>NC_092416.1:178955536-179280536 GCF_040894005.1 Engystomops pustulosus | reverse complement strand
GCAGCAGTCGCGCAGAAGGACCCTAGGATTTCCTATAGGATAGCTGTCTTGATGGGTGTCTGTTAAAGATAATATTAAGCAGCATAGTACATTATATAAGAGTTCAGTCAGTGCCCTCTCACAAAGCAAATAAAAAAACCCACAAAAAACGCCCACCCCCCCCAAAAAAACAAAAAACAAAAAGTAAAACCACACACATTTTGTACCTCCAAATTTGTACCAACCCAGACTACAAACCTACAATAGTTTTGATCCCGTATGGCAAAAAACGGGGAAAAAAAAGATGCCCAAATTTACATTTTTAACTCTTTACCGACATGTGACGGAATAGTATGTCACATGCCGTAATAGTATGCCACATGCCGGCCTCACAGGCTGAGCCCTCTCCATAGCCAGTAAGTCTTTGTTGCATATTGCAGCAAAGACTTATCGGTAACACCCACGGTCGGTGCTGGCAAAGCTTCGGGCGGCTTCAAAAAAATGGCAGCAAATGGGAGCCGCCATCTTGCCGAGGATTGTTTCTCCCCATGACGTCATCGAGGAGCGGCGATCTGTCGCCATGCTGAGTCTGTCTTGTTTTAACCCTTTCATTACAATGTGCCCTCAGCACATAGTAATGAATGAGGAGGAAAATCCCGATATACTGCCATACTGTACTATGGCAGAACATGATGGGATAGATCAGACAACCTCTTGTTAAAGTACCCTAGGGAGTCTGAAAAAAAAAGTAAAAAAAAAAAAATGATAATAAAAAAACCTAAAAGTTCTAATCACCCCCCTTTCCCTAGAGCTGATATAAATAATCAGTAAAAATCATAAATACATTAGGTATTGCTGTGTCAGAAAATGCCCGATCTATCAAAATAAAATAACGGGTTCTCACTGCGTTTAACCCCATAACAAAAAATTGCGGCCAGAGTCGAAAATGGCACTTTTTTGCCATTTCAAAAAATATTAAAAATTCTTTAAAAAGTGATCAAAAGGCTGTCATGGTAGCATTGAAAATGTCATCAAAAGTCGCAAAAAAATGACACCACCCACAGGTCCATACACAGAAATATGAAAAAGTTATTAGCGCCAGATGCAAAAATACTTTTTTTTTTTTGTACAGGAGGTTTTAATTTTTGTAAATGTATGAAAACATTATAAAACCTATACAAATTTGTAATCCCTGTTATCGTACTGACCCAAAGAATAAAGTAGACATGTTATTTGGGGCGCACAGTGAAATCCGTAAAATCCAAGCCCACAAGAAAATGGTGTAAATGTGGGTTTTTATTTACCAATTTCACTGCATTTGGAATTTTTTTCCCGCTTCCCAGTACATGGCATGGAATATTCAATACCATTACTATGAAGTGTAATTTGTTATGCAGAAAACAAGCCGTCACGCAGGTCTTTACATGGAAAAATAAAAAAAGTTATAGATTTTTGAAGGTGAGGAGTGAAAAATAGAAATGAAAAAACAAAACAGGGCTAGGTCGTTATGGGGTTAATTATCCATCACCACACAAAAAATTATCTTAATCAGGATCAAAAAACTTTATGATCCCCAAGTGTGTACAAATAAAATGTGCAGGTCTTTTAGCAAAAAATAAGACCTCAAACTAAGGCTATATTCACACGAATGTATGGGGGGCGTATATACGGCCGACGTATATATGGGCGATATACGTCCCCCATACATCACAATGGGCTCACGGCACCCAACAGGCGGGCAGCGGCCATCTGAATGTAGCCTAAGAAAAAAATCCCTTTTGATTTGGTGTGGCTGTAAAGTGTATTGACCTAGAGAACTTTTTAAAATGTTATTTAGGTTTGATGATAATGGCGGAATATTTTTATTAAAAAACCACGTCAGATTTGCGCTCTTTCTTTAAATCCGCTGTTTTGGTGGGAAAACTGGCATTAACGTGGAAAAAGAGTGCAGAGAAAGGGTTAAAATATCAACAATGAATTTCCCATCAACAAATCTGTGGCGCAAACCTCACACAAACGCACCCCAAGACCTCACATTTAGGCGGATGAGTTTGAAATACAATTTTGGGGAAAAGCCAGGGGCAGATGTGGCGCGCAGTTTGTGTACATGATACAGGGTCGCTCACATGACATGTAAAAACTTACTTTCTGAGGTAAAATCATGAGGTAAATAATGTATTATTGTACAAAATGGTGTCTATCGCAAAACCGTAACGATTTATTACCTAAATAATGAAAAAACTGTATGAAGCACGGTGCCGACATGAGAAATTGGTGCAAAATATGTTACAGTCTCGCTCACATGATGTGTAAAAACCTACTTTCTGAGGTAAAATCTTGAGGTAAATAATGTATTATTGTACAAAATGGTGTCTATAGCAAAAACTTAGCGATTTATTACCTTAATAATGAAAAAAACTGTATGAAGGACGGCGCAGACACGAGAAATTGGTGCAAAATATGGAACGCTTCACGAATTTGCGTGTCATCCTTGCGCAGGGGCCATGCTAATCTTCTCTGTATCGTTCCAATTTTAGTATATGTGCTGCCGAAGCGAGCACGGACCCCTGGCCTCCCCCATCAGTATATATAGTCCCCGGAGGGGGGGAGTTATACATTATGGAGAGATCTTCTTCAGGATTTACACCAGGAACCTATAATATATGACAACCCTCATTCTATAACGTTTCTATAGTTTCTTCATTTATTATCGGGCAACTTATAGGTAACGGGGATATGGGATATTCAACGCTGTGACACCAGAAGATGCAAATTTGCCAGTCCCAGAGGATCCTGGGAGAAGAGGCGGGTCAACTGAGGAAAAGTGGGAAGGACCTGATACCTGAAGGACCTGAAGGACCCCAGAACAGACACCTATGACTTATTCATACCCCAAACCCGAAAATGAAAGCCTCAGAAAAACCCTATGAGCTAGTAGTAATAATAATACAAACCCCAGTACAGACCCCAAATCACATCTGAACAAATACATATCCTAGACCAGACCCTCTAAATAAACAGCAGAATATAGACCCCAAACTACAGATAACAAGACCCGTCAGAGTCTCAGAGTCCGAAATAACTGCAGCCCCCGGATGAGATAATACAGTATTCAGACCGGACCCTGGAAACCACAGACCCAACAAAGGGAAACAAGGGAATGTTTGGGGTTTCCCTTTGTTTTTACCTTTTTCCCGCCCTTTTTACAAGACAAAGACCGATGCTCCCAGCATCCTCTGGGGCTATTTATCTATTTTGCATATTCTGTTTAATACGTTTGTGTCGTTTTATTTGCACTTTTATATTTTTTTAAGAAGGAAAACTCTAGACAGTTGTGGAGAATGAGAGTTATGATCCAATGAAGATGATGGGTGTAATGTATATAGAGTGACCTCTCCATAATGTATAACTCCCCCCCTCCGGGGACTATATATACTGATGGGGGAGGCCAGGGGTCTGTGCTCGCTTCGGCAGCACATATACTAAAATTGGAACGATACAGAGAAGATTAGCATGGCCCCTGCGCAAGGATGACACGCAAATTCGTGAAGCGTTCCATATTTTACAGCATTGATGAGGAAAAAGCTTTAATCCAAAGTCCATACGGACTGACTGGAGATGTACAAATGCTTAGGGTCTGTTCACATTGAGGATTGTGCTACAGATTTTCCATCACCCTCTTTGAAGTCTATAGGAGGCCATTGTGTCTGCCAGTTTCCACATGAAGTTACTCGCCCTATATCCCGAGCAGAATCAGCGAGGATTCCTCTCACAATATGGGGAATGCCAGACACATTGATAATTAATGCCAAGTGAATGCAGCCTTAACCCCTTCATGACCGCCGTAATGACTTTTACAAAGATGTATCAGAAGAAGATTGCAGGACATCGGGTTCTGCTGGTACCGGGCCGTGTTCTCACAGCCAAACCCTGCCACTAACACCTGGGATCAGGATCATTTCCCGGGTGTTTAACCCCATCACCCCCCTCCCTGCAGCAACGACCATGGCGTGCCAATGGTGTCGCGCAGCAGTCGCGCAGAAGGACCCTAGGATTTCCTATAGGATAGCTGTCTTGATGGGTGTCTGTTAAAGATAATATTAAGCAGCATAGTACATTATATAAGAGTTCAGTCAGTGCCCTCTCACAAAGCAAATAAAAAAACCCACAAAAAACGCCCACCCCCCCCAAAAAAACAAAAAACAAAAAGTAAAACCACACACATTTTGTACCTCCAAATTTGTACCAACCCAGACTACAAACCTACAATAGTTTTGATCCCGTATGGCAAAAAACGGGGAAAAAAAAGATGCCCAAATTTACATTTTTAACTCTTTACCGACATGTGACGGAATAGTATGTCACATGCCGTAATAGTATGCCACATGCCGGCCTCACAGGCTGAGCCCTCTCCATAGCCAGTAAGTCTTTGTTGCATATTGCAACAAAGACTTATCGGTAACACCCACGGTCGGTGCTGGCAAAGCTTCGGGCGGCTTCAAAAAAATGGCAGCAAATGGGAGCCGCCATCTTGCCGAGGATTGTTTCTCCCCATGACGTCATCGAGGAGCGGCGATCTGTCGCCATGCTGAGTCTGTCTTGTTTTAACCCTTTCATTACAATGTGCCCTCAGCACATAGTAATGAATGAGGAGGAAAATCCCGATATACTGCCATACTGTAGTATGGCAGAACATGATGGGATAGATCAGACAACCTCTTGTTAAAGTACCCTAGGGAGTCTGAAAAAAAAAGTAAAAAAAAAAAAATGATAATAAAAAAACCTAAAAGTTCTAATCACCCCCCTTTCCCTAGAGCTGATATAAATAATCAGTAAAAATCATAAATACATTAGGTATTGCTGTGTCAGAAAATGCCCGATCTATCAAAATAAAATAACGGGTTCTCACTGCGTTTAACCCCATAACAAAAAATTGCGGCCAGAGTCGAAAATGGCACTTTTTTGCCATTTCAAAAAATATTAAAAATTCTTTAAAAAGTGATCAAAAGGCTGTCATGGTAGCATTGAAAATGTCATCAAAAGTCGCAAAAAAATGACACCACCCACAGGTCCATACACAGAAATATGAAAAAGTTATTAGCGCCAGATGCAAAAATACTTTTTTTTTTTTGTACAGGAGGTTTTAATTTTTGTAAATGTATGAAAACATTATAAAACCTATACAAATTTGTAATCCCTGTTATCGTACGGACCCAAAGAATAAAGTAGACATGTTATTTGGGGCGCACAGTGAAATCCGTAAAATCCAAGCCCACAAGAAAATGGTGTAAATGTGGGTTTTTATTTACCAATTTCACTGCATTTGGAATTTTTTTCCCGCTTCCCAGTACATGGCATGGAATATTCAATACCATTACTATGAAGTGTAATTTGTTATGCAGAAAACAAGCCGTCACGCAGGTCTTTACATGGAAAAATAAAAAAAGTTATAGATTTTTGAAGGTGAGGAGTGAAAAATAGAAATGAAAAAACAAAACAGGGCTAGGTCGTTATGGGGTTAATTATCCATCACCACACAAAAAATTATCTTAATCAGGATCAAAAAACTTTATGATCCCCAAGTGTGTACAAATAAAATGTGCAGGTCTTTTAGCAAAAAATAAGACCTCAAACTAAGGCTATATTCACACGAATGTATGGGGGGCGTATATACGGCCGACGTATATAAGGGCGATATACGTCCCCCATACATCACAATGGGCTCACGGCACCCAACAGGCGGGCAGCGGCCATCTGAATGTAGCCTAAGAAAAAAATCCCTTTTGATTTGGTGTGGCTGTAAAGTGTATTGACCTAGAGAACTTTTTAAAATGTTATTTAGGTTTGATGATAATGGCGGAATATTTTTATTAAAAAACCACGTCAGATTTGCGCTCTTTCTTTAAATCCGCTGTTTTGGTGGGAAAACTGGCATTAACGTGGAAAAAGAGTGCAGAGAAAGGGTTAAAATATCAACAATGAATTTCCCATCAACAAATCTGTGGCGCAAACCTCACACAAACGCACCCCAAGACCTCACATTTAGGCGGATGAGTTTGAAATACAATTTTGGGGAAAAGCCAGGGGCAGATGTGGCGCGCAGTTTGTGTACATGATACAGGGTCGCTCACATGACATGTAAAAACTTACTTTCTGAGGTAAAATCATGAGGTAAATAATGTATTATTGTACAAAATGGTGTCTATCGCAAAACCGTAACGATTTATTACCTAAATAATGAAAAAACTGTATGAAGCACGGTGCCGACATGAGAAATTGGTGCAAAATATGTTACAGTCTCGCTCACATGATGTGTAAAAACCTACTTTCTGAGGTAAAATCTTGAGGTAAATAATGTATTATTGTACAAAATGGTGTCTATAGCAAAAACTTAGCGATTTATTACCTTAATAATGAAAAAAACTGTATGAAGGATGGCGCAGACACGAGAAATTGGTGCAAAATATGGAACGCTTCACGAATTTGCGTGTCATCCTTGCGCAGGGGCCATGCTAATCTTCTCTGTATCGTTCCAATTTTAGTATATGTGCTGCCGAAGCGAGCACAGACCCCTGGCCTCCCCCATCAGTATATATAGTCCCCGGAGGGGGGGAGTTATACATTATGGAGAGATCTTCTTCAGGATTTACACCAGGAACCTATAATATATGACAACCCTCATTCTATAACGTTTCTATAGTTTCTTCATTTATTATCGGGCAACTTATAGGTAACGGGGATATGGGATATTCAACGCTGTGACACCAGAAGATGCAAATTTGCCAGTCCCAGAGGATCCTGGGAGAAGAGGCGGGTCAATTGAGGAAAAGTGGGAAGGACCTGATACCTGAAGGACCTGAAGGACCCCAGAACAGACACCTATGACTTATTCATACCCCAAACCCGAAAATGAAAGCCTCAGAAAAACCCTATGAGCTAGTAGTAATAATAATACAAACCCCAGTACAGACCCCAAATCACATCTGAACAAATACATATCCTAGACCAGACCCTCTAAATAAACAGCAGAATATAGACCCCAAACTACAGATAACAAGACCCGTCAGAGTCTCAGAGTCCGAAATAACTGCAGCCCCCGGATGAGATAACACAGTATTCAGACCGGACCCTGGAAACCACAGACCCAACAAAGGGAAACAAGGGAATGTTTGGGGTTTCCCTTTGTTTTTACCTTTTTCCCGCCCTTTTTACAAGACAAAGACCGGTGCTCCCAGCATCCTCTGGGGCTATTTATCTATTTTGCATATTCTGTTTAATACGTTTGTGTCGTTTTATTTGCACTTTTATATTTTTTTAAGAAGGAAAACTCTAGACAGTTGTGGAGAATGAGAGTTATGATCCAATAAAGATGATGGGTGTAATGTATATAGAGTGACCTCTCCATAATGTATAACTCCCCCCCTCCGGGGACTATATATACTGATGGGGGAGGCCAGGGGTCTGTGCTCGCTTCGGCAGCACATATACTAAAATTGGAACGCTACAGAGAAGATTAGCATGGCCCCTGCGCAAGGATGACACGCAAATTCGTGAAGCGTTCCATATTTTACAGCATTGATGAGGAAAAAGCTTTAATCCAAAGTCTATACGGACTGACTGGAGATGTACAAATGCTTAGGGTCTGTTCACATTGAGGATTGTGCTACAGATTTTCCATCACCCTCTTTGAAGTCTATAGGAGGCCATTGTGTCTGCCAGTTTCCACATGAAGTTACTCGCCCTATATCCCGAGCAGAATCAGCGAGGATTCCTCTCACAATATGGGGAATGCCAGACACATTGATAATTAATGCCAAGTGAATGCAGCCTTAACCCCTTCATGACCGCCGTAATGACTTTTACAAAGATGTATCAGAAGAAGATTGCAGGACATCGGGTTCTGCTGGTACCGGGCCGTGTTCTCACAGCCAAACCCTGCCACTAACACCTGGGATCAGGATCATTTCCCGGGTGTTTAACCCCATCACCCCCCTCCCTGCAGCAACGACCATGGCGTGCCAATGGTGTCGCGCAGCAGTCGCGCAGAAGGACCCTAGGATTTCCTATAGGATAGCTGTCTTGATGGGTGTCTGTTAAAGATAATATTAAGCAGCATAGTACATTATATAAGAGTTCAGTCAGTGCCCTCTCACAAAGCAAATAAAAAAACCCACAAAAAACGCCCACCCCCCCCCAAAAAAACAAAAAACAAAAAGTAAAACCACACACATTTTGTACCTCCAAATTTGTACCAACCCAGACTACAAACCTACAATAGTTTTGATCCCGTATGGCAAAAAACGGGGAAAAAAAAGATGCCCAAATTTACATTTTTAACTCTTTACCGACATGTGACGGAATAGTATGTCACATGCCGTAATAGTATGCCACATGCCGGCCTCACAGGCTGAGCCCTCTCCATAGCCAGTAAGTCTTTGTTGCATATTGCAGCAAAGACTTATCGGTAACACCCACGGTCGGTGCTGGCAAAGCTTCGGGCGGCTTCAAAAAAATGGCAGCAAATGGGAGCCGCCATCTTGCCGAGGATTGTTTCTCCCCATGACGTCATCGAGGAGCGGCGATCTGTCGCCATGCTGAGTCTGTCTTGTTTTAACCCTTTCATTACAATGTGCCCTCAGCACATAGTAATGAATGAGGAGGAAAATCCCGATATACTGCCATACTGTAGTATGGCAGAACATGATGGGATAGATCAGACAACCTCTTGTTAAAGTACCCTAGGGAGTCTGAAAAAAAAAGTAAAAAAAAAAAAATGATAATAAAAAAACCTAAAAGTTCTAATCACCCCCCTTTCCCTAGAGCTGATATAAATAATCAGTAAAAATCATAAATACATTAGGTATTGCTGTGTCAGAAAATGCCCGATCTATCAAAATAAAATAACGGGTTCTCACTGCGTTTAACCCCATAACAAAAAATTGCGGCCAGAGTCGAAAATGGCACTTTTTTGCCATTTCAAAAAATATTAAAAATTCTTTAAAAAGTGATCAAAAGGCTGTCATGGTAGCATTGAAAATGTCATCAAAAGTCGCAAAAAAATGACACCACCCACAGGTCCATACACAGAAATATGAAAAAGTTATTAGCGCCAGATGCAAAAATACTTTTTTTTTTTGTACAGGAGGTTTTAATTTTTGTAAATGTATGAAAACATTATAAAACCTATACAAATTTGTAATCCCTGTTATCGTACTGACCCAAAGAATAAAGTAGACATGTTATTTGGGGCGCACAGTGAAATCCGTAAAATCCAAGCCCACAAGAAAATGGTGTAAATGTGGGTTTTTATTTACCAATTTCACTGCATTTGGAATTTTTTTCCCGCTTCCCAGTACATGGCATGGAATATTCAATACCATTACTATGAAGTGTAATTTGTTATGCAGAAAACAAGCCGTCACGCAGGTCTTTACATGGAAAAATAAAAAAAGTTATAGATTTTTGAAGGTGAGGAGTGAAAAATAGAAATGAAAAAACAAAACAGGGCTAGGTCGTTATGGGGTTAATTATCCATCACCACACAAAAAATTATCTTAATCAGGATCAAAAAACTTTATGATCCCCAAGTGTGTACAAATAAAATGTGCAGGTCTTTTAGCAAAAAATAAGACCTCAAACTAAGGCTATATTCACACGAATGTATGGGGGGCGTATATACGGCCGACGTATATATGGGCGATATACGTCCCCCATACATCACAATGGGCTCACGGCACCCAACAGGCGGGCAGCGGCCATCTGAATGTAGCCTAAGAAAAAAATCCCTTTTGATTTGGTGTGGCTGTAAAGTGTATTGACCTAGAGAACTTTTTAAAATGTTATTTAGGTTTGATGATAATGGCGGAATATTTTTATTAAAAAACCACGTCAGATTTGCGCTCTTTCTTTAAATCCGCTGTTTTGGTGGGAAAACTGGCATTAACGTGGAAAAAGAGTGCAGAGAAAGGGTTAAAATATCAACAATGAATTTCCCATCAACAAATCTGTGGCGCAAACCTCACACAAACGCACCCCAAGACCTCACATTTAGGCGGATGAGTTTGAAATACAATTTTGGGGAAAAGCCAGGGGCAGATGTGGCGCGCAGTTTGTGTACATGATACAGGGTCGCTCACATGACATGTAAAAACTTACTTTCTGAGGTAAAATCATGAGGTAAATAATGTATTATTGTACAAAATGGTGTCTATCGCAAAACCGTAACGATTTATTACCTAAATAATGAAAAAACTGTATGAAGCACGGTGCCGACATGAGAAATTGGTGCAAAATATGTTACAGTCTCGCTCACATGATGTGTAAAAACCTACTTTCTGAGGTAAAATCTTGAGGTAAATAATGTATTATTGTACAAAATGGTGTCTATAGCAAAAACTTAGCGATTTATTACCTTAATAATGAAAAAAACTGTATGAAGGACGGCGCAGACACGAGAAATTGGTGCAAAATATGGAACGCTTCACGAATTTGCGTGTCATCCTTGCGCAGGGGCCATGCTAATCTTCTCTGTATCGTTCCAATTTTAGTATATGTGCTGCCGAAGCGAGCACAGACCCCTGGCCTCCCCCATCAGTATATATAGTCCCCGGAGGGGGGGAGTTATACATTATGGAGAGATCTTCTTCAGGATTTACACCAGGAACCTATAATATATGACAACCCTCATTCTATAACGTTTCTATAGTTTCTTCATTTATTATCGGGCAACTTATAGGTAACGGGGATATGGGATATTCAACGCTGTGACACCAGAAGATGCAAATTTGCCAGTCCCAGAGGATCCTGGGAGAAGAGGCGGGTCAATTGAGGAAAAGTGGGAAGGACCTGATACCTGAAGGACCTGAAGGACCCCAGAACAGACACCTATGACTTATTCATACCCCAAACCCGAAAATGAAAGCCTCAGAAAAACCCTATGAGCTAGTAGTAATAATAATACAAACCCCAGTACAGACCCCAAATCACATCTGAACAAATACATATCCTAGACCAGACCCTCTAAATAAACAGCAGAATATAGACCCCAAACTACAGATAACAAGACCCGTCAGAGTCTCAGAGTCCGAAATAACTGCAGCCCCCGGATGAGATAATACAGTATTCAGACCGGACCCTGGAAACCACAGACCCAACAAAGGGAAACAAGGGAATGTTTGGGGTTTCCCTTTGTTTTTACCTTTTTCCCGCCCTTTTTACAAGACAAAGACCGGTGCTCCCAGCATCCTCTGGGGCTATTTATCTATTTTGCATATTCTGTTTAATACGTTTGTGTCGTTTTATTTGCACTTTTATATTTTTTTAAGAAGGAAAACTCTAGACAGTTGTGGAGAATGAGAGTTATGATTCAATGAAGATGATGGGTGTAATGTATATAGAGTGACCTCTCCATAATGTATAACTCCCCCCCTCCGGGGACTATATATACTGATGGGGGAGGCCAGGGGTCTGTGCTCGCTTCGGCAGCACATATACTAAAATTGGAACGATACAGAGAAGATTAGCATGGCCCCTGCGCAAGGATGACACGCAAATTCGTGAAGCGTTCCATATTTTACAGCATTGATGAGGAAAAAGCTTTAATCCAAAGTCTATACGGACTGACTGGAGATGTACAAATGCTTAGGGTCTGTTCACATTGAGGATTGTGCTACAGATTTTCCATCACCCTCTTTGAAGTCTATAGGAGGCCATTGTGTCTGCCAGTTTCCACATGAAGTTACTCGCCCTATATCCCGAGCAGAATCAGCGAGGATTCCTCTCACAATATGGGGAATGCCAGACACATTGATAATTAATGCCAAGTGAATGCAGCCTTAACCCCTTCATGACCGCCGTAATGACTTTTACAAAGATGTATCAGAAGAAGATTGCAGGACATCGGGTTCTGCTGGTACCGGGCCGTGTTCTCACAGCCAAACCCTGCCACTAACACCTGGGATCAGGATCATTTCCCGGGTGTTTAACCCCATCACCCCCCTCCCTGCAGCAACGACCATGGCGTGCCAATGGTGTCGCGCAGCAGTCGCGCAGAAGGACCCTAGGATTTCCTATAGGATAGCTGTCTTGATGGGTGTCTGTTAAAGATAATATTAAGCAGCATAGTACATTATATAAGAGTTCAGTCAGTGCCCTCTCACAAAGCAAATAAAAAAACCCACAAAAAACGCCCACCCCCCCCAAAAAAACAAAAAACAAAAAGTAAAACCACACACATTTTGTACCTCCAAATTTGTACCAACCCAGACTACAAACCTACAATAGTTTTGATCCCGTATGGCAAAAAACGGGGAAAAAAAAGATGCCCAAATTTACATTTTTAACTCTTTACCGACATGTGACGGAATAGTATGTCACATGCCGTAATAGTATGCCACATGCCGGCCTCACAGGCTGAGCCCTCTCCATAGCCAGTAAGTCTTTGTTGCATATTGCAGCAAAGACTTATCGGTAACACCCACGGTCGGTGCTGGCAAAGCTTCGGGCGGCTTCAAAAAAATGGCAGCAAATGGGAGCCGCCATCTTGCCGAGGATTGTTTCTCCCCATGATGTCATCGAGGAGCGGCGATCTGTCGCCATGCTGAGTCTGTCTTGTTTTAACCCTTTCATTACAATGTGCCCTCAGCACATAGTAATGAATGAGGAGGAAAATCCCGATATACTGCCATACTGTAGTATGGCAGAACATGATGGGATAGATCAGACAACCTCTTGTTAAAGTACCCTAGGGAGTCTGAAAAAAAAAGTAAAAAAAAAAAAATGATAATAAAAAAACCTAAAAGTTCTAATCACCCCCCTTTCCCTAGAGCTGATATAAATAATCAGTAAAAATCATAAATACATTAGGTATTGCTGTGTCAGAAAATGCCCGATCTATCAAAATAAAATAACGGGTTCTCACTGCGTTTAACCCCATAACAAAAAATTGCGGCCAGAGTCGAAAATGGCACTTTTTTGCCATTTCAAAAAATATTAAAAATTCTTTAAAAAGTGATCAAAAGGCTGTCATGGTAGCATTGAAAATGTCATCAAAAGTCGCAAAAAAATGACACCACCCACAGGTCCATACACAGAAATATGAAAAAGTTATTAGCGCCAGATGCAAAAATACTTTTTTTTTTTTGTACAGGAGGTTTTAATTTTTGTAAATGTATGAAAACATTATAAAACCTATACAAATTTGTAATCCCTGTTATCGTACTGACCCAAAGAATAAAGTAGACATGTTATTTGGGGCGCACAGTGAAATCCGTAAAATCCAAGCCCACAAGAAAATGGTGTAAATGTGGGTTTTTATTTACCAATTTCACTGCATTTGGAATTTTTTTCCCGCTTCCCAGTACATGGCATGGAATATTCAATACCATTACTATGAAGTGTAATTTGTTATGCAGAAAACAAGCCGTCACGCAGGTCTTTACATGGAAAAATAAAAAAAGTTATAGATTTTTGAAGGTGAGGAGTGAAAAATAGAAATGAAAAAACAAAACAGGGCTAGGTCGTTATGGGGTTAATTATCCATCACCACACAAAAAATTATCTTAATCAGGATCAAAAAACTTTATGATCCCCAAGTGTGTACAAATAAAATGTGCAGGTCTTTTAGCAAAAAATAAGACCTCAAACTAAGGCTATATTCACACGAATGTATGGGGGGCGTATATACGGCCGACGTATATATGGGCGATATACGTCCCCCATACATCACAATGGGCTCACGGCACCCAACAGGCGGGCAGCGGCCATCTGAATGTAGCCTAAGAAAAAAATCCCTTTTGATTTGGTGTGGCTGTAAAGTGTATTGACCTAGAGAACTTTTTAAAATGTTATTTAGGTTTGATGATAATGGCGGAATATTTTTATTAAAAAACCACGTCAGATTTGCGCTCTTTCTTTAAATCCGCTGTTTTGGTGGGAAAACTGGCATTAACGTGGAAAAAGAGTGCAGAGAAAGGGTTAAAATATCAACAATGAATTTCCCATCAACAAATCTGTGGCGCAAACCTCACACAAACGCACCCCAAGACCTCACATTTAGGCGGATGAGTTTGAAATACAATTTTGGGGAAAAGCCAGGGGCAGATGTGGCGCGCAGTTTGTGTACATGATACAGGGTCGCTCACATGACATGTAAAAACTTACTTTCTGAGGTAAAATCATGAGGTAAATAATGTATTATTGTACAAAATGGTGTCTATCGCAAAACCGTAACGATTTATTACCTAAATAATGAAAAAACTGTATGAAGCACGGTGCCGACATGAGAAATTGGTGCAAAATATGTTACAGTCTCGCTCACATGATGTGTAAAAACCTACTTTCTGAGGTAAAATCTTGAGGTAAATAATGTATTATTGTACAAAATGGTGTCTATAGCAAAAACTTAGCGATTTATTACCTTAATAATGAAAAAAACTGTATGAAGGACGGCGCAGACACGAGAAATTGGTGCAAAATATGGAACGCTTCACGAATTTGCGTGTCATCCTTGCGCAGGGGCCATGCTAATCTTCTCTGTATCGTTCCAATTTTAGTATATGTGCTGCCGAAGCGAGCACGGACCCCTGGCCTCCCCCATCAGTATATATAGTCCCCGGAGGGGGGGAGTTATACATTATGGAGAGATCTTCTTCAGGATTTACACCAGGAACCTATAATATATGACAACCCTCATTCTATAACGTTTCTATAGTTTCTTCATTTATTATCGGGCAACTTATAGGTAACGGGGATATGGGATATTCAACGCTGTGACACCAGAAGATGCAAATTTGCCAGTCCCAGAGGATCCTGGGAGAAGAGGCGGGTCAATCGAGGAAAAGTGGGAAGGACCTGATACCTGAAGGACCTGAAGGACCCCAGGACAGACACCTATGACTTATTCATACCCCAAACCCGAAAATGAAAGCCTCAGAAAAACCCTATGAGCTAATAGTAATAATAATACAAACCCCAGTACAGACCCCAAATCACATCTGAACAAATACATATCCTAGACCAGACCCTCTAAATAAACAGCAGAATATAGACCCCAAACTACAGATAACAAGACCCGTCAGAGTCTCAGAGTCCGAAATAACTGCAGCCCCCGGATGAGATAACACAGTATTCAGACCGGACCCTGGAAACCACAGACCCAACAAAGGGAAACAAGGGAATGTTTGGGGTTTCCCTTTGTTTTTACCTTTTTCCCGCCCTTTTTACAAGACAAAGACCGGTGCTCCCAGCATCCTCTGGGGCTATTTATCTATTTTGCATATTCTGTTTAATACGTTTGTGTCGTTTTATTTGCACTTTTATATTTTTTTAAGAAGGAAAACTCTAGACAGTTGTGGAGAATGAGAGTTATGATCCAATGAAGATGATGGGTGTAATGTATATAGAGCGACCTCTCCATAATGTATAACTCCCCCCCTCCGGGGACTATATATACTGATGGGGGAGGCCAGGGGTCTGTGCTCGCTTCGGCAGCACATATACTAAAATTGGAACGATACAGAGAAGATTAGCATGGCCCCTGCGCAAGGATGACACGCAAATTCGTGAAGCGTTCCATATTTTACAGCATTGATGAGGAAAAAGCTTTAATCCAAAGTCTATACGGACTGACTGGAGAGGTACAAATGCTTAGGGTCTGTTCACATTGAGGATTGTGCTACAGATTTCCCGTCACCCTCTTTGAAGTCTATAGGAGGCCATTGTGTCTGCCAGTTTCCACATGAAGTTACTCGCCCTATATCCCGAGCAGAATCAGCGAGGATTCCTCTCACAATATGGGGAATGCCAGACACATTGATAATTAATGCCAAGTGAATGCAGCCTTAACCCCTTCATGACCGCCGTGATGACTTTTACAAAGATGTATCAGAAGAAGATTGCAGGACATCGGGTTCTGCTGGTACCGGGCCGTGTTCTCACAGCCAAACCCTGCCACTAACACCTGGGATCAGGATCATATCCCGGGTGTTTAACCCCATCACCCCCCTCCCTGCAGCAACGATCATGGCGTGCCAATGGTGTCGCGCAGCAGTCGCGCAGAAGGACCCTAGGATTTCCTATAGGATAGCTGTCTTGATGGGTGTCTGTTAAAGATAATATTAAGCAGCATAGTACATTATATAAGAGTTCAGTCAGTGCCCTCTCACAAAGCAAATAAAAAACCCACAAAAAACGCCCACCCCCCAAAAAAAAACAAAAAGTAAAACCACACACATTTTGTACCTCCAAATTTGTACCAACCCAGACTACAAACCTACAATAGTTTTGATCCCGTATGCCAAAAAACGGGAAAAAAAAAGATGCCCAAATTTACATTTTTAACCCTTTACCGACATGTGACGTAATAGTATGTCACATGCCGTAATAGTATGTCACATGCCGGCCTCACAGGCTGAGCCCTCTCCATAGCCAGTAAGTCTTTGTTGCATATTGCAGCAAAGACTTATCGGTAACACCCACGGTCGGTGCTGGCAAAGCTTCGGGCGGCTTCAAAAAAATGGCAGCAAATGGGAGCCGCCATCTTGCCGAGGATTGTTTCTCCCCATGACGTCATCGAGGAGCGGCGATCTGTCGCCATGCTGAGTCTGTCTTGTTTTAACCCTTTCATTACAATGTGCCCTCAGCACATAGTAATGAATGAGGAGGAAAATCCCGATATACTGCCATACTGTACTATGGCAGAACATGATGGGATAGATCAGACAACCTCTTGTTAAAGTACCCTAGGGAGTCTGAAAAAAAAAGTAAAAAAAAAAAAATGATAATAAAAAAACCTAAAAGTTCTAATCACCCCCCTTTCCCTAGAGCTGATATAAATAATCAGTAAAAATCATAAATACATTAGGTATTGCTGTGTCAGAAAATGCCCGATCTATCAAAATAAAATAACGGGTTCTCACTGCGTTTAACCCCATAACAAAAAATTGCGGCCAAAGTCGAAAATGGCACTTTTTTGCCATTTCAAAAAATATTAAAAATTCTTTAAAAAGTGATCAAAAGGCCGTCATGGTAGCATTGAAAATGTCATCAAAAGTCGCAAAAAAAATGACACCACCCACAGGTCCATACACAGAAATATGAAAAAGTTATTAGCGCCAGATGCAAAAATCCTTTTTTTTTGTACAGGAGGTTTTAATTTTTGTAAATGTATGAAAACATTATAAAACCTATACAAATTTGTAATCCCTGTTATCGTACTGACCCAAAGAATAAAGTAGACATGTTATTTGGGGCGCACAGTGAAATCCGTAAAATCCAAGCCCACAAGAAAATGGTGTAAATGTGGGTTTTTATTTACCAATTTCACTGCATTTGGAATTTTTTTCCCGCTTCCCAGTACATGGCATGGAATATTCAATACCATTACTATGAAGTGTAATTTGTTATGCAGAAAACAAGCCGTCACGCAGGTCTTTACATGGAAAAATAAAAAAAGTTATAGATTTTTGAAGGTGAGGAGTGAAAAATAGAAATGAAAAAACAAAATAGGGCTAGGTCGTTAAGGGGTTAATTATCCATCACCACACAAAAAATTATCTTAATCAGGATCAAAAAACTTTATGATCCCCAAGTGTGTACAAATAAAATGTGCGGGTCTTTTAGCAAAAAATAAGACCTCAAACTAAGGCTATATTCACACGAATGTATGGGGGGGCGTATATACGGCCGACGTATATATGGGCGATATACGTCCCCCATACATCACAATGGGCTCACGGCACCCAACAGGCGGGCAGCGGCCATCTGAATGTAGCCTAAGAAAAAAATCCCTTTTGATTTGGTGTGGCTGTAAAGTGTATTGACCTAGAGAACTTTTTAAAATGTTATTTTGATTTGATGATAAAGGCGGAATATTTTTATTAAAAACCACGTCAGATTTGCGCTCTTTCTTTAAATCCGCTGTTTTGGCGGGAAAACTGGCATTAACGTGGAAAATGAGTGCAGAGAAAGGGTTAAAATATCAGCAATGAATTTCCCATCAACAAATCTGTGGCGCAAACCTCACACAAACGCACCCCAAGACCTCACATTTAGGCGGATGAGTTTGAAATACAATTTTGGGGAAAAGCCAGGGGCAGATGTGGCGCGCAGTTTGTGTACATGATACAGGGTCGCTCACATGACATGTAAAAACTTACTTTCTGAGGTAAAATCATGAGGTAAATAATGTATTATTGTACAAAATGGTGTCTATCGCAAAACCGTAACGATTTATTACCTTAATAATGAAAAAACTGTATGAAGCACGGTGCCGACATGAGAAATTGGTGCAAAATATGTTGCAGTCTCGCTCACATGACATGTAAAAACCTACTTTCTGAGGTAAAATCTTGAGGTAAATAATGTATTATTGTACAAAATGGTGTCTATAGCAAAAACTTAGCGATTTATTACCTTAATAAAGAAAAAAACTGAACGAAGGACGGCGCAGACATGAGAAATTGGTGCAAAATATGGAACGCTTCACGAATTTGCGTGTCATCCTTGCGCAGGGGCCATGCTAATCTTCTCTGTATCGTTCCAATTTTAGTATATGTGCTGCCGAAGCGAGCACAGACCCCTGGCCTCCCCCATCAGTATATATAGTCCCCGCGGAGGGGGGGAGTTATACATTATGGAGAGATCTTCTTCAGGATTTACACCAGGAACCTATAATATATGACAACCCTCATTCTATAACGTTTCTATAGTTTCTTCATTTATTATCGGGCAACTTATAGGTAACGGGGATATGGGATATTCAACGCTGTGACACCAGAAGATGCAAATTTGCCAGTCCCAGAGGATCCTGGGAGAAGAGGCGGGTCAATCGAGGAAAAGTGGGAAGGACCTGATACCTGAAGGACCTGAAGGACCCCAGGACAGACACCTATGACTTATTCATACCCCAAACCCGAAAATGAAAGCCTCAGAAAAACCCTATGAGCTAATAGTAATAATAATACAAACCCCAGTACAGACCCCAAATCACATCTGAACAAATACATATCCTAGACCAGACCCTCTAAATAAACAGCAGAATATAGACCCCAAACTACAGATAACAAGACCCGTCAGAGTCTCAGAGTCCGAAATAACTGCAGCCCCCGGATGAGATAACACAGTATTCAGACCGGACCCTGGAAACCACAGACCCAACAAAGGGAAACAAGGGAATGTTTGGGGTTTCCCTTTGTTTTTACCTTTTTCCCGCCCTTTTTACAAGACAAAGACCGGTGCTCCCAGCATCCTCTGGGGCTATTTATCTATTTTGCATATTCTGTTTAATACGTTTGTGTCGTTTTATTTGCACTTTTATATTTTTTTAAGAAGGAAAACTCTAGACAGTTGTGGAGAATGAGAGTTATGATCCAATGAAGATGATGGGTGTAATGTATATAGAGCGACCTCTCCATAATGTATAACTCCCCCCCCCCTCCGGGGACTATATATACTGATGGGGGAGGCCAGGGGTCTGTGCTCGCTTCGGCAGCACATATACTAAAATTGGAACGATACAGAGAAGATTAGCATGGCCCCTGCGCAAGGATGACACGCAAATTCGTGAAGCGTTCCATATTTTACAGCATTGATGAGGAAAAAGCTTTAATCCAAAGTCTATACGGACTGACTGGAGAGGTACAAATGCTTAGGGTCTGTTCACATTGAGGATTGTGCTACAGATTTTCCATCACCCTCTTTGAAGTCTATAGGAGGCCATTGTGTCTGCCAGTTTCCACATGAAGTTACTCGCCCTATATCCCGAGCAGAATCAGCGAGGATTCCTCTCACAATATGGGGAATGCCAGACACATTGATAATTAATGCCAAGTGAATGCAGCCTTAACCCCTTCATGACCGCCGTGATGACTTTTACAAAGATGTATCAGAAGAAGATTGCAGGACATCGGGTTCTGCTGGTACCGGGCCGTGTTCTCACAGCCAAACCCTGCCACTAACACCTGGGATCAGGATCATATCCCGGGTGTTTAACCCCATCACCCCCCTCCCTGCAGCAACGATCATGGCGTGCCAATGGTGTCGCGCAGCAGTCGCGCAGAAGGACCCTAGGATTTCCTATAGGATAGCTGTCTTGATGGGTGTCTGTTAAAGATAATATTAAGCAGCATAGTACATTATATAAGAGTTCAGTCAGTGCCCTCTCACAAAGCAAATAAAAAACCCACAAAAAACGCCCACCCCCCCAAAAAAAACAAAAAGTAAAACCACACACATTTTGTACCTCCAAATTTGTACCAACCCAGACTACAAACCTACAATAGTTTTGATCCCGTATGCCAAAAAACGGGAAAAAAAAAGATGCCCAAATTTACATTTTTAACCCTTTACCGACATGTGACGTAATAGTATGTCACATGCCGTAATAGTATGTCACATGCCGGCCTCACAGGCTGAGCCCTCTCCATAGCCAGTAAGTCTTTGTTGCATATTGCAGCAAAGACTTATCGGTAACACCCACGGTCGGTGCTGGCAAAGCTTCGGGCGGCTTAAAAAAAATGGCAGCAAATGGGAGCCGCCATCTTGCCGAGGATTGTTTCTCCCCATGACGTCATCGAGGAGCGGCGATCTGTCGCCATGCTGAGTCTGTCTTGTTTTAACCCTTTCATTACAATGTGCCCTCAGCACATAGTAATGAATGAGGAGGAAAATCCCGATATACTGCCATACTGTACTATGGCAGAACATGATGGGATAGATCAGACAACCTCTTGTTAAAGTACCCTAGGGAGTCTGAAAAAAAAAGTAAAAAAAAAAAAATGATAATAAAAAAACCTAAAAGTTCTAATCACCCCCCTTTCCCTAGAGCTGATATAAATAATCAGTAAAAATCATAAATACATTAGGTATTGCTGTGTCAGAAAATGCCCGATCTATCAAAATAAAATAACGGGTTCTCACTGCGTTTAACCCCATAACAAAAAATTGCGGCCAAAGTCGAAAATGGCACTTTTTTGCCATTTCAAAAAATATTAAAAATTCTTTAAAAAGTGATCAAAAGGCCGTCATGGTAGCATTGAAAATGTCATCAAAAGTCGCAAAAAAAATGACACCACCCACAGGTCCATACACAGAAATATGAAAAAGTTATTAGCGCCAGATGCAAAAATCCTTTTTTTTTGTACAGGAGGTTTTAATTTTTGTAAATGTATGAAAACATTATAAAACCTATACAAATTTGTAATCCCTGTTATCGTACTGACCCAAAGAATAAAGTAGACATGTTATTTGGGGCGCACAGTGAAATCCGTAAAATCCAAGCCCACAAGAAAATGGTGTAAATGTGGGTTTTTATTTACCAATTTCACTGCATTTGGAATTTTTTTCCCGCTTCCCAGTACATGGCATGGAATATTCAATACCATTACTATGAAGTGTAATTTGTTATGCAGAAAACAAGCCGTCACGCAGGTCTTTACATGGAAAAATAAAAAAAGTTATAGATTTTTGAAGGTGAGGAGTGAAAAATAGAAATGAAAAAACAAAAAAGGGCTAGGTCGTTAAGGGGTTAATTATCCATCACCACACAAAAAATTATCTTAATCAGGATCAAAAAACTTTATGATCCCCAAGTGTGTACAAATAAAATGTGCGGGTCTTTTAGCAAAAAATAAGACCTCAAACTAAGGCTATATTCACACGAATGTATGGGGGGGCGTATATACGGCCGACGTATATATGGGCGATATACGTCCCCCATACATCACAATGGGCTCACGGCACCCAACAGGCGGGCAGCGGCCATCTGAATGTAGCCTAAGAAAAAAATCCCTTTTGATTTGGTGTGGCTGTAAAGTGTATTGACCTAGAGAACTTTTTAAAATGTTATTTTGATTTGATGATAAAGGCGGAATATTTTTATTAAAAACCACGTCAGATTTGCGCTCTTTCTTTAAATCCGCTGTTTTGGCGGGAAAACTGGCATTAACGTGGAAAATGAGTGCAGAGAAAGGGTTAAAATATCAGCAATGAATTTCCCATCAACAAATCTGTGGCGCAAACCTCACACAAACGCACCCCAAGACCTCACATTTAGGCGGATGAGTTTGAAATACAATTTTGGGGAAAAGCCAGGGGCAGATGTGGCGCGCAGTTTGTGTACATGATACAGGGTCGCTCACATGACATGTAAAAACTTACTTTCTGAGGTAAAATCATGAGGTAAATAATGTATTATTGTACAAAATGGTGTCTATCGCAAAACTGTAACGATTTATTACCTTAATAATGAAAAAACTGTATGAAGCACGGTGCCGACATGAGAAATTGGTGCAAAATATGTTGCAGTCTCGCTCACATGACATGTAAAAACCTACTTTCTGAGGTAAAATCTTGAGGTAAATAATGTATTATTGTACAAAATGGTGTCTATAGCAAAAACTTAGCGATTTATTACCTTAATAATGAAAAAAACTGAACGAAGGACGGCGCAGACATGAGAAATTGGTGCAAAATATGGAACGCTTCACGAATTTGCGTGTCATCCTTGCGCAGGGGCCATGCTAATCTTCTCTGTATCGTTCCAATTTTAGTATATGTGCTGCCGAAGCGAGCACAGACCCCTGGCCTCCCCCATCAGTATATATAGTCCCCGCGGAGGGGGGGAGTTATACATTATGGAGAGATCTTCTTCAGGATTTACACCAGGAACCTATAATATATGACAACCCTCATTCTATAACGTTTCTATAGTTTCTTCATTTATTATCGGGCAACTTATAGGTAACGGGGATATGGGATATTCAACGCTGTGACACCAGAAGATGCAAATTTGCCAGTCCCAGAGGATCCTGGGAGAAGAGGCGGGTCAATCGAGGAAAAGTGGGAAGGACCTGATACCTGAAGGACCTGAAGGACCCCAGGACAGACACCTATGACTTATTCATACCCCAAACCCGAAAATGAAAGCCTCAGAAAAACCCTATGAGCTAATAGTAATAATAATACAAACCCCAGTACAGACCCCAAATCACATCTGAACAAATACATATCCTAGACCAGACCCTCTAAATAAACAGCAGAATATAGACCCCAAACTACAGATAACAAGACCCGTCAGAGTCTCAGAGTCCGAAATAACTGCAGCCCCCGGATGAGATAACACAGTATTCAGACCGGACCCTGGAAACCACAGACCCAACAAAGGGAAACAAGGGAATGTTTGGGGTTTCCCTTTGTTTTTACCTTTTTCCCGCCCTTTTTACAAGACAAAGACCGGTGCTCCCAGCATCCTCTGGGGCTATTTATCTATTTTGCATATTCTGTTTAATACGTTTGTGTCGTTTTATTTGCACTTTTATATTTTTTTAAGAAGGAAAACTCTAGACAGTTGTGGAGAATGAGAGTTATGATCCAATGAAGATGATGGGTGTAATGTATATAGAGCGACCTCTCCATAATGTATAACTCCCCCCCCCCCTCCGGGGACTATATATACTGATGGGGGAGGCCAGGGGTCTGTGCTCGCTTCGGCAGCACATATACTAAAATTGGAACGATACAGAGAAGATTAGCATGGCCCCTGCGCAAGGATGACACGCAAATTCGTGAAGCGTTCCATATTTTACAGCATTGATGAGGAAAAAGCTTTAATCCAAAGTCTATACGGACTGACTGGAGAGGTACAAATGCTTAGGGTCTGTTCACATTGAGGATTGTGCTACAGATTTCCCGTCACCCTCTTTGAAGTCTATAGGAGGCCATTGTGTCTGCCAGTTTCCACATGAAGTTACTCGCCCTATATCCCGAGCAGAATCAGCGAGGATTCCTCTCACAATATGGGGAATGCCAGACACATTGATAATTAATGCCAAGTGAATGCAGCCTTAACCCCTTCATGACCGCCGTGATGACTTTTACAAAGATGTATCAGAAGAAGATTGCAGGACATCGGGTTCTGCTGGTACCGGGCCGTGTTCTCACAGCCAAACCCTGCCACTAACACCTGGGATCAGGATCATATCCCGGGTGTTTAACCCCATCACCCCCCTCCCTGCAGCAACGATCATGGCGTGCCAATGGTGTCGCGCAGCAGTCGCGCAGAAGGACCCTAGGATTTCCTATAGGATAGCTGTCTTGATGGGTGTCTGTTAAAGATAATATTAAGCAGCATAGTACATTATATAAGAGTTCAGTCAGTGCCCTCTCACAAAGCAAATAAAAAACCCACAAAAAACGCCCACCCCCCCAAAAAAAACAAAAAGTAAAACCACACACATTTTGTACCTCCAAATTTGTACCAACCCAGACTACAAACCTACAATAGTTTTGATCCCGTATGCCAAAAAACGGGAAAAAAAAAGATGCCCAAATTTACATTTTTAACCCTTTACCGACATGTGACGTAATAGTATGTCACATGCCGTAATAGTATGTCACATGCCGGCCTCACAGGCTGAGCCCTCTCCATAGCCAGTAAGTCTTTGTTGCATATTGCAGCAAAGACTTATCGGTAACACCCACGGTCGGTGCTGGCAAAGCTTCGGGCGGCTTAAAAAAAATGGCAGCAAATGGGAGCCGCCATCTTGCCGAGGATTGTTTCTCCCCATGACGTCATCGAGGAGCGGCGATCTGTCGCCATGCTGAGTCTGTCTTGTTTTAACCCTTTCATTACAATGTGCCCTCAGCACATAGTAATGAATGAGGAGGAAAATCCCGATATACTGCCATACTGTAGTATGGCAGAACATGATGGGATAGATCAGACAACCTCTTGTTAAAGTACCCTAGGGAGTCTGAAAAAAAAAGTAAAAAAAAAAAAATGATAATAAAAAAACCTAAAAGTTCTAATCACCCCCCTTTCCCTAGAGCTGATATAAATAATCAGTAAAAATCATAAATACATTAGGTATTGCTGTGTCAGAAAATGCCCGATCTATCAAAATAAAATAACGGGTTCTCACTGCGTTTAACCCCATAACAAAAAATTGCGGCCAAAGTCGAAAATGGCACTTTTTTGCCATTTCAAAAAATATTAAAAATTCTTTAAAAAGTGATCAAAAGGCCGTCATGGTAGCATTGAAAATGTCATCAAAAGTCGCAAAAAAAATGACACCACCCACAGGTCCATACACAGAAATATGAAAAAGTTATTAGCGCCAGATGCAAAAATCCTTTTTTTTTGTACAGGAGGTTTTAATTTTTGTAAATGTATGAAAACATTATAAAACCTATACAAATTTGTAATCCCTGTTATCGTACTGACCCAAAGAATAAAGTAGACATGTTATTTGGGGCGCACAGTGAAATCCGTAAAATCCAAGCCCACAAGAAAATGGTGTAAATGTGGGTTTTTATTTACCAATTTCACTGCATTTGGAATTTTTTTCCCGCTTCCCAGTACATGGCATGGAATATTCAATACCATTACTATGAAGTGTAATTTGTTATGCAGAAAACAAGCCGTCACGCAGGTCTTTACATGGAAAAATAAAAAAAGTTATAGATTTTTGAAGGTGAGGAGTGAAAAATAGAAATGAAAAAACAAAAAAGGGCTAGGTCGTTAAGGGGTTAATTATCCATCACCACACAAAAAATTATCTTAATCAGGATCAAAAAACTTTATGATCCCCAAGTGTGTACAAATAAAATGTGCGGGTCTTTTAGCAAAAAATAAGACCTCAAACTAAGGCTATATTCACACGAATGTATGGGGGGGCGTATATACGGCCGACGTATATATGGGCGATATACGTCCCCCATACATCACAATGGGCTCACGGCACCCAACAGGCGGGCAGCGGCCATCTGAATGTAGCCTAAGAAAAAAATCCCTTTTGATTTGGTGTGGCTGTAAAGTGTATTGACCTAGAGAACTTTTTAAAATGTTATTTTGATTTGATGATAAAGGCGGAATATTTTTATTAAAAACCACGTCAGATTTGCGCTCTTTCTTTAAATCCGCTGTTTTGGCGGGAAAACTGGCATTAACGTGGAAAATGAGTGCAGAGAAAGGGTTAAAATATCAGCAATGAATTTCCCATCAACAAATCTGTGGCGCAAACCTCACACAAACGCACCCCAAGACCTCACATTTAGGCGGATGAGTTTGAAATACAATTTTGGGGAAAAGCCAGGGGCAGATGTGGCGCGCAGTTTGTGTACATGATACAGGGTCGCTCACATGACATGTAAAAACTTACTTTCTGAGGTAAAATCATGAGGTAAATAATGTATTATTGTACAAAATGGTGTCTATCGCAAAACCGTAACGATTTATTACCTTAATAATGAAAAAACTGTATGAAGCACGGTGCCGACATGAGAAATTGGTGCAAAATATGTTGCAGTCTCGCTCACATGACATGTAAAAACCTACTTTCTGAGGTAAAATCTTGAGGTAAATAATGTATTATTGTACAAAATGGTGTCTATAGCAAAAACTTAGCGATTTATTACCTTAATAATGAAAAAATCTGAACGAAGGACGGCGCAGACATGAGAAATTGGTGCAAAATATAGAACGCTTCACGAATTTGCGTGTCATCCTTGCGCAGGGGCCATGCTAATCTTCTCTGTATCGTTCCAATTTTAGTATATGTGCTGCCGAAGCGAGCACAGACCCCTGGCCTCCCCCATCAGTATATATAGTCCCCGCGGAGGGGGGGAGTTATACATTATGGAGAGATCTTCTTCAGGATTTACACCAGGAACCTATAATATATGACAACCCTCATTCTATAACGTTTCTATAGTTTCTTCATTTATTATCGGGCAACTTATAGGTAACGGGGATATGGGATATTCAACGCTGTGACACCAGAAGATGCAAATTTGCCAGTCCCAGAGGATCCTGGGAGAAGAGGCGGGTCAATCGAGGAAAAGTGGGAAGGACCTGATACCTGAAGGACCTGAAGGACCCCAGGACAGACACCTATGACTTATTCATACCCCAAACCCGAAAATGAAAGCCTCAGAAAAACCCTATGAGCTAATAGTAATAATAATACAAACCCCAGTACAGACCCCAAATCACATCTGAACAAATACATATCCTAGACCAGACCCTCTAAATAAACAGCAGAATATAGACCCCAAACTACAGATAACAAGACCCGTCAGAGTCTCAGAGTCCGAAATAACTGCAGCCCCCGGATGAGATAACACAGTATTCAGACCGGACCCTGGAAACCACAGACCCAACAAAGGGAAACAAGGGAATGTTTGGGGTTTCCCTTTGTTTTTACCTTTTTCCCGCCCTTTTTACAAGACAAAGACCGGTGCTCCCAGCATCCTCTGGGGCTATTTATCTATTTTGCATATTCTGTTTAATACGTTTGTGTCGTTTTATTTGCACTTTTATATTTTTTTAAGAAGGAAAACTCTAGACAGTTGTGGAGAATGAGAGTTATGATCCAATGAAGATGATGGGTGTAATGTATATAGAGCGACCTCTCCATAATGTATAACTCCCCCCCCCCTCCGGGGACTATATATACTGATGGGGGAGGCCAGGGGTCTGTGCTCGCTTCGGCAGCACATATACTAAAATTGGAACGATACAGAGAAGATTAGCATGGCCCCTGCGCAAGGATGACACGCAAATTCGTGAAGCGTTCCATATTTTACAGCATTGATGAGGAAAAAGCTTTAATCCAAAGTCTATACGGACTGACTGGAGAGGTACAAATGCTTAGGGTCTGTTCACATTGAGGATTGTGCTACAGATTTCCCGTCACCCTCTTTGAAGTCTATAGGAGGCCATTGTGTCTGCCAGTTTCCACATGAAGTTACTCGCCCTATATCCCGAGCAGAATCAGCGAGGATTCCTCTCACAATATGGGGAATGCCTGACACATTGATAATTAATGCCAAGTGAATGCAGCCTTAACCCCTTCATGACCGCCGTGATGACTTTTACAAAGATGTATCAGAAGAAGATTGCAGGACATCGGGTTCTGCTGGTACCGGGCCGTGTTCTCACAGCCAAACCCTGCCACTAACACCTGGGATCAGGATCATATCCCGGGTGTTTAACCCCATCACCCCCCTCCCTGCAGCAACGATCATGGCGTGCCAATGGTGTCGCGCAGCAGTCGCGCAGAAGGACCCTAGGATTTCCTATAGGATAGCTGTCTTGATGGGTGTCTGTTAAAGATAATATTAAGCAGCATAGTACATTATATAAGAGTTCAGTCAGTGCCCTCTCACAAAGCAAATAAAAAACCCACAAAAAACGCCCACCCCCCAAAAAAAAACAAAAAGTAAAACCACACACATTTTGTACCTCCAAATTTGTACCAACCCAGACTACAAACCTACAATAGTTTTGATCCCGTATGCCAAAAAACGGGAAAAAAAAAGATGCCCAAATTTACATTTTTAACCCTTTACCGACATGTGACGTAATAGTATGTCACATGCCGTAATAGTATGTCACATGCCGGCCTCACAGGCTGAGCCCTCTCCATAGCCAGTAAGTCTTTGTTGCATATTGCAGCAAAGACTTATCGGTAACACCCACGGTCGGTGCTGGCAAAGCTTCGGGCGGCTTAAAAAAAATGGCAGCAAATGGGAGCCGCCATCTTGCCGAGGATTGTTTCTCCCCATGACGTCATCGAGGAGCGGCGATCTGTCGCCATGCTGAGTCTGTCTTGTTTTAACCCTTTCATTACAATGTGCCCTCAGCACATAGTAATGAATGAGGAGGAAAATCCCGATATACTGCCATACTGTACTATGGCAGAACATGATGGGATAGATCAGACAACCTCTTGTTAAAGTACCCTAGGGAGTCTGAAAAAAAAAGTAAAAAAAAAAAAATGATAATAAAAAAACCTAAAAGTTCTAATCACCCCCCTTTCCTTAGAGCTGATATAAATAATCAGTAAAAATCATAAATACATTAGGTATTGCTGTGTCAGAAAATGCCCGATCTATCAAAATAAAATAACGGGTTCTCACTGCGTTTAACCCCATAACAAAAAATTGCGGCCAAAGTCGAAAATGGCACTTTTTTGCCATTTCAAAAAATATTAAAAATTCTTTAAAAAGTGATCAAAAGGCCGTCATGGTAGCATTGAAAATGTCATCAAAAGTCGCAAAAAAAATGACACCACCCACAGGTCCATACACAGAAATATGAAAAAGTTATTAGCGCCAGATGCAAAAATCCTTTTTTTTTGTACAGGAGGTTTTAATTTTTGTAAATGTATGAAAACATTATAAAACCTATACAAATTTGTAATCCCTGTTATCGTACTGACCCAAAGAATAAAGTAGACATGTTATTTGGGGCGCACAGTGAAATCCGTAAAATCCAAGCCCACAAGAAAATGGTGTAAATGTGGGTTTTTATTTACCAATTTCACTGCATTTGGAATTTTTTTCCCGCTTCCCAGTACATGGCATGGAATATTCAATACCATTACTATGAAGTGTAATTTGTTATGCAGAAAACAAGCCGTCACGCAGGTCTTTACATGGAAAAATAAAAAAAGTTATAGATTTTTGAAGGTGAGGAGTGAAAAATAGAAATGAAAAAACAAAAAAGGGCTAGGTCGTTAAGGGGTTAATTATCCATCACCACACAAAAAATTATCTTAATCAGGATCAAAAAACTTTATGATCCCCAAGTGTGTACAAATAAAATGTGCGGGTCTTTTAGCAAAAAATAAGACCTCAAACTAAGGCTATATTCACACGAATGTATGGGGGGCGTATATACGGCCGACGTATATATGGGCGATATACGTCCCCCATACATCACAATGGGCTCACGGCACCCAACAGGCGGGCAGCGGCCATCTGAATGTAGCCTAAGAAAAAAATCCCTTTTGATTTGGTGTGGCTGTAAAGTGTATTGACCTAGAGAACTTTTTAAAATGTTATTTTGATTTGATGATAAAGGCGGAATATTTTTATTAAAAACCACGTCAGATTTGCGCTCTTTCTTTAAATCCGCTGTTTTGGCGGGAAAACTGGCATTAACGTGGAAAATGAGTGCAGAGAAAGGGTTAAAATATCAGCAATGAATTTCCCATCAACAAATCTGTGGCGCAAACCTCACACAAACGCACCCCAAGACCTCACATTTAGGCGGATGAGTTTGAAATACAATTTTGGGGAAAAGCCAGGGGCAGATGTGGCGCGCAGTTTGTGTACATGATACAGGGTCGCTCACATGACATGTAAAAACTTACTTTCTGAGGTAAAATCATGAGGTAAATAATGTATTATTGTACAAAATGGTGTCTATCGCAAAACCGTAACGATTTATTACCTTAATAATGAAAAAACTGTATGAAGCACGGTGCCGACATGAGAAATTGGTGCAAAATATGTTGCAGTCTCGCTCACATGACATGTAAAAACCTACTTTCTGAGGTAAAATCTTGAGGTAAATAATGTATTATTGTACAAAATGGTGTCTATAGCAAAAACTTAGCGATTTATTACCTTAATAATGAAAAAAACTGAACGAAGGACGGCGCAGACATGAGAAATTGGTGCAAAATATGGAACGCTTCACGAATTTGCGTGTCATCCTTGCGCAGGGGAATGCTAATCTTCTCTGTATCGTTCCAATTTTAGTATATGTGCTGCCGAAGCGAGCACAGACCCCTGGCCTCCCCCATCAGTATATATAGTCCCCGCGGAGGGGGGGAGTTATACATTATGGAGAGATCTTCTTCAGGATTTACACCAGGAACCTATAATATATGACAACCCTCATTCTATAACGTTTCTATAGTTTCTTCATTTATTATCGGGCAACTTATAGGTAACGGGGATATGGGATATTCAACGCTGTGACACCAGAAGATGCAAATTTGCCAGTCCCAGAGGATCCTGGGAGAAGAGGCGGGTCAATCGAGGAAAAGTGGGAAGGACCTGATACCTGAAGGACCTGAAGGACCCCAGGACAGACACCTATGACTTATTCATACCCCAAACCCGAAAATGAAAGCCTCAGAAAAACCCTATGAGCTAATAGTAATAATAATACAAACCCCAGTACAGACCCCAAATCACATCTGAACAAATACATATCCTAGACCAGACCCTCTAAATAAACAGCAGAATATAGACCCCAAACTACAGATAACAAGACCCGTCAGAGTCTCAGAGTCCGAAATAACTGCAGCCCCCGGATGAGATAACACAGTATTCAGACCGGACCCTGGAAACCACAGACCCAACAAAGGGAAACAAGGGAATGTTTGGGGTTTCCCTTTGTTTTTACCTTTTTCCCGCCCTTTTTACAAGACAAAGACCGGTGCTCCCAGCATCCTCTGGGGCTATTTATCTATTTTGCATATTCTGTTTAATACGTTTGTGTCGTTTTATTTGCACTTTTATATTTTTTTAAGAAGGAAAACTCTAGACAGTTGTGGAGAATGAGAGTTATGATCCAATGAAGATGATGGGTGTAATGTATATAGAGCGACCTCTCCATAATGTATAACTCCCCCCCCCTCCGGGGACTATATATACTGATGGGGGAGGCCAGGGGTCTGTGCTCGCTTCGGCAGCACATATACTAAAATTGGAACGATACAGAGAAGATTAGCATGGCCCCTGCGCAAGGATGACACGCAAATTCGTGAAGCGTTCCATATTTTACAGCATTGATGAGGAAAAAGCTTTAATCCAAAGTCTATACGGACTGACTGGAGAGGTACAAATGCTTAGGGTCTGTTCACATTGAGGATTGTGCTACAGATTTCCCGTCACCCTCTTTGAAGTCTATAGGAGGCCATTGTGTCTGCCAGTTTCCACATGAAGTTACTCGCCCTATATCCCGAGCAGAATCAGCGAGGATTCCTCTCACAATATGGGGAATGCCAGACACATTGATAATTAATGCCAAGTGAATGCAACCTTAACCTTCATGACCGCCGTGATGACTTTTACAAAGATGTATCAGAAGAAGATTGCAGGACATCGGGTTCTGCTGGTACCGGGCCGTGTTCTCACAGCCAAACCCTGCCACTAACACCTGGGATCAGGATCATATCCCGGGTGTTTAACCCCATCACCCCCCTCCCTGCAGCAACGATCATGGCGTGCCAATGGTGTCGCGCAGCAGTCGCGCAGAAGGACCCTAGGATTTCCTATAGGATAGCTGTCTTGATGGGTGTCTGTTAAAGATAATATTAAGCAGCATAGTACATTATATAAGAGTTCAGTCAGTGCCCTCTCACAAAGCAAATAAAAAACCCACAAAAAACGCCCACCCCCCCAAAAAAAACAAAAAGTAAAACCACACACATTTTGTACCTCCAAATTTGTACCAACCCAGACTACAAACCTACAATAGTTTTGATCCCGTATGCCAAAAAACGGGAAAAAAAAAGATGCCCAAATTTACATTTTTAACCCTTTACCGACATGTGACGTAATAGTATGTCACATGCCGTAATAGTATGTCACATGCCGGCCTCACAGGCTGAGCCCTCTCCATAGCCAGTAAGTCTTTGTTGCATATTGCAGCAAAGACTTATCGGTAACACCCACGGTCGGTGCTGGCAAAGCTTCGGGCGGCTTAAAAAAAATGGCAGCAAATGGGAGCCGCCATCTTGCCGAGGATTGTTTCTCCCCATGACGTCATCGAGGAGCGGCGATCTGTCGCCATGCTGAGTCTGTCTTGTTTTAACCCTTTCATTACAATGTGCCCTCAGCACATAGTAATGAATGAGGAGGAAAATCCCGATATACTGCCATACTGTACTATGGCAGAACATGATGGGATAGATCAGACAACCTCTTGTTAAAGTACCCTAGGGAGTCTGAAAAAAAAAGTAAAAAAAAAAAAATGATAATAAAAAAACCTAAAAGTTCTAATCACCCCCCTTTCCCTAGAGCTGATATAAATAATCAGTAAAAATCATAAATACATTAGGTATTGCTGTGTCAGAAAATGCCCGATCTATCAAAATAAAATAACGGGTTCTCACTGCGTTTAACCCCATAACAAAAAATTGCGGCCAAAGTCGAAAATGGCACTTTTTTGCCATTTCAAAAAATATTAAAAATTCTTTAAAAAGTGATCAAAAGGCCGTCATGGTAGCATTGAAAATGTCATCAAAAGTCGCAAAAAAAATGACACCACCCACAGGTCCATACACAGAAATATGAAAAAGTTATTAGCGCCAGATGCAAAAATCCTTTTTTTTTGTACAGGAGGTTTTAATTTTTGTAAATGTATGAAAACATTATAAAACCTATACAAATTTGTAATCCCTGTTATCGTACTGACCCAAAGAATAAAGTAGACATGTTATTTGGGGCGCACAGTGAAATCCGTAAAATCCAAGCCCACAAGAAAATGGTGTAAATGTGGGTTTTTATTTACCAATTTCACTGCATTTGGAATTTTTTTCCCGCTTCCCAGTACATGGCATGGAATATTCAATACCATTACTATGAAGTGTAATTTGTTATGCAGAAAACAAGCCGTCACGCAGGTCTTTACATGGAAAAATAAAAAAAGTTATAGATTTTTGAAGGTGAGGAGTGAAAAATAGAAATGAAAAAACAAAAAAGGGCTAGGTCGTTAAGGGGTTAATTATCCATCACCACACAAAAAATTATCTTAATCAGGATCAAAAAACTTTATGATCCCCAAGTGTGTAAAAATAAAATGTGCGGGTCTTTTAGCAAAAAATAAGACCTCAAACTAAGGCTATATTCACACGAATGTATGGGGGGCGTATATACGGCCGACGTATATATGGGCGATATACGTCCCCCATACATCACAATGGGCTCACGGCACCCAACAGGCGGGCACCGGCCATCTGAATGTAGCCTAAGAAAAAAATCCCTTTTGATTTGGTGTGGCTGTAAAGTGTATTGACCTAGAGAACTTTTTAAAATGTTATTTTGATTTGATGATAAAGGCGGAATATTTTTATTAAAAACCACGTCAGATTTGCGCTCTTTCTTTAAATCCGCTGTTTTGGCGGGAAAACTGGCATTAACGTGGAAAATGAGTGCAGAGAAAGGGTTAAAATATCAGCAACGAATTTCCCATCAACAAATCTGTGGCGCAAACCTCACACAAACGCACCCCAAGACCTCACATTTAGGCGGATGAGTTTGAAATACAATTTTGGGGAAAAGCCAGGGGCAGATGTGGCGCGCAGTTTGTGTACATGATACAGGGTCGCTCACATGACATGTAAAAACTTACTTTCTGAGGTAAAATCATGAGGTAAATAATGTATTATTGTACAAAATGGTGTCTATCGCAAAACCGTAACGATTTATTACCTTAATAATGAAAAAACTGTATGAAGCACGGTGCCGACATGAGAAATTGGTGCAAAATATGTTGCAGTCTCGCTCACATGACATGTAAAAACCTACTTTCTGAGGTAAAATCTTGAGGTAAATAATGTATTATTGTACAAAATGGTGTCTATAGCAAAAACTTAGCGATTTATTACCTTAATAATGAAAAAAACTGAACGAAGGACGGCGCAGACATGAGAAATTGGTGCAAAATATGGAACGCTTCACGAATTTGCGTGTCATCCTTGCGCAGGGGCCATGCTAATCTTCTCTGTATCATTCCAATTTTAGTATATGTGCTGCCGAAGCGAGCACAGACCCCTAGCCTCCCCCATCAGTATATATAGTCCCCGCGGAGGGGGGGAGTTATACATTATGGAGAGATCTTCTTCAGGATTTACACCAGGAACCTATAATATATGACAACCCTCATTCTATAACGTTTCTATAGTTTCTTCATTTATTATCGGGCAACTTATAGGTAACGGGGATATGGGATATTCAACGCTGTGACACCAGAAGATGCAAATTTGCCAGTCCCAGAGGATCCTGGGAGAAGAGGCGGGTCAATCGAGGAAAAGTGGGAAGGACCTGATACCTGAAGGACCTGAAGGACCCCAGGACAGACACCTATGACTTATTCATACCCCAAACCCGAAAATGAAAGCCTCAGAAAAACCCTATGAGCTAATAGTAATAATAATACAAACCCCAGTACAGACCCCAAATCACATCTGAACAAATACATATCCTAGACCAGACCCTCTAAATAAACAGCAGAATATAGACCCCAAACTACAGATAACAAGACCCGTCAGAGTCTCAGAGTCCAAAATAACTGCAGCCCCCGGATGAGATAACACAGTATTCAGACCGGACCCTGGAAACCACAGACCCAACAAAGGGAAACAAGGGAATGTTTGGGGTTTCCCTTTGTTTTTACCTTTTTCCCGCCCTTTTTACAAGACAAAGACCGGTGCTCCCAGCATCCTCTGGGGCTATTTATCTATTTTGCATATTCTGTTTAATACGTTTGTGTCGTTTTATTTGCACTTTTATATTTTTTTAAGAAGGAAAACTCTAGACAGTTGTGGAGAATGAGAGTTATGATCCAATGAAGATGATGGGTGTAATGTATATAGAGCGACCTCGCCATAATGTATAACTCCCCCCCCCCTCCGGGGACTATATATACTGATGGGGGAGGCCAGGGGTCTGTGCTCGCTTCGGCAGCACATATACTAAAATTGGAACGATACAGAGAAGATTAGCATGGCCCCTGCGCAAGGATGACACGCAAATTCGTGAAGCGTTCCATATTTTACAGCATTGATGAGGAAAAAGCTTTAATCCAAAGTCTATACGGACTGACTGGAGAGGTACAAATGCTTAGGGTCTGTTCACATTGAGGATTGTGCTACAGATTTCCCGTCACCCTCTTTGAAGTCTATAGGAGGCCATTGTGTCTGCCAGTTTCCACATGAAGTTACTCGCCCTATATCCCGAGCAGAATCAGCGAGGATTCCTCTCACAATATGGGGAATGCCAGACACATTGATAATTAATGCCAAGTGAATGCAGCCTTAACCCCTTCATGACCGCCGTGATGACTTTTACAAAGATGTATCAGAAGAAGATTGCAGGACATCGGGTTCTGCTGGTACCGGGCCGTGTTCTCACAGCCAAACCCTGCCACTAACACCTGGGATCAGGATCATATCCCGGGTGTTTAACCCCATCACCCCCCTCCCTGCAGCAACGATCATGGCGTGCCAATGGTGTCGCGCAGCAGTCGCGCAGAAGGACCCTAGGATTTCCTATAGGATAGCTGTCTTGATGGGTGTCTGTTAAAGATAATATTAAGCAGCATAGTACATTATATAAGAGTTCAGTCAGTGCCCTCTCACAAAGCAAATAAAAAACCCACAAAAAACGCCCACCCCCCCAAAAAAAACAAAAAGTAAAACCACACACATTTTGTACCTCCAAATTTGTACCAACCCAGACTACAAACCTACAATAGTTTTGATCCCGTATGCCAAAAAACGGGAAAAAAAAAGATGCCCAAATTTACATTTTTAACCCTTTACCGACATGTGACGTAATAGTATGTCACATGCCGTAATAGTATGTCACATGCCGGCCTCACAGGCTGAGCCCTCTCCATAGCCAGTAAGTCTTTGTTGCATATTGCAGCAAAGACTTATCGGTAACACCCACGGTCGGTGCTGGCAAAGCTTCGGGCGGCTTAAAAAAAATGGCAGCAAATGGGAGCCGCCATCTTGCCGAGGATTGTTTCTCCCCATGACGTCATCGAGGAGCGGCGATCTGTCGCCATGCTGAGTCTGTCTTGTTTTAACCCTTTCATTACAATGTGCCCTCAGCACATAGTAATGAATGAGGAGGAAAATCCCGATATACTGCCATACTGTACTATGGCAGAACATGATGGGATAGATCAGACAACCTCTTGTTAAAGTACCCTAGGGAGTCTGAAAAAAAAAGTAAAAAAAAAAAAATGATAATAAAAAAACCTAAAAGTTCTAATCACCCCCCTTTCCCTAGAGCTGATATAAATAATCAGTAAAAATCATAAATACATTAGGTATTGCTGTGTCAGAAAATGCCCGATCTATCAAAATAAAATAACGGGTTCTCACTGCGTTTAACCCCATAACAAAAAATTGCGGCCAAAGTCGAAAATGGCACTTTTTTGCCATTTCAAAAAATATTAAAAATTCTTTAAAAAGTGATCAAAAGGCCGTCATGGTAGCATTGAAAATGTCATCAAAAGTCGCAAAAAAAATGACACCACCCACAGGTCCATACACAGAAATATGAAAAAGTTATTAGCGCCAGATGCAAAAATCCTTTTTTTTTGTACAGGAGGTTTTAATTTTTGTAAATGTATGAAAACATTATAAAACCTATACAAATTTGTAATCCCTGTTATCGTACTGACCCAAAGAATAAAGTAGACATGTTATTTGGGGCGCACAGTGAAATCCGTAAAATCCAAGCCCACAAGAAAATGGTGTAAATGTGGGTTTTTATTTACCAATTTCACTGCATTTGGAATTTTTTTCCCGCTTCCCAGTACATGGCATGGAATATTCAATACCATTACTATGAAGTGTAATTTGTTATGCAGAAAACAAGCCGTCACGCAGGTCTTTACATGGAAAAATAAAAAAAGTTATAGATTTTTGAAGGTGAGGAGTGAAAAATAGAAATGAAAAAACAAAAAAGGGCTAGGTCGTTAAGGGGTTAATTATCCATCACCACACAAAAAATTATCTTAATCAGGATCAAAAAACTTTATGATCCCCAAGTGTGTACAAATAAAATGTGCGGGTCTTTTAGCAAAAAATAAGACCTCAAACTAAGGCTATATTCACACGAATGTATGGGGGGCGTATATACGGCCGACGTATATATGGGCGATATACGTCCCCCATACATCACAATGGGCTCACGGCACCCAACAGGCGGGCAGCGGCCATCTGAATGTAGCCTAAGAAAAAAATCCCTTTTGATTTGGTGTGGCTGTAAAGTGTATTGACCTAGAGAACTTTTTAAAATGTTATTTTGATTTGATGATAAAGGCGGAATATTTTTATTAAAAACCACGTCAGATTTGCGCTCTTTCTTTAAATCCGCTGTTTTGGCGGGAAAACTGGCATTAACGTGGAAAATGAGTGCAGAGAAAGGGTTAAAATATCAGCAACGAATTTCCCATCAACAAATCTGTGGCGCAAACCTCACACAAACGCACCCCAAGACCTCACATTTAGGCGGATGAGTTTGAAATACAATTTTGGGGAAAAGCCAGGGGCAGATGTGGCGCGCAGTTTGTGTACATGATACAGGGTCGCTCACATGACATGTAAAAACTTACTTTCTGAGGTAAAATCATGAGGTAAATAATGTATTATTGTACAAAATGGTGTCTATCGCAAAACCGTAACGATTTATTACCTTAATAATGAAAAAACTGTATGAAGCACGGTGCCGACATGAGAAATTGGTGCAAAATATGTTGCAGTCTCGCTCACATGACATGTAAAAACCTACTTTCTGAGGTAAAATCTTGAGGTAAATAATGTATTATTGTACAAAATGGTGTCTATAGCAAAAACTTAGCGATTTATTACCTTAATAATGAAAAAAACTGAACGAAGGACGGCGCAGACATGAGAAATCGGTGCAAAATATGGAACGCTTCACGAATTTGCGTGTCATCCTTGCGCAGGGGCCATGCTAATCTTCTCTGTATCAGTTCCAATTTTAGTATATGTGCTGCCGAAGCGAGCACAGACCCCTGGCCTCCCCCATCAGTATATATAGTCCCCGCGGAGGGGGGGAGTTATACATTATGGAGAGATCTTCTTCAGGATTTACACCAGGAACCTATAATATATGACAACCCTCATTCTATAACGTTTCTATAGTTTCTTCATTTATTATCGGGCAACTTATAGGTAACGGGGATATGGGATATTCAACGCTGTGACACCAGAAGATGCAAATTTGCCAGTCCCAGAGGATCCTGGGAGAAGAGGCGGGTCAATCGAGGAAAAGTGGGAAGGACCTGATACCTGAAGGACCTGAAGGACCCCAGGACAGACACCTATGACTTATTCATACCCCAAACCCGAAAATGAAAGCCTCAGAAAAACCCTATGAGCTAATAGTAATAATAATACAAACCCCAGTACAGACCCCAAATCACATCTGAACAAATACATATCCTAGACCAGACCCTCTAAATAAACAGCAGAATATAGACCCCAAACTACAGATAACAAGACCCGTCAGAGTCTCAGAGTCCGAAATAACTGCAGCCCCCGGATGAGATAACACAGTATTCAGACCGGACCCTGGAAACCACAGACCCAACAAAGGGAAACAAGGGAATGTTTGGGGTTTCCCTTTGTTTTTACCTTTTTCCCGACCTTTTTACAAGACAAAGACCGGTGCTCCCAGCATCCTCTGGGGCTATTTATCTATTTTGCATATTCTGTTTAATACGTTTGTGTCGTTTTATTTGCACTTTTATATTTTTTTAAGAAGGAAAACTCTAGACAGTTGTGGAGAATGAGAGTTATGATCCAATGAAGATGATGGGTGTAATGTATATAGAGCGACCTCTCCATAATGTATAACTCCCCCCCCCCTCCGGGGACTATATATACTGATGGGGGAGGCCAGGGGTCTGTGCTCGCTTCGGCAGCACATATACTAAAATTGGAACGATACAGAGAAGATTAGCATGGCCCCTGCGCAAGGATGACACGCAAATTCGTGAAGCGTTCCATATTTTACAGCATTGATGAGGAAAAAGCTTTAATCCAAAGTCTATACGGACTGACTGGAGAGGTACAAATGCTTAGGGTCTGTTCACATTGAGGATTGTGCTACAGATTTCCCGTCACCCTCTTTGAAGTCTATAGGAGGCCATTGTGTCTGCCAGTTTCCACATGAAGTTACTCGCCCTATATCCCGAGCAGAATCAGCGAGGATTCCTCTCACAATATGGGGAATGCCAGACACATTGATAATTAATGCCAAGTGAATGCAGCCTTAACCCCTTCATGACCGCCGTGATGACTTTTACAAAGATGTATCAGAAGAAGATTGCAGGACATCGGGTTCTGCTGGTACCGGGCCGTGTTCTCACAGCCAAACCCTGCCACTAACACCTGGGATCAGGATCATATCCCGGGTGTTTAACCCCATCACCCCCCTCCCTGCAGCAACGATCATGGCGTGCCAATGGTGTCGCGCAGCAGTCGCGCAGAAGGACCCTAGGATTTCCTATAGGATAGCTGTCTTGATGGGTGTCTGTTAAAGATAATATTAAGCAGCATAGTACATTATATAAGAGTTCAGTCAGTGCCCTCTCACAAAGCAAATAAAAAACCCACAAAAAACGCCCACCCCCCCAAAAAAAACAAAAAGTAAAACCACACACATTTTGTACCTCCAAATTTGTACCAACCCAGACTACAAACCTACAATAGTTTTGATCCCGTATGCCAAAAAACGGGAAAAAAAAAGATGCCCAAATTTACATTTTTAACCCTTTACCGACATGTGACGTAATAGTATGTCACATGCCGTAATAGTATGTCACATGCCGGCCTCACAGGCTGAGCCCTCTCCATAGCCAGTAAGTCTTTGTTGCATATTGCAGCAAAGACGTATCGGTAACACCCACGGTCGGTGCTGGCAAAGCTTCGGGCGGCTTAAAAAAAATGGCAGCAAATGGGAGCCGCCATCTTGCCGAGGATTGTTTCTCCCCATGACGTCATCGAGGAGCGGCGATCTGTCGCCATGCTGAGTCTGTCTTGTTTTAACCCTTTCATTACAATGTGCCCTCAGCACATAGTAATGAATGAGGAGGAAAATCCCGATATACTGCCATACTGTACTATGGCAGAACATGATGGGATAGATCAGACAACCTCTTGTTAAAGTACCCTAGGGAGTCTGAAAAAAAAAGTAAAAAAAAAAAAATGATAATAAAAAAACCTAAAAGTTCTAATCACCCCCCTTTCCCTAGAGCTGATATAAATAATCAGTAAAAATCATAAATACATTAGGTATTGCTGTGTCAGAAAATGCCCGATCTATCAAAATAAAATAACGGGTTCTCACTGCGTTTAACCCCATAACAAAAAATTGCGGCCAAAGTCGAAAATGGCACTTTTTTGCCATTTCAAAAAATATTAAAAATTCTTTAAAAAGTGATCAAAAGGCCGTCATGGTAGCATTGAAAATGTCATCAAAAGTCGCAAAAAAAAATGACACCACCCACAGGTCCATACACAGAAATATGAAAAAGTTATTAGCGCCAGATGCAAAAATCCTTTTTTTTTGTACAGGAGGTTTTAATTTTTGTAAATGTATGAAAACATTATAAAACCTATACAAATTTGTAATCCCTGTTATCGTACTGACCCAAAGAATAAAGTAGACATGTTATTTGGGGCGCACAGTGAAATCCGTAAAATCCAAGCCCACAAGAAAATGGTGTAAATGTGGGTTTTTATTTACCAATTTCACTGCATTTGGAATTTTTTTCCCGCTTCCCAGTACATGGCATGGAATATTCAATACCATTACTATGAAGTGTAATTTGTTATGCAGAAAACAAGCCGTCACGCAGGTCTTTACATGGAAAAATAAAAAAAGTTATAGATTTTTGAAGGTGAGGAGTGAAAAATAGAAATGAAAAAACAAAAAAGGGCTAGGTCGTTAAGGGGTTAATTATCCATCACCACACAAAAAATTATCTTAATCAGGATCAAAAAACTTTATGATCCCCAAGTGTGTACAAATAAAATGTGCGGGTCTTTTAGCAAAAAATAAGACCTCAAACTAAGGCTATATTCACACGAATGTATGGGGGGCGTATATACGGCCGACGTATATATGGGCGATATACGTCCCCCATACATCACAATGGGCTCACGGCACCCAACAGGCGGGCAGCGGCCATCTGAATGTAGCCTAAGAAAAAAATCCCTTTTGATTTGGTGTGGCTGTAAAGTGTATTGACCTAGAGAACTTTTTAAAATGTTATTTTGATTTGATGATAAAGGCGGAATATTTTTATTAAAAACCACATCAGATTTGCGCTCTTTCTTTAAATCCGCTGTTTTGGCGGGAAAACTGGCATTAACGTGGAAAATGAGTGCAGAGAAAGGGTTAAAATATCAGCAATGAATTTCCCATCAACAAATCTGTGGCGCAAACCTCACACAAACGCACCCCAAGACCTCACATTTAGGCGGATGAGTTTGAAATACAATTTTGGGGAAAAGCCAGGGGCAGATGTGGCGCGCAGTTTGTGTACATGATACAGGGTCGCTCACATGACATGTAAAAACTTACTTTCTGAGGTAAAATCATGAGGTAAATAATGTATTATTGTACAAAATGGTGTCTATCGCAAAACCGTAACGATTTATTACCTTAATAATGAAAAAACTGTATGAAGCACGGTGCCGACATGAGAAATTGGTGCAAAATATGTTGCAGTCTCGCTCACATGACATGTAAAAACCTACTTTCTGAGGTAAAATCTTGAGGTAAATAATGTATTATTGTACAAAATGGTGTCTATAGCAAAAACTTAGCGATTTATTACCTTAATAATGAAAAAAACTGAACGAAGGACGGCGCAGACATGAGAAATTGGTGCAAAATATGGAACGCTTCACGAATTTGCGTGTCATCCTTGCGCAGGGGCCATGCTAATCTTCTCTGTATCGTTCCAATTTTAGTATATGTGCTGCCGAAGCGAGCACAGACCCCTGGCCTCCCCCATCAGTATATATAGTCCCCGCGGAGGGGGGGAGTTATACATTATGGAGAGATCTTCTTCAGGATTTACACCAGGAACCTATAATATATGACAACCCTCATTCTATAACGTTTCTATAGTTTCTTCATTTATTATCGGGCAACTTATAGGTAACGGGGATATGGGATATTCAACGCTGTGACACCAGAAGATGCAAATTTGCCAGTCCCAGAGGATCCTGGGAGAAGAGGCGGGTCAATCGAGGAAAAGTGGGAAGGACCTGATACCTGAAGGACCTGAAGGACCCCAGGACAGACACCTATGACTTATTCATACCCCAAACCCGAAAATGAAAGCCTCAGAAAAACCCTATGAGCTAATAGTAATAATAATACAAACCCCAGTACAGACCCCAAATCACATCTGAACAAATACATATCCTAGACCAGACCCTCTAAATAAACAGCAGAATATAGACCCCAAACTACAGATAACAAGACCCGTCAGAGTCTCAGAGTCCGAAATAACTGCAGCCCCCGGATGAGATAACACAGTATTCAGACCGGACCCTGGAAACCACAGACCCAACAAAGGGAAACAAGGGAATGTTTGGGGTTTCCCTTTGTTTTTACCTTTTTCCCGCCCTTTTTACAAGACAAAGACCGGTGCTCCCAGCATCCTCTGGGGCTATTTATCTATTTTGCATATTCTGTTTAATACGTTTGTGTCGTTTTATTTGCACTTTTATATTTTTTTAAGAAGGAAAACTCTAGACAGTTGTGGAGAATGAGAGTTATGATCCAATGAAGATGATGGGTGTAATGTATATAGAGCGACCTCTCCATAATGTATAACTCCCCCCCCCCTCCGGGGACTATATATACTGATGGGGGAGGCCAGGGGTCTGTGCTCGCTTCGGCAGCACATATACTAAAATTGGAACGATACAGAGAAGATTAGCATGGCCCCTGCGCAAGGATGACACGCAAATTCGTGAAGCGTTCCATATTTTACAGCATTGATGAGGAAAAAGCTTTAATCCAAAGTCTATACGGACTGACTGGAGAGGTACAAATGCTTAGGGTCTGTTCACATTGAGGATTGTGCTACAGATTTCCCGTCACCCTCTTTGAAGTCTATAGGAGGCCATTGTGTCTGCCAGTTTCCACATGAAGTTACTCGCCCTATATCCCGAGCAGAATCAGCGAGGATTCCTCTCACAATATGGGGAATGCCAGACACATTGATAATTAATGCCAAGTGAATGCAGCCTTAACCCCTTCATGACCGCCGTGATGACTTTTACAAAGATGTATCAGAAGAAGATTGCAGGACATCGGGTTCTGCTGGTACCGGGCCGTGTTCTCACAGCCAAACCCTGCCACTAACACCTGGGATCAGGATCATATCCCGGGTGTTTAACCCCATCACCCCCCTCCCTGCAGCAACGATCATGGCGTGCCAATGGTGTCGCGCAGCAGTCGCGCAGAAGGACCCTAGGATTTCCTATAGGATAGCTGTCTTGATGGGTGTCTGTTAAAGATAATATTAAGCAGCATAGTACATTATATAAGAGTTCAGTCAGTGCCCTCTCACAAAGCAAATAAAAAACCCACAAAAAACGCCCACCCCCCCAAAAAAAACAAAAAGTAAAACCACACACATTTTGTACCTCCAAATTTGTACCAACCCAGACTACAAACCTACAATAGTTTTGATCCCGTATGCCAAAAAACAGGAAAAAAAAAGATGCCCAAATTTACATTTTTAACCCTTTACCGACATGTGACGTAATAGTATGTCACATGCCGTAATAGTATGTCACATGCCGGCCTCACAGGCTGAGCCCTCTCCATAGCCAGTAAGTCTTTGTTGCATATTGCAGCAAAGACTTATCGGTAACACCCACGGTCGGTGCTGGCAAAGCTTCGGGCGGCTTAAAAAAAATGGCAGCAAATGGGAGCCGCCATCTTGCCGAGGATTGTTTCTCCCCATGACGTCATCGAGGAGCGGCGATCTGTCGCCATGCTGAGTCTGTCTTGTTTTAACCCTTTCATTACAATGTGCCCTCAGCACATAGTAATGAATGAGGAGGAAAATCCCGATATACTGCCATACTGTACTATGGCAGAACATGATGGGATAGATCAGACTACCTCTTGTTAAAGTACCCTAGGGAGTCTGAAAAAAAAAGTTAAAAAAAAAAAATGATAATAAAAAAACCTAAAAGTTCTAATCACCCCCCTTTCCCTAGAGCTGATATAAATAATCAGTAAAAATCATAAATACATTAGGTATTGCTGTGTCAGAAAATGCCCGATCTATCAAAATAAAATAACGGGTTCTCACTGCGTTTAACCCCATAACAAAAAATTGCGGCCAAAGTCGAAAATGGCACTTTTTTGCCATTTCAAAAAATATTAAAAATTCTTTAAAAAGTGATCAAAAGGCCGTCATGGTAGCATTGAAAATGTCATCAAAAGTCGCAAAAAAAATGACACCACCCACAGGTCCATACACAGAAATATGAAAAAGTTATTAGCGCCAGATGCAAAAATCCTTTTTTTTTGTACAGGAGGTTTTAATTTTTGTAAATGTATGAAAACATTATAAAACCTATACAAATTTGTAATCCCTGTTATCGTACTGACCCAAAGAATAAAGTAGACATGTTATTTGGGGCGCACAGTGAAATCCGTAAAATCCAAGCCCACAAGAAAATGGTGTAAATGTGGGTTTTTATTTACCAATTTCACTGCATTTGGAATTTTTTTCCCGCTTCCCAGTACATGGCATGGAATATTCAATACCATTACTATGAAGTGTAATTTGTTATGCAGAAAACAAGCCGTCACGCAGGTCTTTACATGGAAAAATAAAAAAAGTTATAGATTTTTGAAGGTGAGGAGTGAAAAATAGAAATGAAAAAACAAAAAAGGGCTAGGTCGTTAAGGGGTTAATTATCCATCACCACACAAAAAATTATCTTAATCAGGATCAAAAAACTTTATGATCCCCAAGTGTGTACAAATAAAATGTGCGGGTCTTTTAGCAAAAAATAAGACCTCAAACTAAGGCTATATTCACACGAATGTATGGGGGGCGTATATACGGCCGACGTATATATGGGCGATATACGTCCCCCATTCATCACAATGGGCTCACGGCACCCAACAGGCGGGCAGCGGCCATCTGAATGTAGCCTAAGAAAAAAATCCCTTTTGATTTGGTGTGGCTGTAAAGTGTATTGACCTAGAGAACTTTTTAAAATGTTATTTTGATTTGATGATAAAGGCGGAATATTTTTATTAAAAACCACGTCAGATTTGCGCTCTTTCTTTAAATCCGCTGTTTTGGCGGGAAAACTGGCATTAACGTGGAAAATGAGTGCAGAGAAAGGGTTAAAATATCAGCAATGAATTTCCCATCAACAAATCTGTGGCGCAAACCTCACACAAACGCACCCCAAGACCTCACATTTAGGCGGATGAGTTTGAAATACAATTTTGGGGAAAAGCCAGGGGCAGATGTGGCGCGCAGTTTGTGTACATGATACAGGGTCGCTCACATGACATGTAAAAACTTACTTTCTGAGGTAAAATCATGAGGTAAATAATGTATTATTGTACAAAATGGTGTCTATCGCAAAACCGTAACGATTTATTACCTTAATAATGAAAAAACTGTATGAAGCACGGTGCCGACATGAGAAATTGGTGCAAAATATGTTGCAGTCTCGCTCACATGACATGTGAAAACCTACTTTCTGAGGTAAAATCTTGAGGTAAATAATGTATTATTGTACAAAATGGTGTCTATAGCAAAAACTTAGCGATTTATTACCTTAATAATGAAAAAAACTGAACGAAGGACGGCGCAGACATGAGAAATTGGTGCAAAATATGGAACGCTTCACGAATTTGCGTGTCATCCTTGTGCAGGGGCCATGCTAATCTTCTCTGTATCGTTCCAATTTTAGTATATGTGCTGCCGAAGCGAGCACAGACCCCTGGCCTCCCCCATCAGTATATATAGTCCCCGCGGAGGGGGGGAGTTATACATTATGGAGAGATCTTCTTCAGGATTTACACCAGGAACCTATAATATATGACAACCCTCATTCTATAACGTTTCTATAGTTTCTTCATTTATTATCGGGCAACTTATAGGTAACGGGGATATGGGATATTCAACGCTGTGACACCAGAAGATGCAAATTTGCCAGTCCCAGAGGATCCTGGGAGAAGAGGCGGGTCAATCGAGGAAAAGTGGGAAGGACCTGATACCTGAAGGACCTGAAGGACCCCAGGACAGACACCTATGACTTATTCATACCCCAAACCCGAAAATGAAAGCCTCAGAAAAACCCTATGAGCTAATAGTAATAATAATACAAACCCCAGTACAGACCCCAAATCACATCTGAACAAATACATATCCTAGACCAGACCCTCTAAATAAACAGCAGAATATAGACCCCAAACTACAGATAACAAGACCCGTCAGAGTCTCAGAGTCCGAAATAACTGCAGCCCCCGGATGAGATAACACAGTATTCAGACCGGACCCTGGAAACCACAGACCCAACAAAGGGAAACAAGGGAATGTTTGGGGTTTCCCTTTGTTTTTACCTTTTTCCCGCCCTTTTTACAAGACAAAGACCGGTGCTCCCAGCATCCTCTGGGGCTATTTATCTATTTTGCATATTCTGTTTAATACGTTTGTGTCGTTTTATTTGCACTTTTATATTTTTTTAAGAAGGAAAACTCTAGACAGTTGTGGAGAATGAGAGTTATGATCCAATGAAGATGATGGGTGTAATGTATATAGAGCGACCTCTCCATAATGTATAACTCCCCCCCCCCTCCGGGGACTATATATACTGATGGGGGAGGCCAGGGGTCTGTGCTCGCTTCGGCAGCACATATACTAAAATTGGAACGATACAGAGAAGATTAGCATGGCCCCTGCGCAAGGATGACACGCAAATTCGTGAAGCGTTCCATATTTTACAGCATTGATGAGGAAAAAGCTTTAATCCAAAGTCTATACGGACTGACTGGAGAGGTACAAATGCTTAGGGTCTGTTCACATTGAGGATTGTGCTACAGATTTCCCGTCACCCTCTTTGAAGTCTATAGGAGGCCATTGTGTCTGCCAGTTTCCACATGAAGTTACTCGCCCTATATCCCGAGCAGAATCAGCGAGGATTCCTCTCACAATATGGGGAATGCCAGACACATTGATAATTAATGCCAAGTGAATGCAGCCTTAACCCCTTCATGACCGCCGTGATGACTTTTACAAAGATGTATCAGAAGAAGATTGCAGGACATCGGGTTCTGCTGGTACCGGGCCGTGTTCTCACAGCCAAACCCTGCCACTAACACCTGGGATCAGGATCATATCCCGGGTGTTTAACCCCATCACCCCCCTCCCTGCAGCAACGATCATGGCGTGCCAATGGTGTCGCGCAGCAGTCGCGCAGAAGGACCCTAGGATTTCCTATAGGATAGCTGTCTTGATGGGTGTCTGTTAAAGATAATATTAAGCAGCATAGTACATTATATAAGAGTTCAGTCAGTGCCCTCTCACAAAGCAAATAAAAAACCCCACAAAAAACGCCCACCCCCCCAAAAAAAACAAAAAGTAAAACCACACATATTTTGTACCTCCAAATTTGTACCAACCCAGACTACAAACCTACAATAGTTTTGATCCCGTATGCCAAAAAACGGGAAAAAAAAAGATGCCCAAATTTACATTTTTAACCCTTTACCGACATGTGACGTAATAGTATGTCACATGCCGTAATAGTATGTCACATGCCGGCCTCACAGGCTGAGCCCTCTCCATAGCCAGTAAGTCTTTGTTGCATATTGCAGCAAAGACTTATCGGTAACACCCACGGTCGGTGCTGGCAAAGCTTCGGGCGGCTTCAAAAAAATGGCAGCACATGGGAGCCGCCATCTTGCCGAGGATTGTTTCTCCCCATGACGTCATCGAGGAGCGGCGATCTGTCGCCATGCTGAGTCTGTCTTGTTTTAACCCTTTCATTACAATGTGCCCTCAGCACATAGTAATGAATGAGGAGGAAAATCCCGATATACTGCCATACTGTAGTATGGCAGAACATGATGGGATAGATCAGACAACCTCTTGTTAAAGTACCCTAGGGAGTCTGAAAAAAAAAGTAAAAAAAAAAAAAATAAATAAATGAATAAATAAATGCTCTAATCACCCCCCTTTCCCTAGAGCTGATATAAATAATCAGTAAAAATCATAAATACTTTAGGTATTGCTGTGTCAGAAAATGCCCGATCTATCAAAATAAAATAACGGGTTCTCACTGCGTTTAACCCCATAACAAAAAATTGCGGCCAAAGTCGAAAATGGCACTTTTTTGCCATTTCAAAAAATATTAAAAATTCTTTAAAAAGTGATCAAAAGGCCGTCATGGTAGCAGTGAAAATGTCATCAAAAGTCGCAAAAAAATGACACCACCCACAGGTCCATACACAGAAATATGAAAAAGTTATTAGCGCCAGATGCAAAAATCCTTTTTTCTTTTGTACAGGAGGTTTTAATTTTTGTAAATGTATGAAAACATTATAAAACCTATACAAATTTGTAATCCCTGTTATCGTACTGACCCAAAGAATAAAGTAGACATGTTATTTGGGGCGCACAGTGAAATCCGTAAAATCCAAGCCCACAAGAAAATGGTGTAAATGTGGGTTTTTATTTACCAATTTCACTGCATTTGGAATTTTTTTCCCGCTTCCCAGTACATGGCATGGAATATTCAATACCATTACTATGAAGTGTAATTTGTTATGCAGAAAACAAGCCGTCACGCAGGTCTTTACATGGAAAAATAAAAAAAGTGATAGATTTTTGAAGGTGAGGAGTGAAAAATAGAAATGAAAAAACAAAAAAGGGCTAGGTCGTTAAGGGGTTAATTATCCATCACCACACAAAAAATTATCTTAATCAGGATCAAAAAACTTTATGATCCCCAAGTGTGTACAAATAAAATGTGCGGGTCTTTTAGCAAAAAATAAGACCTCAAACTAAGGCTATATTCACACGAATGTATGGGGGGCGTATATACGGCCGACGTATATATGGGCGATATACGTCCCCCATACATCACAATGGGCTCACGGCACCCAACAGGCGGGCAGCGGCCATCTGAATGTAGCCTAAGAAAAAAATCCCTTTTGATTTGGTGTGGCTGTAAAGTGTATTGACCTAGAGAACTTTTTAAAATGTTATTTTGATTTGATGATAAAGGCGGAATATTTTTATTAAAAACCATGTCAGATTTGCGCTCTTTCTTTAAATCCGCTGTTTTGGCGGGAAAACTGGCATTAACGTGGAAAATGAGTGCAGAGAAAGGGTTAAAATATCAACACTGAATTTCCCATCAACAAATCTGTGGCGCAAACCTCACACAAACGCACCCCAAGACCTCACATTTAGGCGGATGAGTTTGAAATACAATTTTGGGGAAAAGCCAGGGGCAGATGTGGCGCGCAGTTTGTGTACATGATACAGGGTCGCTCACATGACATGTAAAAACTTACTTTCTGAGGTAAAATCATGAGGTAAATAATGTATTATTGTACAAAATGGTGTCTATCGCAAAACCGTAACGATTTATTACCTTAATAATGAAAAAACTGTATGAAGCACGGTGCCGACATGAGAAATTGGTGCAAAATATGTTACAGTCTCGCTCCCATGACATGTAAAAACCTACTTTCTGAGGTAAAATCTTGAGGTAAATAATGTATTATTGTACAAAATGGTGTCTATAGCAAAAACTTAGCGATTTATTACCTTAATAATGAAAAAAACTGAATGAAGGACGGCGCAGACATGAGAAATTGGTGCAAAATATGGAACGCTTCACGAATTTGCGTGTCATCCTTGCGCAGGGGCCATGCTAATCTTCTCTGTATCGTTCCAATTTTAGTATATGTGCTGCCGAAGCGAGCACAGACCCCTGGCCTCCCCCATCAGTATATATAGTCCCCGGAGGGGGGGAGTTATACATTATGGAGAGATCTTCTTCAGGATTTACACCAGGAACCTATAATATATGACAACCCTCATTCTATAACGTTTCTATAGTTTCTTCATTTATTATCGGGCAACTTATAGGTAACGGGGATATGGGATATTCAACGCTGTGACACCAGAAGATGCAAATTTGCCAGTCCCAGAGGATCCGGGGAGAAGAGGCGGGTCAATCGAGGAAAAGTGGGAAGGACCTGATACCTGAAGGACCTGAAGGACCCCAGAACAGACACCTATGACTTATTCATACCCCAAACCCGAAAATGAAAGCCTCAGAAAAACCCTATGAGCTAATAGTAATAATAATACAAACCCCAGTACAGACCCCAAATCACATCTGAACAAATACATATCCTAGACCAGACCCTCTAAATAAACAGCAGAATATAGACCCCAAACTACAGATAACAAGACCCGTCAGAGTCTCAGAGTCCGAAATAACTGCAGCCCCCGGATGAGATAATACAGTATTCAGACCGGACCCTGGAAACCACAGACCCAACAAAGGGAAACAAGGGAATGTTTGGGGTTTCCCTTTGTTTTTACCTTTTTCCCGCCCTTTTTACAAGACAAAGACCGGTGCTCCCAGCATCCTCTGGGGCTATTTATCTATTTTGCATATTCTGTTTAATACGTTTGTGTCGTTTTATTTGCACTTTTATATATTTAATAAGGAAAACTCTAGACAGTTGTGGAGAATGAGAGTTATGATCCAATGAAGATGATGGGTGTAATGTATATGGAGTGACCTCTCCATAATGTATAACTCCCCCCCTCCGGGGACTATATATACTGATGGGGGAGGCCAGGGGTCTGTGCTCGCTTCGGCAGCACATATACTAAAATTGGAACGATACAGAGAAGATTAGCATGGCCCCTGCGCAAGGATGACACGCAAATTCGTGAAGCGTTCCATATTTTACAGCATTGATGAGGAAAAAGCTTTAATCTAAAGTCTATACGGACTGACTGGAGAGGTACAAATGCTTAGGGTCTGTTCGCATTGAGGATTGTGCTACAGATTTTCCGTCACCCTCTTTGAAGTCTATAGGAGGCGATTGTGTCTGCCAGTTTCCACATGAAGTTACTCGCCCTATATCCCGAGCAGAATCAGCGAGGATTCCTCTCACAATATGGGGAATGCCAGACACATTGATAATTAATGCCAAGTGAATGCAGCCTTAACCCCTTCATGACCGCCGTAATGACTTTTACGAAGATGTATCAGAAGAAGATTGCAGGACATCGGGTTCTGCTGGTACCGGGCCGTGTTCTCACAGCCAAACCCTGCCACTAACACCTGGGATCAGGATCATATCCCGGGTGTTTAACCCCATCACCCCCCTCCCTGCAGCAACGATCATGGCGTACCAAAGGTGTCGCGCAGAAGGACCCTAGGATTTCCTATAGGATAGCTGTCTTGATGGGTGTCTGTTAAAGATAATATTAAGCAGCATAGTACATTATATAAGAGTTCAGTCAGTGCCCTCTCACAAAGCAAATAAAAAACCCCACAAAAAACGCCCACCCCCCCAAAAAAAACAAAAAGTAAAACCACACACATTTTGTACCTCCAAATTTGTACCAACCCAGACTACAAACCTACAATAGTTTTGATCCCGTATGCCAAAAAACGGGAAAAAAAAGATGCCCAAATTTACATTTTTAACCCTTTACCGACATGTGACGTAATAGTATGTCACATGCCGTAATAGTATGTCACATGCCGGCCTCACAGGCTGAGCCCTCTCCATAGCCAGTAAGTCTTTGTTGCATATTGCAGCAAAGACTTATCGGTAACACCCACGGTCGGTGCTGGCAAAGCTTCGGGCGGCTTCAAAAAAATGGCAGCACATGGGAGCCGCCATCTTGCCGAGGATTGTTTCTCCCCATGACGTCATCGAGGAGCGGCGATCTGTCGCCATGCTGAGTCTGTCTTGTTTTAACCCTTTCATTACAATGTGCCCTCAGCACATAGTAATGAATGAGGAGGAAAATCCCGATATACTGCCATACTGTAGTATGGCAGAACATGATGGGATAGATCAGACAACCTCTTGTTAAAGTACCCTAGGGAGTCTGAAAAAAAAAGTAAAAAAAAAAAAAATAAATAAATAAATAAATAAAAGCTCTAATCACCCCCCTTTCCCTAGAGCTGATATAAATAATCAGTAAAAATCATAAATACTTTAGGTATTGCTGTGTCAGAAAATGCCCGATCTATCAAAATAAAATAACGGGTTCTCACTGCGTTTAACCCCATAACAAAAAATTGCGGCCAAAGTCGAAAATGGCACTTTTTTGCCATTTCAAAAAATATTAAAAATTCTTTAAAAAGTGATCAAAAGGCCGTCATGGTAGCAGTGAAAATGTCATCAAAAGTCGCAAAAAAATGACACCACCCACAGGTCCATACACAGAAATATGAAAAAGTTATTAGCGCCAGATGCAAAAATCCTTTTTTCTTTTGTACAGGAGGTTTTAATTTTTGTAAATGTATGAAAACATTATAAAACCTATACAAATTTGTAATCCCTGTTATCGTACTGACCCAAAGAATAAAGTAGACATGTTATTTGGGGCGCACAGTGAAATCCGTAAAATCCAAGCCCACAAGAAAATGGTGTAAATGTGGGTTTTTATTTACCAATTTCACTGCATTTGGATTTTTTTTCCCGCTTCCCAGTACATGGCATGGAATATTCAATACCATTACTATGAAGTGTAATTTGTTATGCAGAAAACAAGTCGTCACGCAGGTCTTTACATGGAAAAATAAAAAAAGTTATAGATTTTTGAAGGTGAGGAGTGAAAAATAGAAATGAAAAAACAAAAAAGGGCTAGGTCGTTAAGGGGTTAATTATCCATCACCACACAAAAAATTATCTTAATCAGGATCAAAAAACTTTATGATCCCCAAGTGTGTACAAATAAAATGTGCGGGTCTTTTAGCAAAAAATAAGACCTCAAACTAAGGCTATATTCACACGAATGTATGGGGGGCGTATATACGGCCGACGTATATATGGGCGATATACGTCCCCCATACATCACAATGGGCTCACGGCACCCAACAGGCGGGCAGCGGCCATCTGAATGTAGCCTAAGAAAAAAATCCCTTTTGATTTGGTGTGGCTGTAAAGTGTATTGACCTAGAGAACTTTTTAAAATGTTATTTTGATTTGATGATAAAGGCGGAATATTTTTATTAAAAACCATGTCAGATTTGCGCTCTTTCTTTAAATCCGCTGTTTTGGCGGGAAAACTGGCATTAACGTGGAAAATGAGTGCAGAGAAAGGGTTAAAATATCAACACTGAATTTCCCATCAACAAATCTGTGGCGCAAACCTCACACAAACGCACCCCAAGACCTCACATTTAGGCGGATGAGTTTGAAATACAATTTTGGGGAAAAGCCAGGGGCAGATGTGGCGCGCAGTTTGTGTACATGATACAGGGTCGCTCACATGACATGTAAAAACTTACTTTCTGAGGTAAAATCATGAGGTAAATAATGTATTATTGTACAAAATGGTGTCTATCGCAAAACCGTAACGATTTATTACCTTAATAATGAAAAAACTGTATGAAGCACGGTGCCGACATGAGAAATTGGTGCAAAATATGTTACAGTCTCGCTCCCATGACATGTAAAAACCTACTTTCTGAGGTAAAATCTTGAGGTAAATAATGTATTATTGTACAAAATGGTGTCTATAGCAAAAACTTAGCGATTTATTACCTTAATAATGAAAAAAACTGAATGAAGGACGGCGCAGACATGAGAAATTGGTGCAAAATATGGAACGCTTCACGAATTTGCGTGTCATCCTTGCGCAGGGGCCATGCTAATCTTCTCTGTATCGTTCCAATTTTAGTATATGTGCTGCCGAAGCGAGCACAGACCCCTGGCCTCCCCCATCAGTATATATAGTCCCCGGAGGGGGGGAGTTATACATTATGGAGAGATCTTCTTCAGGATTTACACCAGGAACCTATAATATATGACAACCCTCATTCTATAACGTTTCTATAGTTTCTTCATTTATTATCGGGCAACTTATAGGTAACGGGGATATGGGATATTCAACGCTGTGACACCAGAAGATGCAAATTTGCCAGTCCCAGAGGATCCTGGGAGAAGAGGCGGGTCAATCGAGGAAAAGTGGGAAGCACCTGATACCTGAAGGACCTGAAGGACCCCAGAACAGACACCTATGACTTATTCATACCCCAAACCCGAAAATGAAAGCCTCAGAAAAACCCTATGAGCTAATAGTAATAATAATACAAACCCCAGTACAGACCCCAAATCACATCTGAACAAATACATATCCTAGACCAGACCCTCTAAATAAACAGCAGAATATAGACCCCAAACTACAGATAACAAGACCCGTCAGAGTCTCAGAGTCCGAAATAACTGCAGCCCCCGGATGAGATAATACAGTATTCAGACCGGACCCTGGAAACCACAGACCCAACAAAGGGAAACAAGGGAATGTTTGGGGTTTCCCTTTGTTTTTCCCTTTTTCCCGCCCTTTTTACAAGACAAAGACCGGTGCTCCCAGCATCCTCTGGGGCTATTTATCTATTTTGCATATTCTGTTTAATACGTTTGTGTCGTTTTATTTGCACTTTTATATATTTAAGAAGGAAAACTCTAGACAGTTGTGGAGAATGAGAGTTATGATCCAATGAAGATGATGGGTGTAATGTATATGGAGTGACCTCTCCATAATGTATAACTCCCCCCCTCCGGGGACTATATATACTGATGGGGGAGGCCAGGGGTCTGTGCTCGCTTCGGCAGCACATATACTAAAATTGGAACGATACAGAGAAGATTAGCATGGCCCCTGCGCAAGGATGACACGCAAATTCGTGAAGCGTTCCATATTTTACAGCATTGATGAGGAAAAAGCTTTAATCTAAAGTCTATACGGACTGACTGGAGAGGTACAAATGCTTAGGGTCTGTTCGCATTGAGGATTGTGCTACAGATTTTCCGTCACCCTCTTTGAAGTCTATAGGAGGCCATTGTGTCTGCCAGTTTCCACATGAAGTTACTCGCCCTATATCCCGAGCAGAATCAGCGAGGATTCCTCTCACAATATGGGGAATGCCAGACACATTGATAATTAATGCCAAGTGAATGCAGCCTTAACCCCTTCATGACCGCCGTAATGACTTTTACGAAGATGTATCAGAAGAAGATTGCAGGACATCGGGTTCTGCTGGTACCGGGCCGTGTTCTCACAGCCAAACCCTGCCACTAACACCTGGGATCAGGATCATATCCCGGGTGTTTAACCCCATCACCCCCCTCCCTGCAGCAACGATCATGGCGTGCCAAAGGTGTCGCGCAGCAGTCGCGCAGAAGGACCCTAGGATTTCCTATAGGATAGCTGTCTTGATGGGTGTCTGTTAAAGATAATATTAAGCAGCATAGTACATTATATAAGAGTTCAGTCAGTGCCCTCTCACAAAGCAAATAAAAAACCCCACAAAAAACGCCCACCCCCCCCCAAAAAAAACAAAAAGTAAAACCACACACATTTTGTACCTCCAAATTTGTACCAACCCAGACTACAAACCTACAATAGTTTTGATCCCGTATGCCAAAAAACGGGAAAAAAAAAGATGCCCAAATTTACATTTTTAACCCTTTACCGACATGTGACGTAATAGTATGTCACATGCCGTAATAGTATGTCACATGCCGGCCTCACAGGCTGAGCCCTCTCCATAGCCAGTAAGTCTTTGTTGCATATTGCAGCAAAGACTTATCGGTAACACCCACGGTCGGTGCTGGCAAAGCTTCGGGCGGCTTCAAAAAAATGGCAGCACATGGGAGCCGCCATCTTGCCGAGGATTGTTTCTCCCCATGACGTCATCGAGGAGCGGCGATCTGTCGCCATGCTGAGTCTGTCTTGTTTTAACCCTTTCATTACAATGTGCCCTCAGCACATAGTAATGAATGAGGAGGAAAATCCCGATATACTGCCATACTGTAGTATGGCAGAACATGATGGGATAGATCAGACAACCTCTTGTTAAAGTACCCTAGGGAGTCTGAAAAAAAAAGTAAAAAAAAAAAAATGATAATAAATAAATAAATAAAAGCTCTAATCACCCCCCTTTCCCTAGAGCTGATATAAATAATCAGTAAAAATCATAAATACATTAGGTATTGCTGTGTCAGAAAATGCCCGATCTATCAAAATAAAATAACGGGTTCTCACTGCGTTTAACCCCATAACAAAAAATTGCGGCCAAAGTCGAAAATGGCACTTTTTTGCCATTTCAAAAAATATTAAAAATTCTTTAAAAAGTGATCAAAAGGCCGTCATGGTAGCAGTGAAAATGTCATCAAAAGTCGCAAAAAAATGACACCACCCACAGGTCCATACACAGAAATATGAAAAAGTTATTAGCGCCAGATGCAAAAATCCTTTTTTCTTTTGTACAGGAGGTTTTAATTTTTGTAAATGTATGAAAACATTATAAAACCTATACAAATTTGTAATCCCTGTTATCGTACTGACCCAAAGAATAAAGTAGACATGTTATTTGGGGCGCACAGTGAAATCCGTAAAATCCAAGCCCACAAGAAAATGGTGTAAATGTGGGTTTTTATTTACCAATTTCACTGCATTTGGAATTTTTTTCCCGCTTCCCAGTACATGGCATGGAATATTCAATACCATTACTATGAAGTGTAATTTGTTATGCAGAAAACAAGCCGTCACGCAGGTCTTTACATGGAAAAATAAAAAAAGTTATAGATTTTTGAAGGTGAGGAGTGAAAAATAGAAATGAAAAAACAAAAAAGGGCTAGGTCGTTAAGGGGTTAATTATCCATCACCACACAAAAAATTATCTTAATCAGGATCAAAAAACTTTATGATCCCCAAGTGTGTACAAATAAAATGTGCGGGTCTTTTAGCAAAAAATAAGACCTCAAACTAAGGCTATATTCACACGAATGTATGGGGGGCGTATATACGGCCGACGTATATATGGGCGATATACGTCCCCCATACATCACAATGGGCTCACGGCACCCAACAGGCGGGCAGCGGCCATCTGAATGTAGCCTAAGAAAAAAATCCCTTTTGATTTGGTGTGGCTGTAAAGTGTATTGACCTAGAGAACTTTTTAAAATGTTATTTTGATTTGATGATAAAGGCGGAATATTTTTATTAAAAACCATGTCAGATTTGCGCTCTTTCTTTAAATCCGCTGTTTTGGCGGGAAAACTGGCATTAACGTGGAAAATGAGTGCAGAGAAAGGGTTAAAATATCAACACTGAATTTCCCATCAACAAATCTGTGGCGCAAACCTCACACAAACGCACCCCAAGACCTCACATTTAGGCGGATGAGTTTGAAATACAATTTTGGGGAAAAGCCAGGGGCAGATGTGGCGCGCAGTTTGTGTACATGATACAGGGTCGCTCACATGACATGTAAAAACTTACTTTCTGAGGTAAAATCATGAGGTAAATAATGTATTATTGTACAAAATGGTGTCTATCGCAAAACCGTAACGATTTATTACCTTAATAATGAAAAAACTGTATGAAGCACGGTGCCGACATGAGAAATTGGTGCAAAATATGTTACAGTCTCGCTCACATGACATGTAAAAACCTACTTTCTGAGGTAAAATCTTGAGGTAAATAATGTATTATTGTACAAAATGGTGTCTATAGCAGAATTTAGCGATTTATTACCTTAATAATGAAAAAAACTGAATGAAGGACGGCGCAGACATGAGAAATTGGTGCAAAATATGGAACGCTTCACGAATTTGCGTGTCATCCTTGTGCAGGGGCCATGCTAATCTTCTCTGTATCGTTCCAATTTTAGTATATGTGCTGCCGAAGCGAGCACAGACCCCTGGCCTCCCCCATCAGTATATATAGTCCCCGGAGGGGGGGAGTTATACATTATGGAGAGATCTTCTTCAGGATTTACACCAGGAACCTATAATATATGACAACCCTCATTCTATAACGTTTCTATAGTTTCTTCATTTATTATCGGGCAACTTATAGGTAACGGGGATATGGGATATTCAACGCTGTGACACCAGAAGATGCAAATTTGCCAGTCCCAGAGGATCCTGGGAGAAGAGGCGGGTCAATCGAGGAAAAGTGGGAAGGACCTGATACCTGAAGGACCTGAAGGACCCCAGAACAGACACCTATGACTTATTCATACCCCAAACCCGAAAATGAAAGCCTCAGAAAAACCCTATGAGCTAATAGTAATAATAATACAAACCCCAGTACAGACCCCAAATCACATCTGAACAAATACATATCCTAGACCAGACCCTCTAAATAAACAGCAGAATATAGACCCCAAACTACAGATAACAAGACCCGTCAGAGTCTCAGAGTCCGAAATAACTGCAGCCCCCGGATGAGATAATACAGTATTCAGACCGGACCCTGGAAACCACAGACCCAACAAAGGGAAACAAGGGAATGTTTGGGGTTTCCCTTTGTTTTTACCTTTTTCCCGCCCTTTTTACAAGACAAAGACCGGTGCTCCCAGCATCCTCTGGGGCTATTTATCTATTTTGCATATTCTGTTTAATACGTTTGTGTCGTTTTATTTGCACTTTTATATATTTAAGAAGGAAAACTCTAGACAGTTGTGGAGAATGAGAGTTATGATCCAATGAAGATGATGGGTGTAATGTATATGGAGTGACCTCTCCATAATGTATAACTCCCCCCCTCCGGGGACTATATATACTGATGGGGGAGGCCAGGGGTCTGTGCTCGCTTCGGCAGCACATATACTAAAATTGGAACGATACAGAGAAGATTAGCATGGCCCCTGCGCAAGGATGACACGCAAATTCGTGAAGCGTTCCATATTTTACAGCATTGATGAGGAAAAAGCTTTAATCTAAAGTCTATACGGACTGACTGGAGAGGTACAAATGCTTAGGGTCTGTTCGCATTGAGGATTGTGCTACAGATTTTCCGTCACCCTCTTTGAAGTCTATAGGAGGCCATTGTGTCTGCCAGTTTCCACATGAAGTTACTCGCCCTATATCCCGAGCAGAATCAGCGAGGATTCCTCTCACAATATGGGGAATGCCAGACACATTGATAATTAATGCCAAGTGAATGCAGCCTTAACCCCTTCATGACCGCCGTAATGACTTTTACGAAGATGTATCAGAAGAAGATTGCAGGACATCGGGTTCTGCTGGTACCGGGCCGTGTTCTCACAGCCAAACCCTGCCACTAACACCTGGGATCAGGATCATATCCCGGGTGTTTAACCCCATCACCCCCCTCCCTGCAGCAACGACCATGGCGTGCCAAAGGTGTCGCGCAGCAGTCGCGCAGAAGGACCCTAGGATTTCCTATAGGATAGCTGTCTTGATGGGTGTCTGTTAAAGATAATATTAAGCAGCATAGTACATTATATAAGAGTTCAGTCAGTGCCCTCTCACAAAGCAAATAAAAAACCCCACAAAAAACGCCCACCCCCCCAAAAAAAACAAAAAGTAAAACCACACACATTTTGTACCTCCAAATTTGTACCAACCCAGACTACAAACCTACAATAGTTTTGATCCCGTATGCCAAAAAACGGGAAAAAAAAAGATGCCCAAATTTACATTTTTAACCCTTTACCGACATGTGACGTAATAGTATGTCACATGCCGTAATAGTATGTCACATGCCGGCCTCACAGGCTGAGCCCTCTCCATAGCCAGTAAGTCTTTGTTGCATATTGCAGCAAAGACTTATCGGTAACACCCACGGTCGGTGCTGGCAAAGCTTCGGGCGGCTTCAAAAAAATGGCAGCACATGGGAGCCGCCATCTTGCCGAGGATTGTTTCTCCCCATGACGTCATCGAGGAGCGGCGATCTGTCGCCATGCTGAGTCTGTCTTGTTTTAACCCTTTCATTACAATGTGCCCTCAGCACATAGTAATGAATGAGGAGGAAAATCCCGATATACTGCCATACTGTAGTATGGCAGAACATGATGGGATAGATCAGACAACCTCTTGTTAAAGTACCCTAGGGAGTCTGAAAAAAAAAGTAAAAAAAAAATAAATAAATAAATAAATAAATAAAAGCTCTAATCACCCCCCTTTCCCTAGAGCTGATATAAATAATCAGTAAAAATCATAAATACTTTAGGTATTGCTGTGTCAGAAAATGCCCGATCTATCAAAATAAAATAACGGGTTCTCACTGCGTTTAACCCCATAACAAAAAATTGCGGCCAAAGTCGAAAATGGCACTTTTTTGCCATTTCAAAAAATATTAAAAATTCTTTAAAAAGTGATCAAAAGGCCGTCATGGTAGCAGTGAAAATGTCATCAAAAGTCGCAAAAAAATGACACCACCCACAGGTCCATACACAGAAATATGAAAAAGTTATTAGCGCCAGATGCAAAAATCCTTTTTTCTTTTGTACAGGAGGTTTTAATTTTTGTAAATGTATGAAAACATTATAAAACCTATACAAATTTGTAATCCCTGTTATCGTACTGACCCAAAGAATAAAGTAGACATGTTATTTGGGGCGCACAGTGAAATCCGTAAAATCCAAGCCCACAAGAAAATGGTGTAAATGTGGGTTTTTATTTACCAATTTCACTGCATTTGGATTTTTTTTCCCGCTTCCCAGTACATGGCATGGAATATTCAATACCATTACTATGAAGTGTAATTTGTTATGCAGAAAACAAGCCGTCACGCAGGTCTTTACATGGAAAAATAAAAAAAGTTATAGATTTTTGAAGGTGAGGAGTGAAAAATAGAAATGAAAAAACAAAAAAGGGCTAGGTCGTTAAGGGGTTAATTATCCATCACCACACAAAAAATTATCTTAATCAGGATCAAAAAACTTTATGATCCCCAAGTGTGTACAAATAAAATGTGCGGGTCTTTTAGCAAAAAATAAGACCTCAAACTAAGGCTATATTCACACGAATGTATGGGGGGCGTATATACGGCCGACGTATATATGGGCGATATACGTCCCCCATACATCACAATGGGCTCACGGCACCCAACAGGCGGGCAGCGGCCATCTGAATGTAGCCTAAGAAAAAAATCCCTTTTGATTTGGTGTGGCTGTAAAGTGTATTGACCTAGAGAACTTTTTAAAATGTTATTTTGATTTGATGATAAAGGCGGAATATTTTTATTAAAAACCATGTCAGATTTGCGCTCTTTCTTTAAATCCGCTGTTTTGGCGGGAAAACTGGCATTAACGTGGAAAATGAGTGCAGAGAAAGGGTTAAAATATCAACACTGAATTTCCCATCAACAAATCTGTGGCGCAAACCTCACACAAACGCACCCCAAGACCTCACATTTAGGCGGATGAGTTTGAAATACAATTTTGGGGAAAAGCCAGGGGCAGATGTGGCGCGCAGTTTGTGTACATGATACAGGGTCGCTCACATGACATGTAAAAACTTACTTTCTGAGGTAAAATCATGAGGTAAATAATGTATTATTGTACAAAATGGTGTCTATCGCAAAACCGTAACGATTTATTACCTTAATAATGAAAAAACTGTATGAAGCACGGTGCCGACATGAGAAATTGGTGCAAAATATGTTACAGTCTCGCTCACATGACATGTAAAAACCTACTTTCTGAGGTAAAATCTTGAGGTAAATAATGTATTATTGTACAAAATGGTGTCTATAGCAAAAACTTAGTGATTTATTACCTTAATAATGAAAAAAACTGAATGAAGGACGGCGCAGACATGAGAAATTGGTGCAAAATATGGAACGCTTCACGAATTTGCGTGTCATCCTTGCGCAGGGGCCATGCTAATCTTCTCTGTATCGTTCCAATTTTAGTATATGTGCTGCCGAAGCGAGCACAGACCCCTGGCCTCCCCCATCAGTATATATAGTCCCCGGAGGGGGGGAGTTATACATTATGGAGAGATCTTCTTCAGGATTTACACCAGGAACCTATAATATATGACAACCCTCATTCTATAACGTTTCTATAGTTTCTTCATTTATTATCGGGCAACTTATAGGTAACGGGGATATGGGATATTCAACGCTGTGACACCAGAAGATGCAAATTTGCCAGTCCCAGAGGATCCTGGGAGAAGAGGCGGGTCAATCGAGGAAAAGTGGGAAGGACCTGATACCTGAAGGACCTGAAGGACCCCAGAACAGACACCTATGACTTATTCATACCCCAAACCCGAAAATGAAAGCCTCAGAAAAACCCTATGAGCTAATAGTAATAATAATACAAACCCCAGTACAGACCCCAAATCACATCTGAACAAATACATATCCTAGACCAGACCCTCTAAATAAACAGCAGAATATAGACCCCAAACTACAGATAACAAGACCCGTCAGAGTCTCAGAGTCCGAAATAACTGCAGCCCCCGGATGAGATAATACAGTATTCAGACCGGACCCTGGAAACCACAGACCCAACAAAGGGAAACAAGGGAATGTTTGGGGTTTCCCTTTGTTTTTACCTTTTTCCCGCCCTTTTTACAAGACAAAGACCGGTGCTCCCAGCATCCTCTGGGGCTATTTATCTATTTTGCATATTCTGTTTAATACGTTTGTGTCGTTTTATTTGCACTTTTATATATTTAAGAAGGAAAACTCTAGACAGTTGTGGAGAATGAGAGTTATGATCCAATGAAGATGATGGGTGTAATGTATATGGAGTGACCTCTCCATAATGTATAACTCCCCCCCTCCGGGGACTATATATACTGATGGGGGAGGCCAGGGGTCTGTGCTCGCTTCGGCAGCACATATACTAAAATTGGAACGATACAGAGAAGATTAGCATGGCCCCTGCGCAAGGATGACACGCAAATTCGTGAAGCGTTCCATATTTTACAGCATTGATGAGGAAAAAGCTTTAATCTAAAGTCTATACGGACTGACTGGAGAGGTACAAATGCTTAGGGTCTGTTCACATTGAGGATTGTGCTACAGATTTTCCGTCACCCTCTTTGAAGTCTATAGGAGGCCATTGTGTCTGCCAGTTTCCACATGAAGTTACTCGCCCTATATCCCGAGCAGAATCAGCGAGGATTCCTCTCACAATATGGGGAATGCCAGACACATTGATAATTAATGCCAAGTGAATGCAGCCTTAACCCCTTCATGACCGCTGTAATGACTTTTACGAAGATGTATCAGAAGAAGATTGCAGGACATCGGGTTCTGCTGGTACCGGGCCGTGTTCTCACAGCCAAACCCTGCCACTAACACCTGGGATCAGGATCATATCCCGGGTGTTTAACCCCATCACCCCCCTCCCTGCAGCAACGATCATGGCGTACCAAAGGTGTCGCGCAGCAGTCGCGCAGAAGGACCCTAGGATTTCCTATAGGATAGCTGTCTTGATGGGTGTCTGTTAAAGATAATATTAAGCAGCATAGTACATTATATAAGAGTTCAGTCAGTGCCCTCTCACAAAGCAAATAAAAAAACCCACAAAAAACGCCCACCCCCCCAAAAAAAACAAAAAGTAAAACCACACACATTTTGTACCTCCAAATTTGTACCAACCCAGACTACAAACCTACAATAGTTTTGATCCCGTATGCCAAAAAACGGGAAAAAAAAAGATGCCCAAATTTACATTTTAACCCTTTACCGACATGTGACGTAATAGTATGTCACATGCCGTAATAGTATGTCACATGCCGGCCTCACAGGCTGAGCCCTCTCCATAGCCAGTAAGTCTTTGTTGCATATTGCAGCAAAGACTTATCGGTAACACCCACGGTCGGTGCTGGCAAAGCTTCGGGCGGCTTCAAAAAAATGGCAGCACATGGGAGCCGCCATCTTGCCGAGGATTGTTTCTCCCCATGACGTCATCGAGGAGCGGCGATCTGTCGCCATGCTGAGTCTGTCTTGTTTTAACCCTTTCATTACAATGTGCCCTCAGCACATAGTAATGAATGAGGAGGAAAATCCCGATATACTGCCATACTGTAGTATGGCAGAACATGATGGGATAGATCAGACAACCTCTTGTTAAAGTACCCTAGGGAGTCTGAAAAAAAAAGTAAAAAAAAAAAAATGATAATAAATAAATAAATAAAAGCTCTAATCACCCCCCTTTCCCTAGAGCTGATATAAATAATCAGTAAAAATCATAAATACATTAGGTATTGCTGTGTCAGAAAATGCCCGATCTATCAAAATAAAATAACGGGTTCTCACTGCGTTTAACCCCATAACAAAAAATTGCGGCCAAAGTCGAAAATGGCACTTTTTTGCCATTTCAAAAAATATTAAAAATTCTTTAAAAAGTGATCAAAAGGCCGTCATGGTAGCAGTGAAAATGTCATCAAAAGTCGCAAAAAAATGACACCACCCACAGGTCCATACACAGAAATATGAAAAAGTTATTAGCGCCAGATGCAAAAATCCTTTTTTCTTTTGTACAGGAGGTTTTAATTTTTGTAAATGTATGAAAACATTATAAAACCTGTTGGAAATATGACATGATGTGGCTTGAGACAGTTTAAGGGTCTTTGTGGACAGAGGAAGAACTAAGCCATAAATGCCTACATTGCCCCTAATAAAGATTGTAGAGACAGCTGCATGTGATAACAATGGACTGTGCTATTACACCTGGAGGCCATTGCCTGGAGATTCTACCAGATCCTGTGGGAAACAAAGACTCAAGTTACTTGTCCTGCAAGTTGTGGGATAAGAATGTATTGACTCTACATCATCATTGGATTGGCCAAGACAGTGGTGGAGGTGGGATGATGGGCAATGTGTGTGAGCTATGTGTGTGTGTATATAAGATGGTATAGATCTTTAGTTAGAGCACTTCCTTCCCACCATCTCTCTATCCCTTAGTTAGTTTACCCTCTATGTGTATTCCCCTGTATTGTACCCTTAATAAATCCCCTATAAAGATCCATTGAATATTGTTGTTAATTTAATATTAACTGGCACCCCAAAACCAAGCAGATTTTACATTTGGCACCCCAGATGGGACCTGTAATTTAAATTCTACAGAGAATCCACGGCAAATTATCTGCGCTACTTCAATCTATGAACGGAATTTGGATCTTTGGTACAAAGAAAATCCTGGTAAGTAACAAGTTTTATATTACATTATTATCTTTGATAAGCCAGGTTGTTTTATGTGAATGTATAGGAAGTCGCCTGTTGAGATTGTAGGTTAACGTTAAGTGTGAGCGGTTGTGTTTTAGTGTACAGAGGTAAAGTTGTAGGAAAAAGGGTGTTCCTTGATATAGCTGTACATTTTCCTAGATTGAATGAGTATAAAGGCTTAAGCAGTGTGTAAAGTAACCTTTCGGAACGTTAGTGTAGTAGATAATTACACAAGCTGTGTTTGCTTAGTTTGTCATTTGTGTGTTTGTCAGTGTGTATTGTGGTAACAGAGATGGAACTTGTTCAAAAGTTTGTGAAAAAGTATTCCTCTGCTCGCTACCATTCATGTGCAGATGGTTCACTAGAGGAGCAATATAAGGAGCTGATGATGCAATGTAAGGCCCATAATAAGAAGTTAGAAAGGAAAGTGCTCAGTAAGAGAGGGAAGAAAGAAAGGTTGGGCAATGAAATTATGATGTTAATCAAGATGAAAGAATTGGCTGAGGTAAAGGAAGTAAATTGGTACATACAAAGGCTCCAATGTAAGGAAAGCATAGACAGAATCAGTGACTCTGTGATTGAAATTTCTGCGAAAACAACTAATGAGATGGATAATCTACAAGCAAAGGTGGATGAGCTGTCTATAAGAAATCATGAGTTGGATGAGCAGCTACATGAGTGTAGATTGAGTTCTGTATCTACTGAAAGTCATATAAAGTCCTTAGAAAGGGAGATCCATCAGAGGGACGTGTTAATTACCTCACTAGAGGGTCAGTTGTCTGAAGCAATGTCCCAACTGTGTAAACAAGAAGAGCAGATCCGGTCCCTCCAAGTACAAAACCAGACGTGCCATAAAGCAGCAGATGTCTGCATTGTCACACCTGGGGGTTGGAGTGATGAACACAATCTAATACCTGCAGATAAGTCTCCAACACTTACCATCCCAGATAGACTACATCTGTGTCAGGTCATTGGAGAATGGGATACAAATGAATCACCAATAATTGTATCCAATAAATTTGAAGGTGTGGTGAGGCAATACAACTTATGTAATGCGGATGCATGGTCTCTGCTCCAAGCATGGCTTCCTGGGCCTCTGGCCACACAATTGTCATCTACACACATGGGAGATGATGATAGTGGTGCGGACTTAAGAAGGAAGGAACTGCAGCGTATCATGGGAGGGAGAGACGTAAGGGGTGAGAATACCCTGAGGAAACATAGGTTCAGGCAAGGTGATGACCCTCTTATCTTCTGTAACAAGTACCTGACCTTATTTAGGAGTGTTTACAACTGCCCAGATATGTCTCAGGATGACTCTGATTTCCTCTTTTCAATGGCAAATCAGTGTAATGTGAATTACACCACAAAGGTTGCCCTTAGAAATGCCACATCCCTAGAGAACTTTATTAATATACTCAGGGACTGGTGTCAGGAGTCTAACAATAGGGATGAACCATCAGGATATCTGTCTACAGAGTACAGAGCTAGGAGGACGAGATATGTCAGGTATTGCTATGGATGTGGGAGGCCAGGACATATTAAACGTTTCTGTAATGTAAATAATGCAAACCATGAGACACATTATAATTCATTGCATGCAGAAATTGATGCCATTGAGCCTGAGACCAACCAGAACACAGTGATCACAGAGACATGTGAGGAGGCCATGACACCTCCTGGAAGTAGCCACATAGAGACATGTGAGGAGGCCATGACACCTCCTGGAAGTAGCCACACAGAGACATGTGAGGAGAACACATCACATGCAAATAAGATTCCCAATATACACAGGGATAAGAAAGAACAGCCTCCCCCTCATGGCAGGGAGCACAAGGAAGGTGCTAATGTCCCAGGGTACAATCCATGGGCAGGGCTGCCATTCTGGCTATTCTGGAGCTGGTCACAGATCGCCCTCCCCCTGCTAATAAACAGTGCACAGTACAGCAGCATGGCTTATTAATGTGTGGCTATAGCGATATACATTGTGAATAAATGGATTTGGAATTGTGTTAATGGTATGAATTTCTTGGTTTCTAACTATTTTGTCTTTCTTTTGTAGGCTGGATGTCTTGTGTCTTATGACTCCAGGACAAAGAAACTAACACTTTTGTTTTGTTTCTACAGGCTCCATTCTTTGATCTTGTGTTTTACATATCTGTTTTGAGTATTGTTTGTGTGATAACTCATTATGTTTTTGTTTTAGGCAACAAGGTGGTTGGCTGAAGAAACAAGTTATTAATATTGACATTTTGTTTACAGGTCATTAAAAAGTAGTATGTGAAAGATATTGTTTGTATAAAGTTTGATGTCTTTACAAATAAAACCACGTGGTGTAATGAGCTCAAAATTTATGAGGGTTAATTGTTTGCAAACAATTAAAAATATGAAGTAACATCCCATTGTGATGTATAGGTCCTGTGTGTCATGTATTTGTTGTTTTTTGTGCTATGTCTGTTCTTTATCTTGTCCCATAGATGACCTTACTTAATCATTGACAGAAGAAGGATTAGAAACTGCCTGCTGTCCCACCCTAAGATGTGTAGAAGCTGAATTAGCTCTCATTGTTTTATGTTGTCTGTTTTGTGTTCTGTTAAATGTAGTATGTGAACTGTGTCAATACACATTTTTTTTGTTCCTGATGCTCAGGAATGTTGGATTTGTTGAATTTTATTATTCTTTTTTCATTTTTTTTTAATGAAGCATTTTTTTTTTCCTTCTTGATTCAAGTATTTTTTTTTTTTTTTTTTTTATACAGTGTTTGGTACCATTTTGTGGTACCAAAGGGGCATGGTTTTAGAGAGTAATGCAGTACCAAAGGGGCAGACTATAGTGAATTCACATAAATATTTAATTTTTTTTTTATTTAAGGTTTTTCTCTGATACATTTGTCTCACTGGCAACTTAATTTTAAGTTTCTCAAACAAATTGCACACTCCTTTATACCAGTAAAGCATCTAAATGAAGAACATAGGGTATTAAAAGCAGCATTCGGTTTGAATTTTTTAAATTTTAATGTTCTCAATCTATGTGTGTGTCTTCAAGGTTGCGTAAAACATATAGTAATTAATGGCTCAGCTATATACGGTTACTATATAGTATATTGTATTTAACAATGCACAAGTAAGATTACCAATATGCACTTGATATACTTTTGGTTAATTTATAAGTCAGGACAATGGGAGACATATATGAGGTGTGATGTGAACATTTCTGTGGAGTGTAAATATAAAACCTGGTAAACTTACAGAATTAGATTTGGTAATGGGAAAAAGCCAAATGAAAGTTTATGTTTAAACTAAATATATTTGAAGTCAAGTAAATCTGGAAACCCTTAGATAAACCACCCTTCAAACTTCTACTTGAAATCAATCTGTTGATTTACTATTGGTAATGTTTTATAGTTCTGTTTGGGTTTCCTTTTATGTAATTTCATATCTGTAGGTTATGTTGATATCTAAGGTGTTATTGCCAGCTTGCATTCTATATAACATGGGATTTATATTTGCATATTGTAAATATGACAGTTATTAGCATATATGGAGATATGTATTTGTTGGATAATTGGTATAGATGGAAAAATGTCATTCATATGTCAAGATATGAGAATGAATGTGAGTGAATGGTGTGATGAACATTGGTGCCCTATTCCTTAACCATACAACCTTCAACTACTTTGTCTTGAGGAAAAGCCAGAAGAAGGAAGATCATTTCCACACCCAAAGAAGATAATGGAGGAGAAATGGATTTTATTTCTGTTCTAAACATGGTCTAATGGTGTGTGGGCCTTTCAGGCCCAAAGGGGCATAATGTTGGAAATATGACATGATGTGGCTTGAGACAGTTTAAGGGTCTTTGTGGACAGAGGAAGAACTAAGCCATAAATGCCTACATTGCCCCTAATAAAGATTGTAGAGACAGCTGCATGTGATAACAATGGACTGTGCTATTACACCTGGAGGCCATTGCCTGGAGATTCTACCAGATCCTGTGGGAAACAAAGACTCAAGTTACTTGTCCTGCAAGTTGTGGGATAAGAATGTATTGACTCTACATCATCATTGGATTGGCCAAGACAGTGGTGGAGGTGGGATGATGGGCAATGTGTGTGAGCTATGTGTGTGTGTATATAAGATGGTATAGATCTTTAGTTAGAGCACTTCCTTCCCACCATCTCTCTATCCCTTAGTTAGTTTACCCTCTATGTGTATTCCCCTGTATTGTACCCTTAATAAATCCCCTATAAAGATCCATTGAATATTGTTGTTAATTTAATATTAACTGGCACCCCAAAACCAAGCAGATTTTACAAAACCTATACAAATTTGTAATCCCTGTTATCGTACTGACCCAAAGAATAAAGTAGACATGTTATTTGGGGCGCACAGTGAAATCCGTAAAATCCAAGCCCACAAGAAAATGGTGTAAATGTGGGTTTTTATTTACCAATTTCACTGCATTTGGAATTTTTTTCCCGCTTCCCAGTACATGGCATGGAATATTCAATACCATTACTATGAAGTGTAATTTGTTATGCAGAAAACAAGCCGTCACGCAGGTCTTTACATGGAAAAATAAAAAAAGTTATAGATTTTTGAAGGTGAGGAGTGAAAAATAGAAATGAAAAAACAAAAAAGAGCTAGGTCGTTAAGGGGTTAATTATCCATCACCACACAAAAAATTATCTTAATCAGGATCAAAAAACTTTATGATCCCCAAGTGTGTACAAATAAAATGTGCGGGTCTTTTAGCAAAAAATAAGACCTCAAACTAAGGCTATATTCACACGAATGTATGGGGGGCGTATATACGGCCGACGTATATATGGGCGATATACGTCCCCCATACATCACAATGGGCTCACGGCACCCAACAGGCGGGCAGCGGCCATCTGAATGTAGCCTAAGAAAAAAATCCCTTTTGATTTGGTGTGGCTGTAAAGTGTATTGACCTAGAGAACTTTTTAAAATGTTATTTTGATTTGATGATAAAGGCGGAATATTTTTATTAAAAACCATGTCAGATTTGCGCTCTTTCTTTAAATCCGCTGTTTTGGCGGGAAAACTGGCATTAACGTGGAAAATGAGTGCAGAGAAAGGGTTAAAATATCAACACTGAATTTCCCATCAACAAATCTGTGGCGCAAACCTCACACAAACGCACCCCAAGACCTCACATTTAGGCGGATGAGTTTGAAATACAATTTTGGGGAAAAGCCAGGGGCAGATGTGGCGCGCAGTTTGTGTACATGATACAGGGTCGCTCACATGACATGTAAAAACTTACTTTCTGAGGTAAAATCATGAGGTAAATAATGTATTATTGTACAAAATGGTGTCTATCGCAAAACCGTAACGATTTATTACCTTAATAATGAAAAAACTGTATGAAGCACGGTGCCGACATGAGAAATTGGTGCAAAATATGTTGCAGTCTCGCTCACATGACATGTAAAAACCTACTTTCTGAGGTAAAATCTTGAGGTAAATAATGTATTATTGTACAAAATGGTGTCTATAGCAAAAACTTAGCGATTTATTACCTTAATAATGAAAAAAACTGAACGAAGGACGGCGCAGACATGAGAAATTGGTGCAAAATATGGAACGCTTCACGAATTTGCGTGTCATCCTTGCGCAGGGGCCATGCTAATCTTCTCTGTATCGTTCCAATTTTAGTATATGTGCTGCCGAAGCGAGCACAGACCCCTGGCCTCCCCCATCAGTATATATAGTCCCCGCGGAGGGGGGGAGTTATACATTATGGAGAGATCTTCTTCAGGATTTACACCAGGAACCTATAATATATGACAACCCTCATTCTATAACGTTTCTATAGTTTCTTCATTTATTATCGGGCAACTTATAGGTAACGGGGATATGGGATATTCAACGCTGTGACACCAGAAGATGCAAATTTGCCAGTCCCTGAGGATCCTGGGAGAAGAGGCGGGTCAATCGAGGAAAAGTGGGAAGGACCTGATACCTGAAGGACCTGAAGGACCCCAGGACAGACACCTATGACTTATTCATACCCCAAACCCGAAAATGAAAGCCTCAGAAAAACCCTATGAGCTAATAGTAATAATAATACAAACCCCAGTACAGACCCCAAATCACATCTGAACAAATACATATCCTAGACCAGACCCTCTAAATAAACAGCAGAATATAGACCCCAAACTACAGATAACAAGACCCGTCAGAGTCTCAGAGTCCGAAATAACTGCAGCCCCCGGATGAGATAACACAGTATTCAGACCGGACCCTGGAAACCACAGACCCAACAAAGGGAAACAAGGGAATGTTTGGGGTTTCCCTTTGTTTTTACCTTTTTCCCGCCCTTTTTACAAGACAAAGACCGGTGCTCCCAGCATCCTCTGGGGCTATTTATCTATTTTGCATATTCTGTTTAATACGTTTGTGTCGTTTTATTTGCACTTTTATATTTTTTTAAGAAGGAAAACTCTAGACAGTTGTGGAGAATGAGAGTTATGATCCAATGAAGATGATGGGTGTAATGTATATAGAGCGACCTCTCCATAATGTATAACTCCCCCCCCCTCCGGGGACTATATATACTGATGGGGGAGGCCAGGGGTCTGTGCTCGCTTCGGCAGCACATATACTAAAATTGGAACGATACAGAGAAGATTAGCATGGCCCCTGCGCAAGGATGACACGCAAATTCGTGAAGCGTTCCATATTTTACAGCATTGATGAGGAAAAAGCTTTAATCCAAAGTCTATACGGACTGACTGAAGAGGTACAAATGCTTAGGGTCTGTTCACATTGAGGATTGTGCTACAGATTTCCCGTCACCCTCTTTGAAGTCTATAGGAGGCCATTGTGTCTGCCAGTTTCCACATGAAGTTACTCGCCCTATATCCCGAGCAGAATCAGCGAGGATTCCTCTCACAATATGGGGAATGCCAGACACATTGATAATTAATGCCAAGTGAATGCAGCCTTAACCCCTTCATGACCGCCGTGATGACTTTTACAAAGATGTATCAGAAGAAGATTGCAGGACATCGGGTTCTGCTGGTACCGGGCCGTGTTCTCACAGCCAAACCCTGCCACTAACACCTGGGATCAGGATCATATCCCGGGTGTTTAACCCCATCACCCCCCTCCCTGCAGCAACGATCATGGCGTGCCAATGGTGTCGCGCAGCAGTCGCGCAGAAGGACCCTAGGATTTCCTATAGGATAGCTGTCTTGATGGGTGTCTGTTAAAGATAATATTAAGCAGCATAGTACATTATATAAGAGTTCAGTCAGTGCCCTCTCACAAAGCAAATAAAAAACCCACAAAAAACGCCCACCCCCCCAAAAAAAACAAAAAGTAAAACCACACACATTTTGTACCTCCAAATTTGTACCAACCCAGACTACAAACCTACAATAGTTTTGATCCCGTATGCCAAAAAACGGGAAAAAAAAAGATGCCCAAATTTACATTTTTAACCCTTTACCGACATGTGACGTAATAGTATGTCACATGCCGTAATAGTATGTCACATGCCGGCCTCACAGGCTGAGCCCTCTCCATAGCCAGTAAGTCTTTGTTGCATATTGCAGCAAAGACGTATCGGTAACACCCACGGTCGGTGCTGGCAAAGCTTCGGGCGGCTTAAAAAAAATGGCAGCAAATGGGAGCCGCCATCTTGCCGAGGATTGTTTCTCCCCATGACGTCATCGAGGAGCGGCGATCTGTCGCCATGCTGAGTCTGTCTTGTTTTAACCCTTTCATTACAATGTGCCCTCAGCACATAGTAATGAATGAGGAGGAAAATCCCGATATACTGCCATACTGTACTATGGCAGAACATGATGGGATAGATCAGACAACCTCTTGTTAAAGTACCCTAGGGAGTCTGAAAAAAAAAGTAAAAAAAAAAAAATGATAATAAAAAAACCTAAAAGTTCTAATCACCCCCCTTTCCCTAGAGCTGATATAAATAATCAGTAAAAATCATAAATACATTAGGTATTGCTGTGTCAGAAAATGCCCGATCTATCAAAATAAAATAACGGGTTCTCACTGCGTTTAACCCCATAACAAAAAATTGCGGCCAAAGTCGAAAATGGCACTTTTTTGCCATTTCAAAAAATATTAAAAATTCTTTAAAAAGTGATCAAAAGGCCGTCATGGTAGCATTGAAAATGTCATCAAAAGTCGCAAAAAAAATGACACCACCCACAGGTCCATACACAGAAATATGAAAAAGTTATTAGCGCCAGATGCAAAAATCCTTTTTTTTTGTACAGGAGGTTTTAATTTTTGTAAATGTATGAAAACATTATAAAACCTATACAAATTTGTAATCCCTGTTATCGTACTGACCCAAAGAATAAAGTAGACATGTTATTTGGGGCGCACAGTGAAATCCGTAAAATCCAAGCCCACAAGAAAATGGTGTAAATGTGGGTTTTTATTTACCAATTTCACTGCATTTGGAATTTTTTTCCCGCTTCCCAGTACATGGCATGGAATATTGAATACCATTACTATGAAGTGTAATTTGTTATGCAGAAAACAAGCCGTCACGCAGGTCTTTACATGGAAAAATAAAAAAAGTTATAGATTTTTGAAGGTGAGGAGTGAAAAATAGAAATGAAAAAACAAAAAAGGGCTAGGTCGTTAAGGGGTTAATTATCCATCACCACACAAAAAATTATCTTAATCAGGATCAAAAAACTTTATGATCCCCAAGTGTGTACAAATAAAATGTGCGGGTCTTTTAGCAAAAAATAAGACCTCAAACTAAGGCTATATTCACACGAATGTATGGGGGGCGTATATACGGCCGACGTATATATGGGCGATATACGTCCCCCATACATCACAATGGGCTCACGGCACCCAACAGGCGGGCAGCGGCCATCTGAATGTAGCCTAAGAAAAAAATCCCTTTTGATTTGGTGTGGCTGTAAAGTGTATTGACCTAGAGAACTTTTTAAAATGTTATTTTGATTTGATGATAAAGGCGGAATATTTTTATTAAAAACCACGTCAGATTTGCGCTCTTTCTTTAAATCCGCTGTTTTGGCGGGAAAACTGGCATTAACGTGGAAAATGAGTGCAGAGAAAGGGTTAAAATATCAGCAATGAATTTCCCATCAACAAATCTGTGGCGCAAACCTCACACAAACGCACCCCAAGACCTCACATTTAGGCGGATGAGTTTGAAATACAATTTTGGGGAAAAGCCAGGGGCAGATGTGGCGCGCAGTTTGTGTACATGATACAGGGTCGCTCACATGACATGTAAAAACTTACTTTCTGAGGTAAAATCATGAGGTAAATAATGTATTATTGTACAAAATGGTGTCTATCGCAAAACCGTAACGATTTATTACCTTAATAATGAAAAAACTGTATGAAGCACGGTACCGACATGAGAAATTGGTGCAAAATATGTTGCAGTCTCGCTCACATGACATGTAAAAACCTACTTTCTGAGGTAAAATCTTGAGGTAAATAATGTATTATTGTACAAAATGGTGTCTATAGCAAAAACTTAGCGATTTATTACCTTAATAATGAAAAAAACTGAACGAAGGACGGCGCAGACATGAGAAATTGGTGCAAAATATGGAACGCTTCACGAATTTGCGTGTCATCCTTGCGCAGGGGCCATGCTAATCTTCTCTGTATCGTTCCAATTTTAGTATATGTGCTGCCGAAGCGAGCACAGACCCCTGGCCTCCCCCATCAGTATATATAGTCCCCGCGGAGGGGGGGAGTTATACATTATGGAGAGATCTTCTTCAGGATTTACACCAGGAACCTATAATATATGACAACCCTCATTCTATAACGTTTCTATAGTTTCTTCATTTATTATCGGGCAACTTATAGGTAACGGGGATATGGGATATTCAACGCTGTGACACCAGAAGATGCAAATTTGCCAGTCCCAGAGGATCCTGGGAGAAGAGGCGGGTCAATCGAGGAAAAGTGGGAAGGACCTGATACCTGAAGGACCTGAAGGACCCCAGGACAGACACCTATGACTTATTCATACCCCAAACCCGAAAATGAAAGCCTCAGAAAAACCCTATGAGCTAATAGTAATAATAATACAAACCCCAGTACAGACCCCAAATCACATCTGAACAAATACATATCCTAGACCAGACCCTCTAAATAAACAGCAGAATATAGACCCCAAACTACAGATAACAAGACCCGTCAGAGTCTCAGAGTCCGAAATAACTGCAGCCCCCGGATGAGATAACACAGTATTCAGACCGGACCCTGGAAACCACAGACCCAACAAAGGGAAACAAGGGAATGTTTGGGGTTTCCCTTTGTTTTTACCTTTTTCCCGCCCTTTTTACAAGACAAAGACCGGTGCTCCCAGCATCCTCTGGGGCTATTTATCTATTTTGCATATTCTGTTTAATACGTTTGTGTCGTTTTATTTGCACTTTTATATTTTTTTAAGAAGGAAAACTCTAGACAGTTGTGGAGAATGAGAGTTATGATCCAATGAAGATGATGGGTGTAATGTATATAGAGCGACCTCTCCATAATGTATAACTCCCCCCCCCCTCCGGGGACTATATATACTGATGGGGGAGGCCAGGGGTCTGTGCTCGCTTCGGCAGCACATATACTAAAATTGGAACGATACAGAGAAGATTAGCATGGCCCCTGCGCAAGGATGACACGCAAATTCGTGAAGCGTTCCATATTTTACAGCATTGATGAGGAAAAAGCTTTAATCCAAAGTCTATACGGACTGACTGGAGAGGTACAAATGCTTAGGGTCTGTTCACATTGAGGATTGTGCTACAGATTTCCCGTCACCCTCTTTGAAGTCTATAGGAGGCCATTGTGTCTGCCAGTTTCCACATGAAGTTACTCGCCCTATATCCCGAGCAGAATCAGCGAGGATTCCTCTCACAATATGGGGAATGCCAGACACATTGATAATTAATGCCAAGTGAATGCAGCCTTAACCCCTTCATGACCGCCGTGATGACTTTTACAAAGATGTATCAGAAGAAGATTGCAGGACATCGGGTTCTGCTGGTACCGGGCCGTGTTCTCACAGCCAAACCCTGCCACTAACACCTGGGATCAGGATCATATCCCGGGTGTTTAACCCCATCACCCCCCTCCCTGCAGCAACGATCATGGCGTGCCAATGGTGTCGCGCAGCAGTCGCGCAGAAGGACCCTAGGATTTCCTATAGGATAGCTGTCTTGATGGGTGTCTGTTAAAGATAATATTAAGCAGCATAGTACATTATATAAGAGTTCAGTCAGTGCCCTCTCACAAAGCAAATAAAAAACCCACAAAAAACGCCCACCCCCCCAAAAAAAACAAAAAGTAAAACCACACACATTTTGTACCTCCAAATTTGTACCAACCCAGACTACAAACCTACAATAGTTTTGATCCCGTATGCCAAAAAACGGGAAAAAAAAAGATGCCCAAATTTACATTTTTAACCCTTTACCGACATGTGACGTAATAGTATGTCACATGCCGTAATAGTATGTCACATGCCGGCCTCACAGGCTGAGCCCTCTCCATAGCCAGTAAGTCTTTGTTGCATATTGCAGCAAAGACGTATCGGTAACACCCACGGTCGGTGCTGGCAAAGCTTCGGGCGGCTTAAAAAAAATGGCAGCAAATGGGAGCCGCCATCTTGCCGAGGATTGTTTCTCCCCATGACGTCATCGAGGAGCGGCGATCTGTCGCCATGCTGAGTCTGTCTTGTTTTAACCCTTTCATTACAATGTGCCCTCAGCACATAGTAATGAATGAGGAGGAAAATCCCGATATACTGCCATACTGTACTATGGCAGAACATGATGGGATAGATCAGACAACCTCTTGTTAAAGTACCCTAGGGAGTCTGAAAAAAAAAGTAAAAAAAAAAAAATGATAATAAAAAAACCTAAAAGTTCTAATCACCCCCCTTTCCCTAGAGCTGATATAAATAATCAGTAAAAATCATAAATACATTAGGTATTGCTGTGTCAGAAAATGCCCGATCTATCAAAATAAAATAACGGGTTCTCACTGCGTTTAACCCCATAACAAAAAATTGCGGCCAAAGTCGAAAATGGCACTTTTTTGCCATTTCAAAAAATATTAAAAATTCTTTAAAAAGTGATCAAAAGGCCGTCATGGTAGCATTGAAAATGTCATCAAAAGTCGCAAAAAAAAATGACACCACCCACAGGTCCATACACAGAAATATGAAAAAGTTATTAGCGCCAGATGCAAAAATACTTTTTTTTTGTACAGGAGGTTTTAATTTTTGTAAATGTATGAAAACATTATAAAACCTATACAAATTTGTAATCCCTGTTATCGTACTGACCCAAAGAATAAAGTAGACATGTTATTTGGGGCGCACAGTGAAATCCGTAAAATCCAAGCCCACAAGAAAATGGTGTAAATGTGGGTTTTTATTTACCAATTTCACTGCATTTGGAATTTTTTTCCCGCTTCCCAGTACATGGCATGGAATATTCAATACCATTACTATGAAGTGTAATTTGTTATGCAGAAAACAAGCCGTCACGCAGGTCTTTACATGGAAAAATAAAAAAAGTTATAGATTTTTGAAGGTGAGGAGTGAAAAATAGAAATGAAAAAACAAAAAAGGGCTAGGTCGTTAAGGGGTTAATTATCCATCACCACACAAAAAATTATCTTAATCAGGATCAAAAAACTTTATGATCCCCAAGTGTGTACAAATAAAATGTGCGGGTCTTTTAGCAAAAAATAAGACCTCAAACTAAGGCTATATTCACACGAATGTATGGGGGGCGTATATACGGCCGACGTATATATGGGCGATATACGTCCCCCATACATCACAATGGGCTCACGGCACCCAACAGGCGGGCAGCGGCCATCTGAATGTAGCCTAAGAAAAAAATCCCTTTTGATTTGGTGTGGCTGTAAAGTGTATTGACCTAGAGAACTTTTTAAAATGTTATTTTGATTTGATGATAAAGGCGGAATATTTTTATTAAAAACCACATCAGATTTGCGCTCTTTCTTTAAATCCGCTGTTTTGGCGGGAAAACTGGCATTAACGTGGAAAATGAGTGCAGAGAAAGGGTTAAAATATCAGCAATGAATTTCCCATCAACAAATCTGTGGCGCAAACCTCACACAAACGCACCCCAAGACCTCACATTTAGGCGGATGAGTTTGAAATACAATTTTGGGGAAAAGCCAGGGGCAGATGTGGCGCGCAGTTTGTGTACATGATACAGGGTCGCTCACATGACATGTAAAAACTTACTTTCTGAGGTAAAATCATGAGGTAAATAATGTATTATTGTACAAAATGGTGTCTATCGCAAAACCGTAACGATTTATTACCTTAATAATGAAAAAACTGTATGAAGCACGGTGCCGACATGAGAAATTGGTGCAAAATATGTTGCAGTCTCGCTCACATGACATGTAAAAACCTACTTTCTGAGGTAAAATCTTGAGGTAAATAATGTATTATTGTACAAAATGGTGTCTATAGCAAAAACTTAGCGATTTATTACCTTAATAATGAAAAAAACTGAACGAAGGACGGCGCAGACATGAGAAATTGGTGCAAAATATGGAACGCTTCACGAATTTGCGTGTCATCCTTGCGCAGGGGCCATGCTAATCTTCTCTGTATCGTTCCAATTTTAGTATATGTGCTGCCGAAGCGAGCACAGACCCCTGGCCTCCCCCATCAGTATATATAGTCCCCGCGGAGGGGGGGAGTTATACATTATGGAGAGATCTTCTTCAGGATTTACACCAGGAACCTATAATATATGACAACCCTCATTCTATAACGTTTCTATAGTTTCTTCATTTATTATCGGGCAACTTATAGGTAACGGGGATATGGGATATTCAACGCTGTGACACCAGAAGATGCAAATTTGCCAGTCCCAGAGGATCCTGGGAGAAGAGGCGGGTCAATCGAGGAAAAGTGGGAAGGACCTGATACCTGAAGGACCTGAAGGACCCCAGGACAGACACCTATGACTTATTCATACCCCAAACCCGAAAATGAAAGCCTCAGAAAAACCCTATGAGCTAATAGTAATAATAATACAAACCCCAGTACAGACCCCAAATCACATCTGAACAAATACATATCCTAGACCAGACCCTCTAAATAAACAGCAGAATATAGACCCCAAACTACAGATAACAAGACCCGTCAGAGTCTCAGAGTCCGAAATAACTGCAGCCCCCGGATGAGATAACACAGTATTCAGACCGGACCCTGGAAACCACAGACCCAACAAAGGGAAACAAGGGAATGTTTGGGGTTTCCCTTTGTTTTTACCTTTTTCCCGCCCTTTTTACAAGACAAAGACCGGTGCTCCCAGCATCCTCTGGGGCTATTTATCTATTTTGCATATTCTGTTTAATACGTTTGTGTCGTTTTATTTGCACTTTTATATTTTTTTAAGAAGGAAAACTCTAGACAGTTGTGGAGAATGAGAGTTATGATCCAATGAAGATGATGGGTGTAATGTATATAGAGCGACCTCTCCATAATGTATAACTCCCCCCCCCTCCGGGGACTATATATACTGATGGGGGAGGCCAGGGGTCTGTGCTCGCTTCGGCAGCACATATACTAAAATTGGAACGATACAGAGAAGATTAGCATGGCCCCTGCGCAAGGATGACACGCAAATTCGTGAAGCGTTCCATATTTTACAGCATTGATGAGGAAAAAGCTTTAATCCAAAGTCTATACGGACTGACTGGAGAGGTACAAATGCTTAGGGTCTGTTCACATTGAGGATTGTGCTACAGATTTCCCGTCACCCTCTTTGAAGTCTATAGGAGGCCATTGTGTCTGCCAGTTTCCACATGAAGTTACTCGCCCTATATCCCGAGCAGAATCAGCGAGGATTCCTCTCACAATATGGGGAATGCCAGACACATTGATAATTAATGCCAAGTGAATGCAGCCTTAACCCCTTCATGACCGCCGTGATGACTTTTACAAAGATGTATCAGAAGAAGATTGCAGGACATCGGGTTCTGCTGGTACCGGGCCGTGTTCTCACAGCCAAACCCTGCCACTAACACCTGGGATCAGGATCATATCCCGGGTGTTTCACCCCATCACCCCCCTCTCTGCAGCAACGATCATGGCGTGCCAATGGTGTCGCGCAGCAGTCGCGCAGAAGGACCCTAGGATTTCCTATAGGATAGCTGTCTTGATGGGTGTCTGTTAAAGATAATATTAAGCAGCATAGTACATTATATAAGAGTTCAGTCAGTGCCCTCTCACAAAGCAAATAAAAAACCCACAAAAAACGCCCACCCCCCCAAAAAAAACAAAAAGTAAAACCACACACATTTTGTACCTCCAAATTTGTACCAACCCAGACTACAAACCTACAATAGTTTTGATCCCGTATGCCAAAAAACGGGAAAAAAAAAGATGCCCAAATTTACATTTTTAACCCTTTACCGACATGTGACGTAATAGTATGTCACATGCCGTAATAGTATGTCACATGCCGGCCTCACAGGCTGAGCCCTCTCCATAGCCAGTAAGTCTTTGTTGCATATTGCAGCAAAGACTTATCGGTAACACCCACGGTCGGTGCTGGCAAAGCTTCGGGCGGCTTAAAAAAAATGGCAGCAAATGGGAGCCGCCATCTTGCCGAGGATTGTTTCTCCCCATGACGTCATCGAGGAGCGGCGATCTGTCGCCATGCTGAGTCTGTCTTGTTTTAACCCTTTCATTACAATGTGCCCTCAGCACATAGTAATGAATGAGGAGGAAAATCCCGATATACTGCCATACTGTACTATGGCAGAACATGATGGGATAGATCAGACAACCTCTTGTTAAAGTACCCTAGGGAGTCTGAAAAAAAAAGTAAAAAAAAAAAAATGATAATAAAAAAACCTAAAAGTTCTAATCACCCCCCTTTCCCTAGAGCTGATATAAATAATCAGTAAAAATCATAAATACATTAGGTATTGCTGTGTCAGAAAATGCCCGATCTATCAAAATAAAATAACGGGTTCTCACTGCGTTTAACCCCATAACAAAAAATTGCGGCCAAAGTCGAAAATGGCACTTTTTTGCCATTTCAAAAAATATTAAAAATTCTTTAAAAAGTGATCAAAAGGCCGTCATGGTAGCATTGAAAATGTCATCAAAAGTCGCAAAAAAAATGACACCACCCACAGGTCCATACACAGAAATATGAAAAAGTTATTAGCGCCAGATGCAAAAATCCTTTTTTTTTGTACAGGAGGTTTTAATTTTTGTAAATGTATGAAAACATTATAAAACCTATACAAATTTGTAATCCCTGTTATCGTACTGACCCAAAGAATAAAGTAGACATGTTATTTGGGGCGCACAGTGAAATCCGTAAAATCCAAGCCCACAAGAAAATGGTGTAAATGTGGGTTTTTATTTACCAATTTCACTGCATTTGGAATTTTTTTCCCGCTTCCCAGTACATGGCATGGAATATTCAATACCATTACTATGAAGTGTAATTTGTTATGCAGAAAACAAGCCGTCACGCAGGTCTTTACATGGAAAAATAAAAAAAGTTATAGATTTTTGAAGGTGAGGAGTGAAAAATAGAAATGAAAAAACAAAAAAGGGCTAGGTCGTTAAGGGGTTAATTATCCATCACCACACAAAAAATTATCTTAATCAGGATCAAAAAACTTTATGATCCCCAAGTGTGTACAAATAAAATGTGCGGGTCTTTTAGCAAAAAATAAGACCTCAAACTAAGGCTATATTCACACGAATGTATGGGGGGCGTATATACGGCCGACGTATATATGGGCGATATACGTCCCCCATACATCACAATGGGCTCACGGCACCCAACAGGCGGGCAGCGGCCATCTGAATGTAGCCTAAGAAAAAAATCCCTTTTGATTTGGTGTGGCTGTAAAGTGTATTGACCTAGAGAACTTTTTAAAATGTTATTTTGATTTGATGATAAAGGCGGAATATTTTTATTAAAAACCACGTCAGATTTGCGCTCTTTCTTTAAATCCGCTGTTTTGGCGGGAAAACTGGCATTAACGTGGAAAATGAGTGCAGAGAAAGGGTTAAAATATCAGCAATGAATTTCCCATCAACAAATCTGTGGCGCAAACCTCACACAAACGCACCCCAAGACCTCACATTTAGGCGGATGAGTTTGAAATACAATTTTGGGGAAAAGCCAGGGGCAGATGTGGCGCGCAGTTTGTGTACATGATACAGGGTCGCTCACATGACATGTAAAAACTTACTTTCTGAGGTAAAATCATGAGGTAAATAATGTATTATTGTACAAAATGGTGTCTATCGCAAAACCGTAACGATTTATTACCTTAATAATGAAAAAACTGTATGAAGCACGGTACCGACATGAGAAATTGGTGCAAAATATGTTGCAGTCTCGCTCACATGACATGTAAAAACCTACTTTCTGAGGTAAAATCTTGAGGTAAATAATGTATTATTGTACAAAATGGTGTCTATAGCAAAAACTTAGCGATTTATTACCTTAATAATGAAAAAAACTGAACGAAGGACGGCGCAGACATGAGAAATTGGTGCAAAATATGGAACGCTTCACGAATTTGCGTGTCATCCTTGCGCAGGGGCCATGCTAATCTTCTCTGTATCGTTCCAATTTTAGTATATGTGCTGCCGAAGCGAGCACAGACCCCTGGCCTCCCCCATCAGTATATATAGTCCCCGCGGAGGGGGGGAGTTATACATTATGGAGAGATCTTCTTCAGGATTTACACCAGGAACCTATAATATATGACAACCCTCATTCTATAACGTTTCTATAGTTTCTTCATTTATTATCGGGCAACTTATAGGTAACGGGGATATGGGATATTCAACGCTGTGACACCAGAAGATGCAAATTTGCCAGTCCCAGAGGATCCTGGGAGAAGAGGCGGGTCAATCGAGGAAAAGTGGGAAGGACCTGATACCTGAAGGACCTGAAGGACCCCAGGACAGACACCTATGACTTATTCATACCCCAAACCCGAAAATGAAAGCCTCAGAAAAACCCTATGAGCTAATAGTAATAATAATACAAACCCCAGTACAGACCCCAAATCACATCTGAACAAATACATATCCTAGACCAGACCCTCTAAATAAACAGCAGAATATAGACCCCAAACTACAGATAACAAGACCCGTCAGAGTCTCAGAGTCCGAAATAACTGCAGCCCCCGGATGAGATAACACAGTATTCAGACCGGACCCTGGAAACCACAGACCCAACAAAGGGAAACAAGGGAATGTTTGGGGTTTCCCTTTGTTTTTACCTTTTTCCCGCCCTTTTTACAAGACAAAGACCGGTGCTCCCAGCATCCTCTGGGGCTATTTATCTATTTTGCATATTCTGTTTAATACGTTTGTGTCGTTTTATTTGCACTTTTATATTTTTTTAAGAAGGAAAACTCTAGACAGTTGTGGAGAATGAGAGTTATGATCCAATGAAGATGATGGGTGTAATGTATATAGAGCGACCTCTCCATAATGTATAACTCCCCCCCCCCTCCGGGGACTATATATACTGATGGGGGAGGCCAGGGGTCTGTGCTCGCTTCGGCAGCACATATACTAAAATTGGAACGATACAGAGAAGATTAGCATGGCCCCTGCGCAAGGATGACACGCAAATTCGTGAAGCGTTCCATATTTTACAGCATTGATGAGGAAAAAGCTTTAATCCAAAGTCTATACGGACTGACTGGAGAGGTACAAATGCTTAGGGTCTGTTCACATTGAGGATTGTGCTACAGATTTCCCGTCACCCTCTTTGAAGTCTATAGGAGGCCATTGTGTCTGCCAGTTTCCACATGAAGTTACTCGCCCTATATCCCGAGCAGAATCAGCGAGGATTCCTCTCACAATATGGGGAATGCCAGACACATTGATAATTAATGCCAAGTGAATGCAGCCTTAACCCCTTCATGACCGCCGTGATGACTTTTACAAAGATGTATCAGAAGAAGATTGCAGGACATCGGGTTCTGCTGGTACCGGGCCGTGTTCTCACAGCCAAACCCTGCCACTAACACCTGGGATCAGGATCATATCCCGGGTGTTTAACCCCATCACCCCCCTCCCTGCAGCAACGATCATGGCGTGCCAATGGTGTCGCGCAGCAGTCGCGCAGAAGGACCCTAGGATTTCCTATAGGATAGCTGTCTTGATGGGTGTCTGTTAAAGATAATATTAAGCAGCATAGTACATTATATAAGAGTTCAGTCAGTGCCCTCTCACAAAGCAAATAAAAAACCCACAAAAAACGCCCACCCCCCCAAAAAAAACAAAAAGTAAAACCACACACATTTTGTACCTCCAAATTTGTACCAACCCAGACTACAAACCTACAATAGTTTTGATCCCGTATGCCAAAAAACGGGAAAAAAAAAGATGCCCAAATTTACATTTTTAACCCTTTACCGACATGTGACGTAATAGTATGTCACATGCCGTAATAGTATGTCACATGCCGGCCTCACAGGCTGAGCCCTCTCCATAGCCAGTAAGTCTTTGTTGCATATTGCAGCAAAGACTTATCGGTAACACCCACGGTCGGTGCTGGCAAAGCTTCGGGCGGCTTAAAAAAAAATGGCAGCAAATGGGAGCCGCCATCTTGCCGAGGATTGTTTCTCCCCATGACGTCATCGAGGAGCGGCGATCTGTCGCCATGCTGAGTCTGTCTTGTTTTAACCCTTTCATTACAATGTGCCCTCAGCACATAGTAATGAATGAGGAGGAAAATCCCGATATACTGCCATACTGTACTATGGCAGAACATGATGGGATAGATCAGACTACCTCTTGTTAAAGTACCCTAGGGAGTCTGAAAAAAAAAGTAAAAAAAAAAAAATGATAATAAAAAAACCTAAAAGCTCTAATCACCCCCCTTTCCCTAGAGCTGATATAAATAATCAGTAAAAATCATAAATACATTAGGTATTGCTGTGTCAGAAAATGCCCGATCTATCAAAATAAAATAACGGGTTCTCACTGCGTTTAACCCCATAACAAAAAATTGCGGCCAAAGTCGAAAATGGCACTTTTTTGCCATTTCAAAAAATATTAAAAATTCTTTAAAAAGTGATCAAAAGGCCGTCATGGTAGCATTGAAAATGTCATCAAAAGTCGCAAAAAAAATGACACCACCCACAGGTCCATACACAGAAATATGAAAAAGTTATTAGCGCCAGATGCAAAAATCCTTTTTTTTTGTACAGGAGGTTTTAATTTTTGTAAATGTATGAAAACATTATAAAACCTATACAAATTTGTAATCCCTGTTATCGTACTGACCCAAAGAATAAAGTAGACATGTTATTTGGGGCGCACAGTGAAATCCGTAAAATCCAAGCCCACAAGAAAATGGTGTAAATGTGGGTTTTTATTTACCAATTTCACTGCATTTGGAATTTTTTTCCCGCTTCCCAGTACATGGCATGGAATATTCAATACCATTACTATGAAGTGTAATTTGTTATGCAGAAAACAAGCCGTCACGCAGGTCTTTACATGGAAAAATAAAAAAAGTTATAGATTTTTGAAGGTGAGGAGTGAAAAATAGAAATGAAAAAACAAAAAAGGGCTAGGTCGTTAAGGGGTTAATTATCCATCACCACACAAAAAATTATCTTAATCAGGATCAAAAAACTTTATGATCCCCAAGTGTGTACAAATAAAATGTGCGGGTCTTTTAGCAAAAAATAAGACCTCAAACTAAGGCTATATTCACACGAATGTATGGGGGGCGTATATACGGCCGACGTATATATGGGCGATATACGTCCCCCATTCATCACAATGGGCTCACGGCACCCAACAGGCGGGCAGCGGCCATCTGAATGTAGCCTAAGAAAAAAATCCCTTTTGATTTGGTGTGGCTGTAAAGTGTATTGACCTAGAGAACTTTTTAAAATGTTATTTTGATTTGATGATAAAGGCGGAATATTTTTATTAAAAACCACGTCAGATTTGCGCTCTTTCTTTAAATCCGCTGTTTTGGCGGGAAAACTGGCATTAACGTGGAAAATGAGTGCAGAGAAAGGGTTAAAATATCAGCAATGAATTTCCCATCAACAAATCTGTGGCGCAAACCTCACACAAACGCACCCCAAGACCTCACATTTAGGCGGATGAGTTTGAAATACAATTTTGGGGAAAAGCCAGGGGCAGATGTGGCGCGCAGTTTGTGTACATGATACAGGGTCGCTCACATGACATGTAAAAACTTACTTTCTGAGGTAAAATCATGAGGTAAATAATGTATTATTGTACAAAATGGTGTCTATCGCAAAACCGTAACGATTTATTACCTTAATAATGAAAAAACTGTATGAAGCACGGTGCCGACATGAGAAATTGGTGCAAAATATGTTGCAGTCTCGCTCACATGACATGTGAAAACCTACTTTCTGAGGTAAAATCTTGAGGTAAATAATGTATTATTGTACAAAATGGTGTCTATAGCAAAAACTTAGCGATTTATTACCTTAATAATGAAAAAAACTGAACGAAGGACGGCGCAGACATGAGAAATTGGTGCAAAATATGGAACGCTTCACGAATTTGCGTGTCATCCTTGCGCAGGGGCCATGCTAATCTTCTCTGTATCGTTCCAATTTTAGTATATGTGCTGCCGAAGCGAGCACAGACCCCTGGCCTCCCCCATCAGTATATATAGTCCCCGCGGAGGGGGGGAGTTATACATTATGGAGAGATCTTCTTCAGGATTTACACCAGGAACCTATAATATATGACAACCCTCATTCTATAACGTTTCTATAGTTTCTTCATTTATTATCGGGCAACTTATAGGTAACGGGGATATGGGATATTCAACGCTGTGACACCAGAAGATGCAAATTTGCCAGTCCCAGAGGATCCTGGGAGAAGAGGCGGGTCAATCGAGGAAAAGTGGGAAGGACCTGATACCTGAAGGACCTGAAGGACCCCAGGACAGACACCTATGACTTATTCATACCCCAAACCCGAAAATGAAAGCCTCAGAAAAACCCTATGAGCTAATAGTAATAATAATACAAACCCCAGTACAGACCCCAAATCACATCTGAACAAATACATATCCTAGACCAGACCCTCTAAATAAACAGCAGAATATAGACCCCAAACTACAGATAACAAGACCCGTCAGAGTCTCAGAGTCCGAAATAACTGCAGCCCCCGGATGAGATAACACAGTATTCAGACCGGACCCTGGAAACCACAGACCCAACAAAGGGAAACAAGGGAATGTTTGGGGTTTCCCTTTGTTTTTACCTTTTTCCCGCCCTTTTTACAAGACAAAGACCGGTGCTCCCAGCATCCTCTGGGGCTATTTATCTATTTTGCATATTCTGTTTAATACGTTTGTGTCGTTTTATTTGCACTTTTATATTTTTTTAAGAAGGAAAACTCTAGACAGTTGTGGAGAATGAGAGTTATGATCCAATGAAGATGATGGGTGTAATGTATATAGAGCGACCTCTCCATAATGTATAACTCCCCCCCCCCTCCGGGGACTATATATACTGATGGGGGAGGCCAGGGGTCTGTGCTCGCTTCGGCAGCACATATACTAAAATTGGAACGATACAGAGAAGATTAGCATGGCCCCTGCGCAAGGATGACACGCAAATTCGTGAAGCGTTCCATATTTTACAGCATTGATGAGGAAAAAGCTTTAATCCAAAGTCTATACGGACTGACTGGAGAGGTACAAATGCTTAGGGTCTGTTCACATTGAGGATTGTGCTACAGATTTCCCGTCACCCTCTTTGAAGTCTATAGGAGGCCATTGTGTCTGCCAGTTTCCACATGAAGTTACTCGCCCTATATCCCGAGCAGAATCAGCGAGGATTCCTCTCACAATATGGGGAATGCCAGACACATTGATAATTAATGCCAAGTGAATGCAGCCTTAACCCCTTCATGACCGCCGTGATGACTTTTACAAAGATGTATCAGAAGAAGATTGCAGGACATCGGGTTCTGCTGGTACCGGGCCGTGTTCTCACAGCCAAACCCTGCCACTAACACCTGGGATCAGGATCATATCCCGGGTGTTTAACCCCATCACCCCCCTCCCTGCAGCAACGATCATGGCGTGCCAATGGTGTCGCGCAGCAGTCGCGCAGAAGGACCCTAGGATTTCCTATAGGATAGCTGTCTTGATGGGTGTCTGTTAAAGATAATATTAAGCAGCATAGTACATTATATAAGAGTTCAGTCAGTGCCCTCTCACAAAGCAAATAAAAAACCCCACAAAAAACGCCCACCCCCCCAAAAAAAACAAAAAGTAAAACCACACATATTTTGTACCTCCAAATTTGTACCAACCCAGACTACAAACCTACAATAGTTTTGATCCCGTATGCCAAAAAACGGGAAAAAAAAAGATGCCCAAATTTACATTTTTAACCCTTTACCGACATGTGACGTAATAGTATGTCACATGCCGTAATAGTATGTCACATGCCGGCCTCACAGGCTGAGCCCTCTCCATAGCCAGTAAGTCTTTGTTGCATATTGCAGCAAAGACTTATCGGTAACACCCACGGTCGGTGCTGGCAAAGCTTCGGGCGGCTTCAAAAAAATGGCAGCACATGGGAGCCGCCATCTTGCCGAGGATTGTTTCTCCCCATGACGTCATCGAGGAGCGGCGATCTGTCGCCATGCTGAGTCTGTCTTGTTTTAACCCTTTCATTACAATGTGCCCTCAGCACATAGTAATGAATGAGGAGGAAAATCCCGATATACTGCCATACTGTAGTATGGCAGAACATGATGGGATAGATCAGACAACCTCTTGTTAAAGTACCCTAGGGAGTCTGAAAAAAAAAGTAAAAAAAAAATAAATAAATAAATAAATAAATAAAAGCTCTAATCACCCCCCTTTCCCTAGAGCTGATATAAATAATCAGTAAAAATCATAAATACTTTAGGTATTGCTGTGTCAGAAAATGCCCGATCTATCAAAATAAAATAACGGGTTCTCACTGCGTTTAACCCCATAACAAAAAATTGCGGCCAAAGTCAAAAATGGCACTTTTTTGCCATTTCAAAAAATATTAAAAATTCTTTAAAAAGTGATCAAAAGGCCGTCATGGTAGCAGTGAAAATGTCATCAAAAGTCGCAAAAAAATGACACCACCCACAGGTCCATACACAGAAATATGAAAAAGTTATTAGCGCCAGATGCAAAAATCCTTTTTTCTTTTGTACAGGAGGTTTTAATTTTTGTAAATGTATGAAAACATTATAAAACCTATACAAATTTGTAATCCCTGTTATCGTACTGACCCAAAGAATAAAGTAGACATGTTATTTGGGGCGCACAGTGAAATCCGTAAAATCCAAGCCCACAAGAAAATGGTGTAAATGTGGGTTTTTATTTACCAATTTCACTGCATTTGGAATTTTTTTCCCGCTTCCCAGTACATGGCATGGAATATTCAATACCATTACTATGAAGTGTAATTTGTTATGCAGAAAACAAGCCGTCACGCAGGTCTTTACATGGAAAAATAAAAAAAGTGATAGATTTTTGAAGGTGAGGAGTGAAAAATAGAAATGAAAAAACAAAAAAGGGCTAGGTCGTTAAGGGGTTAATTATCCATCACCACACAAAAAATTATCTTAATCAGGATCAAAAAACTTTATGATCCCCAAGTGTGTACAAATAAAATGTGCGGGTCTTTTAGCAAAAAATAAGACCTCAAACTAAGGCTATATTCACACGAATGTATGGGGGGCGTATATACGGCCGACGTATATATGGGCGATATACGTCCCCCATACATCACAATGGGCTCACGGCACCCAACAGGCGGGCAGCGGCCATCTGAATGTAGCCTAAGAAAAAAATCCCTTTTGATTTGGTGTGGCTGTAAAGTGTATTGACCTAGAGAACTTTTTAAAATGTTATTTTGATTTGATGATAAAGGCGGAATATTTTTATTAAAAACCATGTCAGATTTGCGCTCTTTCTTTAAATCCGCTGTTTTGGCGGGAAAACTGGCATTAACGTGGAAAATGAGTGCAGAGAAAGGGTTAAAATATCAACACTGAATTTCCCATCAACAAATCTGTGGCGCAAACCTCACACAAACGCACCCCAAGACCTCACATTTAGGCGGATGAGTTTGAAATACAATTTTGGGGAAAAGCCAGGGGCAGATGTGGCGCGCAGTTTGTGTACATGATACAGGGTCGCTCACATGACATGTAAAAACTTACTTTCTGAGGTAAAATCATGAGGTAAATAATGTATTATTGTACAAAATGGTGTCTATCGCAAAACCGTAACGATTTATTACCTTAATAATGAAAAAACTGTATGAAGCACGGTGCCGACATGAGAAATTGGTGCAAAATATGTTACAGTCTCGCTCCCATGACATGTAAAAACCTACTTTCTGAGGTAAAATCTTGAGGTAAATAATGTATTATTGTACAAAATGGTGTCTATAGCAAAAACTTAGCGATTTATTACCTTAATAATGAAAAAAACTGAATGAAGGACGGCGCAGACATGAGAAATTGGTGCAAAATATGGAACGCTTCACGAATTTGCGTGTCATCCTTGCGCAGGGGCCATGCTAATCTTCTCTGTATCGTTCCAATTTTAGTATATGTGCTGCCGAAGCGAGCACAGACCCCTGGCCTCCCCCATCAGTATATATAGTCCCCGGAGGGGGGGAGTTATACATTATGGAGAGATCTTCTTCAGGATTTACACCAGGAACCTATAATATATGACAACCCTCATTCTATAACGTTTCTATAGTTTCTTCATTTATTATCGGGCAACTTATAGGTAACGGGGATATGGGATATTCAACGCTGTGACACCAGAAGATGCAAATTTGCCAGTCCCAGAGGATCCGGGGAGAAGAGGCGGGTCAATCGAGGAAAAGTGGGAAGGACCTGATACCTGAAGGACCTGAAGGACCCCAGAACAGACACCTATGACTTATTCATACCCCAAACCCGAAAATGAAAGCCTCAGAAAAACCCTATGAGCTAATAGTAATAATAATACAAACCCCAGTACAGACCCCAAATCACATCTGAACAAATACATATCCTAGACCAGACCCTCTAAATAAACAGCAGAATATAGACCCCAAACTACAGATAACAAGACCCGTCAGAGTCTCAGAGTCCGAAATAACTGCAGCCCCCGGATGAGATAATACAGTATTCAGACCGGACCCTGGAAACCACAGACCCAACAAAGGGAAACAAGGGAATGTTTGGGGTTTCCCTTTGTTTTTACCTTTTTCCCGCCCTTTTTACAAAATAAAGACCGGTGCTCCCAGCATCCTCTGGGGCTATTTATCTATTTTGCATATTCTGTTTAATACGTTTGTGTCGTTTTATTTGCACTTTTATATATTTAATAAGGAAAACTCTAGACAGTTGTGGAGAATGAGAGTTATGATCCAATGAAGATGATGGGTGTAATGTATATGGAGTGACCTCTCCATAATGTATAACTCCCCCCCTCCGGGGACTATATATACTGATGGGGGAGGCCAGGGGTCTGTGCTCGCTTCGGCAGCACATATACTAAAATTGGAACGATACAGAGAAGATTAGCATGGCCCCTGCGCAAGGATGACACGCAAATTCGTGAAGCGTTCCATATTTTACAGCATTGATGAGGAAAAAGCTTTAATCTAAAGTCTATACGGACTGACTGGAGAGGTACAAATGCTTAGGGTCTGTTCGCATTGAGGATTGTGCTACAGATTTTCCGTCACCCTCTTTGAAGTCTATAGGAGGCGATTGTGTCTGCCAGTTTCCACATGAAGTTACTCGCCCTATATCCCGAGCAGAATCAGCGAGGATTCCTCTCACAATATGGGGAATGCCAGACACATTGATAATTAATGCCAAGTGAATGCAGCCTTAACCCCTTCATGACCGCCGTAATGACTTTTACGAAGATGTATCAGAAGAAGATTGCAGGACATCGGGTTCTGCTGGTACCGGGCCGTGTTCTCACAGCCAAACCCTGCCACTAACACCTGGGATCAGGATCATATCCCGGGTGTTTAACCCCATCACCCCCCTCCCTGCAGCAACGATCATGGCGTACCAAAGGTGTCGCGCAGAAGGACCCTAGGATTTCCTATAGGATAGCTGTCTTGATGGGTGTCTGTTAAAGATAATATTAAGCAGCATAGTACATTATATAAGAGTTCAGTCAGTGCCCTCTCACAAAGCAAATAAAAAACCCCACAAAAAACGCCCACCCCCCCAAAAAAAACAAAAAGTAAAACCACACACATTTTGTACCTCCAAATTTGTACCAACCCAGACTACAAACCTACAATAGTTTTGATCCCGTATGCCAAAAAACGGGAAAAAAAAGATGCCCAAATTTACATTTTTAACCCTTTACCGACATGTGACGTAATAGTATGTCACATGCCGTAATAGTATGTCACATGCCGGCCTCACAGGCTGAGCCCTCTCCATAGCCAGTAAGTCTTTGTTGCATATTGCAGCAAAGACTTATCGGTAACACCCACGGTCGGTGCTGGCAAAGCTTCGGGCGGCTTCAAAAAAATGGCAGCACATGGGAGCCGCCATCTTGCCGAGGATTGTTTCTCCCCATGACGTCATCGAGGAGCGGCGATCTGTCGCCATGCTGAGTCTGTCTTGTTTTAACCCTTTCATTACAATGTGCCCTCAGCACATAGTAATGAATGAGGAGGAAAATCCCGATATACTGCCATACTGTAGTATGGCAGAACATGATGGGATAGATCAGACAACCTCTTGTTAAAGTACCCTAGGGAGTCTGAAAAAAAAAGTAAAAAAAAAATAAATAAATAAATAAATAAATAAAAGCTCTAATCACCCCCCTTTCCCTAGAGCTGATATAAATAATCAGTAAAAATCATAAATACTTTAGGTATTGCTGTGTCAGAAAATGCCCGATCTATCAAAATAAAATAACGGGTTCTCACTGCGTTTAACCCCATAACAAAAAATTGCGGCCAAAGTCGAAAATGGCACTTTTTTGCCATTTCAAAAAATATTAAAAATTCTTTAAAAAGTGATCAAAAGGCCGTCATGGTAGCAGTGAAAATGTCATCAAAAGTCGCAAAAAAATGACACCACCCACAGGTCCATACACAGAAATATGAAAAAGTTATTAGCGCCAGATGCAAAAATCCTTTTTTCTTTTGTACAGGAGGTTTTAATTTTTGTAAATGTATGAAAACATTATAAAACCTATACAAATTTGTAATCCCTGTTATCGTACTGACCCAAAGAATAAAGTAGACATGTTATTTGGGGCGCACAGTGAAATCCGTAAAATCCAAGCCCACAAGAAAATGGTGTAAATGTGGGTTTTTATTTACCAATTTCACTGCATTTGGATTTTTTTTCCCGCTTCCCAGTACATGGCATGGAATATTCAATACCATTACTATGAAGTGTAATTTGTTATGCAGAAAACAAGTCGTCACGCAGGTCTTTACATGGAAAAATAAAAAAAGTTATAGATTTTTGAAGGTGAGGAGTGAAAAATAGAAATGAAAAAACAAAAAAGGGCTAGGTCGTTAAGGGGTTAATTATCCATCACCACACAAAAAATTTTCTTAATCAGGATCAAAAAACTTTATGATCCCCAAGTGTGTACAAATAAAATGTGCGGGTCTTTTAGCAAAAAATAAGACCTCAAACTAAGGCTATATTCACACGAATGTATGGGGGGCGTATATACGGCCGACGTATATATGGGCGATATACGTCCCCCATACATCACAATGGGCTCACGGCACCCAACAGGCGGGCAGCGGCCATCTGAATGTAGCCTAAGAAAAAAATCCCTTTTGATTTGGTGTGGCTGTAAAGTGTATTGACCTAGAGAACTTTTTAAAATGTTATTTTGATTTGATGATAAAGGCGGAATATTTTTATTAAAAACCATGTCAGATTTGCGCTCTTTCTTTAAATCCGCTGTTTTGGCGGGAAAACTGGCATTAACGTGGAAAATGAGTGCAGAGAAAGGGTTAAAATATCAACACTGAATTTCCCATCAACAAATCTGTGGCGCAAACCTCACACAAACGCACCCCAAGACCTCACATTTAGGCGGATGAGTTTGAAATACAATTTTGGGGAAAAGCCAGGGGCAGATGTGGCGCGCAGTTTGTGTACATGATACAGGGTCGCTCACATGACATGTAAAAACTTACTTTCTGAGGTAAAATCATGAGGTAAATAATGTATTATTGTACAAAATGGTGTCTATCGCAAAACCGTAACGATTTATTACCTTAATAATGAAAAAACTGTATGAAGCACGGTGCCGACATGAGAAATTGGTGCAAAATATGTTACAGTCTCGCTCCCATGACATGTAAAAACCTACTTTCTGAGGTAAAATCTTGAGGTAAATAATGTATTATTGTACAAAATGGTGTCTATAGCAAAAACTTAGCGATTTATTACCTTAATAATGAAAAAAACTGAATGAAGGACGGCGCAGACATGAGAAATTGGTGCAAAATATGGAACGCTTCACGAATTTGCGTGTCATCCTTGCGCAGGGGCCATGCTAATCTTCTCTGTATCGTTCCAATTTTAGTATATGTGCTGCCGAAGCGAGCACAGACCCCTGGCCTCCCCCATCAGTATATATAGTCCCCGGAGGGGGGGAGTTATACATTATGGAGAGATCTTCTTCAGGATTTACACCAGGAACCTATAATATATGACAACCCTCATTCTATAACGTTTCTATAGTTTCTTCATTTATTATCGGGCAACTTATAGGTAACAGGGATATGGGATATTCAACGCTGTGACACCAGAAGATGCAAATTTGCAAGTCCCAGAGGATCCTGGGAGAAGAGGCGGGTCAATCGAGGAAAAGTGGGAAGCACCTGATACCTGAAGGACCTGAAGGACCCCAGAACAGACACCTATGACTTATTCATACCCCAAACCCGAAAATGAAAGCCTCAGAAAAACCCTATGAGCTAATAGTAATAATAATACAAACCCCAGTACAGACCCCAAATCACATCTGAACAAATACATATCCTAGACCAGACCCTCTAAATAAACAGCAGAATATAGACCCCAAACTACAGATAACAAGACCCGTCAGAGTCTCAGAGTCCGAAATAACTGCAGCCCCCGGATGAGATAATACAGTATTCAGACCGGACCCTGGAAACCACAGACCCAACAAAGGGAAACAAGGGAATGTTTGGGGTTTCCCTTTGTTTTTCCCTTTTTCCCGCCCTTTTTACAAGACAAAGACCGGTGCTCCCAGCATCCTCTGGGGCTATTTATCTATTTTGCATATTCTGTTTAATACGTTTGTGTCGTTTTATTTGCACTTTTATATATTTAAGAAGGAAAACTCTAGACAGTTGTGGAGAATGAGAGTTATGATCCAATGAAGATGATGGGTGTAATGTATATGGAGTGACCTCTCCATAATGTATAACTCCCCCCCTCCGGGGACTATATATACTGATGGGGGAGGCCAGGGGTCTGTGCTCGCTTCGGCAGCACATATACTAAAATTGGAACGATACAGAGAAGATTAGCATGGCCCCTGCGCAAGGATGACACGCAAATTCGTGAAGCGTTCCATATTTTACAGCATTGATGAGGAAAAAGCTTTAATCCAAAGTCTATACGGACTGACTGGAGAGGTACAAATGCTTAGGGTCTGTTCGCATTGAGGATTGTGCTACAGATTTTCCGTCACCCTCTTTGAAGTCTATAGGAGGCCATTGTGTCTGCCAGTTTCCACATGAAGTTACTCGCCCTATATCCCGAGCATAATCAGCGAGGATTCCTCTCACAATATGGGGAATGCCAGACACATTGATAATTAATGCCAAGTGAATGCAGCCTTAACCCCTTCATGACCGCCGTAATGACTTTTACGAAGATGTATCAGAAGAAGATTGCAGGACATCGGGTTCTGCTGGTACCGGGCCGTGTTCTCACAGCCAAACCCTGCCACTAACACCTGGGATCAGGATCATATCCCGGGTGTTTAACCCCATCACCCCCCTCCCTGCAGCAACGATCATGGCGTGCCAAAGGTGTCGCGCAGCAGTCGCGCAGAAGGACCCTAGGATTTCCTATAGGATAGCTGTCTTGATGGGTGTCTGTTAAAGATAATATTAAGCAGCATAGTACATTATATAAGAGTTCAGTCAGTGCCCTCTCACAAAGCAAATAAAAAAACCCACAAAAAACGCCCACCCCCCCAAAAAAAACAAAAAGTAAAACCACACACATTTTGTACCTCCAAATTTGTACCAACCCAGACTACAAACCTACAATAGTTTTGATCCCGTATGCCAAAAAACGGGAAAAAAAAAGATGCCCAAATTTACATTTTTAACCCTTTACCGACATGTGACGTAATAGTATGTCACATGCCGTAATAGTATGTCACATGCCGGCCTCACAGGCTGAGCCCTCTCCATAGCCAGTAAGTCTTTGTTGCATATTGCAGCAAAGACTTATCGGTAACACCCACGGTCGGTGCTGGCAAAGCTTCGGGCGGCTTCAAAAAAATGGCAGCACATGGGAGCCGCCATCTTGCCGAGGATTGTTTCTCCCCATGACGTCATCGAGGAGCGGCGATCTGTCGCCATGCTGAGTCTGTCTTGTTTTAACCCTTTCATTACAATGTGCCCTCAGCACATAGTAATGAATGAGGAGGAAAATCCCGATATACTGCCATACTGTAGTATGGCAGAACATGATGGGATAGATCAGACAACCTCTTGTTAAAGTACCCTAGGGAGTCTGAAAAAAAAAGTAAAAAAAAAAAAATGATAATAAATAAATAAATAAAAGCTCTAATCACCCCCCTTTCCCTAGAGCTGATATAAATAATCAGTAAAAATCATAAATACATTAGGTATTGCTGTGTCAGAAAATGCCCGATCTATCAAAATAAAATAACGGGTTCTCACTGCGTTTAACCCCATAACAAAAAATTGCGGCCAAAGTCGAAAATGGCACTTTTTTGCCATTTCAAAAAATATTAAAAATTCTTTAAAAAGTGATCAAAAGGCCGTCATGGTAGCAGTGAAAATGTCATCAAAAGTCGCAAAAAAATGACACCACCCACAGGTCCATACACAGAAATATGAAAAAGTTATTAGCGCCAGATGCAAAAATCCTTTTTTCTTTTGTACAGGAGGTTTTAATTTTTGTAAATGTATGAAAACATTATAAAACCTATACAAATTTGTAATCCCTGTTATCGTACTGACCCAAAGAATAAAGTAGACATGTTATTTGGGGCGCACAGTGAAATCCGTAAAATCCAAGCCCACAAGAAAATGGTGTAAATGTGGGTTTTTATTTACCAATTTCACTGCATTTGGAATTTTTTTCCCGCTTCCCAGTACATGGCATGGAATATTCAATACCATTACTATGAAGTGTAATTTGTTATGCAGAAAACAAGCCGTCACGCAGGTCTTTACATGGAAAAATAAAAAAAGTTATAGATTTTTGAAGGTGAGGAGTGAAAAATAGAAATGAAAAAACAAAAAAGGGCTAGGTCGTTAAGGGGTTAATTATCCATCACCACACAAAAAATTATCTTAATCAGGATCAAAAAACTTTATGATCCCCAAGTGTGTACAAATAAAATGTGCGGGTCTTTTAGCAAAAAATAAGACCTCAAACTAAGGCTATATTCACACGAATGTATGGGGGGCGTATATACGGCCGACGTATATATGGGCGATATACGTCCCCCATACATCACAATGGGCTCACGGCACCCAACAGGCGGGCAGCGGCCATCTGAATGTAGCCTAAGAAAAAAATCCCTTTTGATTTGGTGTGGCTGTAAAGTGTATTGACCTAGAGAACTTTTTAAAATGTTATTTTGATTTGATGATAAAGGCGGAATATTTTTATTAAAAACCATGTCAGATTTGCGCTCTTTCTTTAAATCCGCTGTTTTGGCGGGAAAACTGGCATTAACGTGGAAAATGAGTGCAGAGAAAGGGTTAAAATATCAACACTGAATTTCCCATCAACAAATCTGTGGCGCAAACCTCACACAAACGCACCCCAAGACCTCACATTTAGGCGGATGAGTTTGAAATACAATTTTGGGGAAAAGCCAGGGGCAGATGTGGCGCGCAGTTTGTGTACATGATACAGGGTCGCTCACATGACATGTAAAAACTTACTTTCTGAGGTAAATAATGTATTATTGTACAAAATGGTGTCTATCGCAAAACCGTAACGATTTATTACCTTAATAATGAAAAAACTGTATGAAGCACGGTGCCGACATGAGAAATTGGTGCAAAATATGTTACAGTCTCGCTCACATGACATGTAAAAACCTACTTTCTGAGGTAAAATCTTGAGGTAAATAATGTATTATTGTACAAAATGGTGTCTATAGCAGAAACTTAGCGATTTATTACCTTAATAATGAAAAAAACTGAATGAAGGACGGCGCAGACATGAGAAATTGGTGCAAAATATGGAACGCTTCACGAATTTGCGTGTCATCCTTGTGCAGGGGCCATGCTAATCTTCTCTGTATCGTTCCAATTTTAGTATATGTGCTGCCGAAGCGAGCACAGACCCCTGGCCTCCCCCATCAGTATATATAGTCCCCGGAGGGGGGGAGTTATACATTATGGAGAGATCTTCTTCAGGATTTACACCAGGAACCTATAATATATGACAACCCTCATTCTATAACGTTTCTATAGTTTCTTCATTTATTATCGGGCAACTTATAGGTAACGGGGATATGGGATATTCAACGCTGTGACACCAGAAGATGCAAATTTGCCAGTCCCAGAGGATCCTGGGAGAAGAGGCGGGTCAATCGAGGAAAAGTGGGAAGGACCTGATACCTGAAGGACCTGAAGGACCCCAGAACAGACACCTATGACTTATTCATACCCCAAACCCGAAAATGAAAGCCTCAGAAAAACCCTATGAGCTAATAGTAATAATAATACAAACCCCAGTACAGACCCCAAATCACATCTGAACAAATACATATCCTAGACCAGACCCTCTAAATAAATAGCAGAATATAGACCCCAAACTACAGATAACAAGACCCGTCAGAGTCTCAGAGTCCGAAATAACTGCAGCCCCCGGATGAGATAATACAGTATTCAGACCGGACCCTGGAAACCACAGACCCAACAAAGGGAAACAAGGGAATGTTTGGGGTTTCCCTTTGTTTTTACCTTTTTCCCGCCCTTTTTACAAGACAAAGACCGGTGCTCCCAGCATCCTCTGGGGCTATTTATCTATTTTGCATATTCTGTTTAATACGTTTGTGTCGTTTTATTTGCACTTTTATATATTTAAGAAGGAAAACTCTAGACAGTTGTGGAGAATGAGAGTTATGATCCAATGAAGATGATGGGTGTAATGTATATGGAGTGACCTCTCCATAATGTATAACTCCCCCCCTCCGGGGACTATATATACTGATGGGGGAGGCCAGGGGTCTGTGCTCGCTTCGGCAGCACATATACTAAAATTGGAACGATACAGAGAAGATTAGCATGGCCCCTGCGCAAGGATGACACGCAAATTCGTAAACGTTCCATATTTTACAGCATTGATGAGGAAAAAGCTTTAATCTAAAGTCTATACGGACTGACTGGAGAGGTACAAATGCTTAGGGTCTGTTCGCATTGAGGATTGTGCTACAGATTTTCCGTCACCCTCTTTGAAGTCTATAGGAGGCCATTGTGTTTGCCAGTTTCCACATGAAGTTACTCGCCCTATATCCCGAGCAGAATCAGCGAGGATTCCTCTCACAATATGGGGAATGCCAGACACATTGATAATTAATGCCAAGTGAATGCAGCCTTAACCCCTTCATGACCGCCGTAATGACTTTTACGAAGATGTATCAGAAGAAGATTGCAGGACATCGGGTTCTGCTGGTACCGGGCCGTGTTCTCACAGCCAAACCCTGCCACTAACACCTGGGATCAGGATCATATCCCGGGTGTTTAACCCCATCACCCCCCTCCCTGCAGCAACGACCATGGCGTGCCAAAGGTGTCGCGCAGCAGTCGCGCAGAAGGACCCTAGGATTTCCTATAGGATAGCTGTCTTGATGGGTGTCTGTTAAAGATAATATTAAGCAGCATAGTACATTATATAAGAGTTCAGTCAGTGCCCTCTCACAAAGCAAATAAAAAACCCCACAAAAAACGCCCACCCCCCCAAAAAAAACAAAAAGTAAAACCACACACATTTTGTACCTCCAAATTTGTACCAACCCAGACTACAAACCTACAATAGTTTTGATCCCGTATGCCAAAAAACGGGAAAAAAAAAGATGCCCAAATTTACATTTTTAACCCTTTACCGACATGTGACGTAATAGTATGTCACATGCCGTAATAGTATGTCACATGCCGGCCTCACAGGCTGAGCCCTCTCCATAGCCAGTAAGTCTTTGTTGCATATTGCAGCAAAGACTTATCGGTAACACCCACGGTCGGTGCTGGCAAAGCTTCGGGCGGCTTCAAAAAAATGGCAGCACATGGGAGCCGCCATCTTGCCGAGGATTGTTTCTCCCCATGACGTCATCGAGGAGCGGCGATCTGTCGCCATGCTGAGTCTGTCTTGTTTTAACCCTTTCATTACAATGTGCCCTCAGCACATAGTAATGAATGAGGAGGAAAATCCCGATATACTGCCATACTGTAGTATGGCAGAACATGATGGGATAGATCAGACAACCTCTTGTTAAAGTACCCTAGGGAGTCTGAAAAAAAAAGTAAAAAAAAAAAAATGATAATAAATAAATAAATAAAAGCTCTAATCACCCCCCTTTCCCTAGAGCTGATATAAATAATCAGTAAAAATCATAAATACATTAGGTATTGCTGTGTCAGAAAATGCCCGATCTATCAAAATAAAATAACGGGTTCTCACTGCGTTTAACCCCATAACAAAAAATTGCGGCCAAAGTCGAAAATGGCACTTTTTTGCCATTTCAAAAAATATTAAAAATTCTTTAAAAAGTGATCAAAAGGCCGTCATGGTAGCAGTGAAAATGTCATCAAAAGTCGCAAAAAAATGACACCACCCACAGGTCCATACACAGAAATATGAAAAAGTTATTAGCGCCAGATGCAAAAATCCTTTTTTCTTTTGTACAGGAGGTTTTAATTTTTGTAAATGTATGAAAACATTATAAAACCTATACAAATTTGTAATCCCTGTTATCGTACTGACCCAAAGAATAAAGTAGACATGTTATTTGGGGCGCACAGTGAAATCCGTAAAATCCAAGCCCACAAGAAAATGGTGTAAATGTGGGTTTTTATTTACCAATTTCACTGCATTTGGAATTTTTTTCCCGCTTCCCAGTACATGGCATGGAATATTCAATACCATTACTATGAAGTGTAATTTGTTATGCAGAAAACAAGCCGTCACGCAGGTCTTTACATGGAAAAATAAAAAAAGTTATAGATTTTTGAAGGTGAGGAGTGAAAAATAGAAATGAAAAAACAAAAAAGGGCTAGGTCGTTAAGGGGTTAATTATCCATCACCACACAAAAAATTATCTTAATCAGGATCAAAAAACTTTATGATCCCCAAGTGTGTACAAATAAAATGTGCGGGTCTTTTAGCAAAAAATAAGACCTCAAACTAAGGCTATATTCACACGAATGTATGGGGGGCGTATATACGGCCGACGTATATATGGGCGATATACGTCCCCCATACATCACAATGGGCTCACGGCACCCAACAGGCGGGCAGCGGCCATCTGAATGTAGCCTAAGAAAAAAATCCCTTTTGATTTGGTGTGGCTGTAAAGTGTATTGACCTAGAGAACTTTTTAAAATGTTATTTTGATTTGATGATAAAGGCGGAATATTTTTATTAAAAACCATGTCAGATTTGCGCTCTTTCTTTAAATCCGCTGTTTTGGCGGGAAAACTGGCATTAACGTGGAAAATGAGTGCAGAGAAAGGGTTAAAATATCAACACTGAATTTCCCATCAACAAATCTGTGGCGCAAACCTCACACAAACGCACCCCAAGACCTCACATTTAGGCGGATGAGTTTGAAATACAATTTTGGGGAAAAGCCAGGGGCAGATGTGGCGCGCAGTTTGTGTACATGATACAGGGTCGCTCACATGACATGTAAAAACTTACTTTCTGAGGTAAAATCATGAGGTAAATAATGTATTATTGTACAAAATGGTGTCTATCGCAAAACCGTAACGATTTATTACCTTAATAATGAAAAAACTGTATGAAGCACGGTGCCGACATGAGAAATTGGTGCAAAATATGTTACAGTCTCGCTCACATGACATGTAAAAACCTACTTTCTGAGGTAAAATCTTGAGGTAAATAATGTATTATTGTACAAAATGGTGTCTATAGCAAAAACTTAGCGATTTATTACCTTAATAATGAAAAAAACTGAATGAAGGACGGCGCAGACATGAGAAATTGGTGCAAAATATGGAACGCTTCACGAATTTGCGTGTCATCCTTGCGCAGGGGCCATGCTAATCTTCTCTGTATCGTTCCAATTTTAGTATATGTGCTGCCGAAGCGAGCACAGACCCCTGGCCTCCCCCATCAGTATATATAGTCCCCGGAGGGGGGGAGTTATACATTATGGAGAGATCTTCTTCAGGATTTACACCAGGAACCTATAATATATGACAACCCTCATTCTATAACGTTTCTATAGTTTCTTCATTTATTATCGGGCAACTTATAGGTAACGGGGATATGGGATATTCAACGCTGTGACACCAGAAGATGCAAATTTGCCAGTCCCAGAGGATCCTGGGAGAAGAGGCGGGTCAATCGAGGAAAAGTGGGAAGGACCTGATACCTGAAGGACCTGAAGGACCCCAGAACAGACACCTATGACTTATTCATACCCCAAACCCGAAAATGAAAGCCTCAGAAAAACCCTATGAGCTAATAGTAATAATAATACAAACCCCAGTACAGACCCCAAATCACATCTGAACAAATACATATCCTAGACCAGACCCTCTAAATAAACAGCAGAATATAGACCCCAAACTACAGATAACAAGACCCGTCAGAGTCTCAGAGTCCGAAATAACTGCAGCCCCCGGATGAGATAATACAGTATTCAGACCGGACCCTGGAAACCACAGACCCAACAAAGGGAAACAAGGGAATGTTTGGGGTTTCCCTTTGTTTTTACCTTTTTCCCGCCCTTTTTACAAGACAAAGACCGGTGCTCCCAGCATCCTCTGGGGCTATTTATCTATTTTGCATATTCTGTTTAATACGTTTGTGTCGTTTTATTTGCACTTTTATATATTTAAGAAGGAAAACTCTAGACAGTTGTGGAGAATGAGAGTTATGATCCAATGAAGATGATGGGTGTAATGTATATGGAGTGACCTCTCCATAATGTATAACTCCCCCCCTCCGGGGACTATATATACTGATGGGGGAGGCCAGGGGTCTGTGCTCGCTTCGGCAGCACATATACTAAAATTGGAACGATACAGAGAAGATTAGCATGGCCCCTGCGCAAGGATGACACGCAAATTCGTGAAGCGTTCCATATTTTACAGCATTGATGAGGAAAAAGCTTTAATCTAAAGTCTATACGGACTGACTGGAGAGGTACAAATGCTTAGGGTCTGTTCGCATTGAGGATTGTGCTACAGATTTTCCGTCACCCTCTTTGAAGTCTATAGGAGGCCATTGTGTCTGCCAGTTTCCACATGAAGTTACTCGCCCTATATCCCGAGCAGAATCAGCGAGGATTCCTCTCACAATATGGGGAATGCCAGACACATTGATAATTAATGCCAAGTGAATGCAGCCTTAACCCCTTCATGACCGCTGTAATGACTTTTACGAAGATGTATCAGAAGAAGATTGCAGGACATCGGGTTCTGCTGGTACCGGGCCGTGTTCTCACAGCCAAACCCTGCCACTAACACCTGGGATCAGGATCATATCCCGGGTGTTTAACCCCATCACCCCCCTCCCTGCAGCAACGATCATGGCGTACCAAAGGTGTCGCGCAGCAGTCGCGCAGAAGGACCCTAGGATTTCCTATAGGATAGCTGTCTTGATGGGTGTCTGTTAAAGATAATATTAAGCAGCATAGTACATTATATAAGAGTTCAGTCAGTGCCCTCTCACAAAGCAAATAAAAAAACCCACAAAAAACGCCCACCCCCCCAAAAAAAACAAAAAGTAAAACCACACACATTTTGTACCTCCAAATTTGTACCAACCCAGACTACAAACCTACAATAGTTTTGATCCCGTATGCCAAAAAACGGGAAAAAAAAAGATGCCCAAATTTACATTTTAACCCTTTACCGACATGTGACGTAATAGTATGTCACATGCCGTAATAGTATGTCACATGCCGGCCTCACAGGCTGAGCCCTCTCCATAGCCAGTAAGTCTTTGTTGCATATTGCAGCAAAGACTTATCGGTAACACCCACGGTCGGTGCTGGCAAAGCTTCGGGCGGCTTCAAAAAAATGGCAGCACATGGGAGCCGCCATCTTGCCGAGGATTGTTTCTCCCCATGACGTCATCGAGGAGCGGCGATCTGTCGCCATGCTGAGTCTGTCTTGTTTTAACCCTTTCATTACAATGTGCCCTCAGCACATAGTAATGAATGAGGAGGAAAATCCCGATATACTGCCATACTGTAGTATGGCAGAACATGATGGGATAGATCAGACAACCTCTTGTTAAAGTACCCTAGGGAGTCTGAAAAAAAAAGTAAAAAAAAAAAAATGATAATAAATAAATAAATAAAAGCTCTAATCACCCCCCTTTCCCTAGAGCTGATATAAATAATCAGTAAAAATCATAAATACATTAGGTATTGCTGTGTCAGAAAATGCCCGATCTATCAAAATAAAATAACGGGTTCTCACTGCGTTTAACCCCATAACAAAAAATTGCGGCCAAAGTCGAAAATGGCACTTTTTTGCCATTTCAAAAAATATTAAAAATTCTTTAAAAAGTGATCAAAAGGCCGTCATGGTAGCAGTGAAAATGTCATCAAAAGTCGCAAAAAAATGACACCACCCACAGGTCCATACACAGAAATATGAAAAAGTTATTAGCGCCAGATGCAAAAATCCTTTTTTCTTTTGTACAGGAGGTTTTAATTTTTGTAAATGTATGAAAACATTATAAAACCTATACAAATTTGTAATCCCTGTTATCGTACTGACCCAAAGAATAAAGTAGACATGTTATTTGGGGCGCACAGTGAAATCCGTAAAATCCAAGCCCACAAGAAAATGGTGTAAATGTGGGTTTTTATTTACCAATTTCACTGCATTTGGAATTTTTTTCCCGCTTCCCAGTACATGGCATGGAATATTCAATACCATTACTATGAAGTGTAATTTGTTATGCAGAAAACAAGCCGTCACGCAGGTCTTTACATGGAAAAATAAAAAAAGTTATAGATTTTTGAAGGTGAGGAGTGAAAAATAGAAATGAAAAAACAAAAAAGGGCTAGGTCGTTAAGGGGTTAATTATCCATCACCACACAAAAAATTATCTTAATCAGGATCAAAAAACTTTATGATCCCCAAGTGTGTACAAATAAAATGTGCGGGTCTTTTAGCAAAAAATAAGACCTCAAACTAAGGCTATATTCACACGAATGTATGGGGGGCGTATATACGGCCGACATATATATGGGCGATATACGTCCCCCATACATCACAATGGGCTCACGGCACCCAACAGGCGGGCAGCGGCCATCTGAATGTAGCCTAAGAAAAAAATCCCTTTTGATTTGGTGTGGCTGTAAAGTGTATTGACCTAGAGAACTTTTTAAAATGTTATTTTGATTTGATGATAAAGGCGGAATATTTTTATTAAAAACCATGTCAGATTTGCGCTCTTTCTTTAAATCCGCTGTTTTGGCGGGAAAACTGGCATTAACGTGGAAAATGAGTGCAGAGAAAGGGTTAAAATATCAACACTGAATTTCCCATCAACAAATCTGTGGCGCAAACCTCACACAAACGCACCCCAAGACCTCACATTTAGGCGGATGAGTTTGAAATACAATTTTGGGGAAAAGCCAGGGGCAGATGTGGCGCGCAGTTTGTGTACATGATACAGGGTCGCTCACATGACATGTAAAAACTTACTTTCTGAGGTAAAATCATGAGGTAAATAATGTATTATTGTACAAAATGGTGTCTATCGCAAAACCGTAACGATTTATTACCTTAATAATGAAAAAACTGTATGAAGCACGGTGCCGACATGAGAAATTGGTGCAAAATATGTTACAGTCTCGCTCACATGACATGTAAAAACCTACTTTCTGAGGTAAAATCTTGAGGTAAATAATGTATTATTGTACAAAATGGTGTCTATAGCAGAAACTTAGCGATTTATTACCTTAATAATGAAAAAAACTGAATGAAGGACGGCGCAGACATGAGAAATTGGTGCAAAATATGGAACGCTTCACGAATTTGCGTGTCATCCTTGTGCAGGGGCCATGCTAATCTTCTCTGTATCGTTCCAATTTTAGTATATGTGCTGCCGAAGCCAGCACAGACCCCTGGCCTCCCCCATCAGTATATATAGTCCCCGGAGGGGGGGAGTTATACATTATGGAGAGATCTTCTTCAGGATTTACACCAGGAACCTATAATATATGACAACCCTCATTCTATAACGTTTCTATAGTTTCTTCATTTATTATCGGGCAACTTATAGGTAACGGGGATATGGGATATTCAACGCTGTGACACCAGAAGATGCAAATTTGCCAGTCCCAGAGGATCCTGGGAGAAGAGGCGGGTCAATCGAGGAAAAGTGGGAAGGACCTGATACCTGAAGGACCTGAAGGACCCCAGAACAGACACCTATGACTTATTCATACCCCAAACCCGAAAATGAAAGCCTCAGAAAAACCCTATGAGCTAATAGTAATAATAATACAAACCCCAGTACAGACCCCAAATCACATCTGAACAAATACATATCCTAGACCAGACCCTCTAAATAAACAGCAGAATATAGACCCCAAACTACAGATAACAAGACCCGTCAGAGTCTCAGAGTCCGAAATAACTGCAGCCCCCGGATGAGATAATACAGTATTCAGACCGGACCCTGGAAACCACAGACCCAACAAAGGGAAACAAGGGAATGTTTGGGGTTTCCCTTTGTTTTTACCTTTTTCCCGCCCTTTTTACAAGACAAAGACCGGTGCTCCCAGCATCCTCTGGGGCTATTTATCTATTTTGCATATTCTGTTTAATACGTTTGTGTCGTTTTATTTGCACTTTTATATATTTAAGAAGGAAAACTCTAGACAGTTGTGGAGAATGAGAGTTATGATCCAATGAAGATGATGGGTGTAATGTATATGGAGTGACCTCTCCATAATGTATAACTCCCCCCCTCCGGGGACTATATATACTGATGGGGGAGGCCAGGGGTCTGTGCTCGCTTCGGCAGCACATATACTAAAATTGGAACGATACAGAGAAGATTAGCATGGCCCCTGCGCAAGGATGACACGCAAATTCGTGAAGCGTTCCATATTTTACAGCATTGATGAGGAAAAAGCTTTAATCTAAAGTCTATACGGACTGACTGGAGAGGTACAAATGCTTAGGGTCTGTTCGCATTGAGGATTGTGCTACAGATTTTCCGTCACCCTCTTTGAAGTCTATAGGAGGCCATTGTGTCTGCCAGTTTCCACATGAAGTTACTCGCCCTATATCCCGAGCAGAATCAGCGAGGATTCCTCTCACAATATGGGGAATGCCAGACACATTGATAATTAATGCCAAGTGAATGCAGCCTTAACCCCTTCATGACCGCCGTAATGACTTTTACAAAGATGTATCAGAAGAAGATTGCAGGACATCGGGTTCTGCTGGTACCGGGCCGTGTTCTCACAGCCAAACCCTGCCACTAACACCTGGGATCAGGATCATATCCCGGGTGTTTAACCCCATCACCCCCCTCCCTGCAGCAACGATCATGGCGTGCCAATGGTGTCGCGCAGCAGTCGCGCAGAAGGACCCTAGGATTTCCTATAGGATAGCTGTCTTGATGGGTGTCTGTTAAAGATAATATTAAGCAGCATAGTACATTATATAAGAGTTCAGTCAGTGCCCTCTCACAAAGCAAATAAAAAAACTTACAAAAAACGCCCACCCCCCCAAAAAAAACAAAAAGTAAAACCACACACATTTTGTACCTCCAAATTTGTACCAACCCAGACTACAAACCTACAATAGTTTTGATCCCGTATGCCAAAAAACGGGAAAAAAAAAGATGCCCAAATTTACATTTTTAATCCTTTACCGACATGTGACGGAATAGTATGTCACATGCCGTAATAGTATGTCACATGCCGGCCTCACAGGCTGAGCCCTCTCCATAGCCAGTAAGTCTTTGTTGCATATTGCAGCAAAGACTTATCGGTAACACCCACGGTCGGTGCTGGCAAAGCTTCGGGCGGCTTCAAAAAAATGGCAGCAAATGGGAGCCGCCATCTTGCCGAGGATTGTTTCTCCCCATGACGTCATCGAGGAGCGGCGATCTGTCGCCATGCTGAGTGTGTCTTGTTTTAACCCTTTCATTACAATGTGCCCTCAGCACATAGTAATGAATGAGGAGGAAAATCCCGATATACTGCCATACTGTAGTATGGCAGAACATGATGGGATAGATCAGACAACCTCTTGTTAAAGTACCCTAGGGAGTCTGAAAAAAAAAGTAAAAAAAAAAAAATGATAATAAAAAAACCTAAAAGTTCTAATCACCCCCCTTTCCCTAGAGCTGATATAAATAATCAGTAAAAATCATAAATACATTAGGTATTGCTGTGTCAGAAAATGCCCGATCTATCAAAATAAAATAACGGGTTCTCACTGCGTTTAACCCCATAACAAAAAATTGCGGCCAAAGTCAAAAATGGCACTTTTTTGCCATTTCAAAAAATATTAAAAATTCTTTAAAAAGTGATCAAAAGGCTGTCATGGTAGCAGTGAAAATGTCATCAAAAGTCGCAAAAAAATGACACCACCCACAGGTCCATACACAGAAATATGAAAAAGTTATTAGCGCCAGATGCAAAAATACTTTTTTTTTTTTTGTACAGGTTTTAATTTTTGTAAATGTATGAAAACATTATAAAACCTATACAAATTTGTAATCCCTGTTATCGTACTGACCCAAAGAATAAAGTAGACATGTTATTTGGGGCGCACAGTGAAATCCGTAAAATCCAAGCCCACAAGAAAATGGTGTAAATGTGGGTTTTTATTTACCAATTTCACTGCATTTGGAATTTTTTTCCCGCTTCCCAGTACATGGCATGGAATATTCAATACCATTACTATGAAGTGTAATTTGTTATGCAGAAAACAAGCCGTCACGCAGGTCTTTACATGGAAAAATAAAAAAAGTTATAGATTTTTGAAGGTGAGGAGTGAAAAATAGAAATGAAAAAACAAAAAAGGGCTAGGTCGTTAAGGGGTTAATTATCCATCACCACACAAAAAATTACCTTAATCAGGATCAAAAAACTTTATGATCCCCAAGTGTGTACAAATAAAATGTGCAGGTCTTTTAGCAAAAAATAAGACCTCAAACTAAGGCTATATTCACACGAATGTATGGGGGGCGTATATACGGCCGACGTATATATAGGCGATATACGTCCCCCATACATCACAATGGGCTCACGGCACCCAACAGGCGGGCAGCGGCCATCTGAATGTAGCCTAAGAAAAAAATCCCTTTTGATTTGGTGTGGCTGTAAAGTGTATTGACCCAGAGAATTTTTTAAAATGTTATTTAGGTTTGATGATAATGGCGGAATATTTTTATTAAAAACCACGTCAGATTTGCGCTCTTTCTTTAAATCTGCTGTTTTGGCGGGAAGACTGTCATTAACGTGGAAAAAGAGTGCAGAGAAAGGGTTAAAATATCAACAATGAATTTCCCATCAACAAATCTGTGGCGCAAACCTCACACAAACGCACCCCAAGACCTCACATTTTGGCGGATGAGTTTGAAATACAATTTTGGGGAAAAGCCAGGGGCAGATGTGGCGCGCAGTTTGTGTACATGATACAGGGTCGCTCACATGACATGTAAAAACTTACTTTCTGAGGTAAAATCATGAGGTAAATAATGTATTATTGTACAAAATGGTGTCTATCGCAAAACCGTAACGATTTATTACCTTAATAATGAAAAAACTGTATGAAGCACGGTGCCGACATGAGAAATTGGTGCAAAATATGGAACGCTTCACGAATTTGCGTGTCATCCTTGCGCAGGGGCCATGCTAATCTTCTCTGTATCGTTCCAATTTTAGTATATGTGCTGCCGAAGCAAGCACAGATGCATGGCCTCCCCCATCAGTATATATAGTCCTTACACAGTAGAACTGCAAAATTAGGGAGAGATTTTAGATTGTTTTATTCTCTGAAGCTTGTCCTTATAGACACACCTGACTTTACTTTGCATAGATGCATTAAAAAAAAACTCTATGGTTAATCGAAAACTTCTGGCAAAACTGAGAGTATTTTTAGATAACGTCTCATGCAAATTACCGCAGTGCATGCTGGGAAGAGACAAAGGAAGCTGTGGGTAAGAGAGGGCGCGTCACAGTGGATTCAGTCAGGGTCTGGGACGGCAGATAATGTATGACATAAACATAAACAGAAGAGCTAGATCGAAGCAATGTGATTGCAGCAGACTGGGAATAAGGATCACCGGATATCTGTGGAGAAGGTTACACTGGCAGCACTCAGTTCTAGTGTGAGGTGATTCAACTTCCCGCCTTTTGTCTGTGATCACGTGCACTATCCTCCTATATCCAAAGAGAGCCTCAGCTTGTACAGGAGCAGAGTGGCGCAGCGGAAGCGTGCTGGGCCCATAACCCAGAGGTCGATGGATCGAAACCATCCTCTGCTAACTTTTTATATTTTTTCCCTAAATTTTTTATGAACGTTCCAGTAATGTTATAAATGATTATAACACTGTGTGTAGGAAGATAAGTGCCGTGTATACATTGTTTATTCTCTATTTGCATCCTATGTTGTGACTATGAAATAGTATTGCATTAATATTATAGCTGAACAATAGTTATTACAGAATTAATTTAAAATTTTTGCATTTAATTTAGCAGCGTCATATTATAATGTTATTGTGCAATCTTACTACAGTACATATTCTAATATGTGGGTTATTGGTTCTCTATACTGAACCTTACTATATTGTGATTTGGCCATTGCAAGCTAACTGGTTCCATGGTGTAATGGTTAGCACTCTGGACTCTGAATCCAGCGATCCGAGTTCAAATCTCGGTGGAACCTAATGGTTTTTTTTTTTTTTTTTTAGAAATTACATTATTTAGTATGATTTTTACTTGTTTATTGATAATTAAAAGCTTTCCAGTGCATTGCACCAAATATTGAATGTTAATGTTATAAAAACTTTGGGAATTTTTTTTTTGTAATGTATAGTATATATATTTTTTTATACTTTTCAAATGACCATCAAATGTCGTTTTGATGTGTTACGTGTAGCCTCGGGCCAACAGGGCGGCTATGGCAATGTTTTCTATAGAGTAGAGAGGGATTTTATTTTTTTTTTGAAATTCGGAAATATTCATGTTTAAATATTTATTGTTTTTTTGTGTGTTTTTTTTTTTTTACTTTTTATGTCGACCGTGAAGTCATAAAAGATCCCGGGGATCTTTTACCTTACAAGTTTTCCACTGTAACTAGGGAATCTATAAGAGCTCTAGTTACAGGGGGAAACAACCCCTTATGGGGGCAGATGTCTGGGGCAGAGCTGTACTGGGTCTGATTAACTCTTACAGACCCGGCAATCACATAACCGATGCAGTACAGACTCCCTGTCCTATGTGATAACGCGAGTCCCCGTTACATTTGTGTGAATGGCGTTCAATAGCGAAAAGTGACCCGACTTATACAGGGTATAACAAAAAGGTTGGGGGCGCTGGAATATCTGGCGAAATACTAAAAATTATACGTGTCAAATATTTTTCAAGAAATCTATCCAATGAGACCAAACTCGCCCTCCAATCCACACCCCCCTGGGGGTGGGGCAAAGTAAAAATGTAAAATCGGAGCCCCCATTTTTTATTTTTTATTTTTTGCAGATTCGGATTTGGATTTTACAGGAAAAACTAAATTGATTCAATCCATTTTTATTGACGGGTGGCGCTGTCATCGCCAAAAAATCAAAATGGGTAAAAAATTTTTTTCCAATGATGGGGAAATCTTGAAAAATACACATCGGATTGAAAAACAAATGATATGTGAGGAATTTTTTGTTGTCCCTGTATTGTTATCTTCCGGGGGTGACGTGGGAGGGGGGGGGCGGTGTCAAATTTTTTAATAATCCAAAGATGGCAGCACCCCCAAAAAAATAGTGAAAAAGGGGTGTCCTTTATGTCACCTCCTGCCACGTTTCAGCTGCACGGCCGCCTTTCTCAAGGTTTCAGCATGTCCGAAACGTTGCTGGTGCGCTAAACGCAGCGCCAGGGTACGGGGTCGGGCCTCGGCCCGAAAGGCAAGTGCTGGGTAACCAGAACCCAGTGTCTTGAATTGTTTTAAGGCAAGACTCCAGTTTCTGGTTCTCTATCGCATGCGTTTCTATAGAAACGCATACATGATCGGGCCGAGGCCTGCGCCCCGTACCCCAGCGCTGACGGGGATAACATCAGATCTAAAGGGATCTACTCATCCTCATCCTCCTCGTCCTCACTTCCTAACATCTTCCACAACGTTATCAGAGATATATCTGACAAAGGACCCCCCCCCCCCCCGATTCCCTGCAGTCTATGATGTCATTCAGTGTATGACATCACAGCTGTTGCTAGGTTACCGATCTTGGAATGCTTCTACGTGATACGTGACCCTTTGTATGACTTTTAGCGCTCGTTGTGATAGATGAGAACTAGATTTGCTCAGTTTACTCCAAACGTGAGAATATTTAATGTTTTTTTTTTTGTTTTTTTTTTATTTTACACTGATATTTGTATATAATGATCCTCCTCAGGGTCCTGGGGCCAAAAATAACAATATACAAGGGCTGCGCTGTGTGTATGATGGCAAATTTTGGTGAGAATTCTTAAAGGGGATGTCTCATGTTTCATTGCCCTCCACTTCTGCCCTTTGGCTACTTTACATTTTGGACAACCCCTTTAATTGTCCAAATATATATATATATATATATATAGTATTGCCCTGGTATATTAATCTAAGTGAAGACATTATACAATGATGAATCCTCCCGCCATATACATCCTACACTGAAAAACGCAGTGTGAACAGTGACTAAGAGTTGGATGGTCACAGAGACACATTCAGAGTGGAGTACAGCACCTCCTAGTGGTAGAGGACGTGTTGTGGCTGGTGATAAGTTCGGTTTCACATGCTGCAAAACTGCATATAAGACATTAAATAAAATGTAAAAAAAAACTAGACTCAACGAAAGGTTGCTGAATGTTTTATATGTGAAGACACAAGTAGTAACAACCAGGAGCACAGCCAGCAGAGACTCATTACACGTGTGTCCTGCCTCAGCCATCAGCTGGTTCCATGGTGTAATGGTTAGCACTCTGGACTTTGAATCCAGCGATCCGAGTTCAAATCTCGGTGGAACCTGACTTTTTTTTTTTTTTCTTGCTTTTACTTTTAGTAGATTAAATGAATGAATAAATGAAGTGATGTGTATGACAGGGTGATGTATAATCTGGAGGGTTTACTGATATCCTGCTCTGTCTGTCATATCTACTTCTATTAATGAAGGTCAATATCTATCTACCATCTAATGTAACTTATATATGAGATAGATATATAGGAGATAGATAGATAGATAGAGAGAGAGAGATGATAGATAGATAGATAGATAGATAGATAGGAGATAGAGAGAGATATGAGATAGATAGATAGATAGATAGATAGGAGATAGAGAGAGATATCAGATAGATAGGAGATAGATAGATAGATAGGAGATAGATAGATAAATAAATAGATAGATATGAGATAGATAGATAGGAGATAGAGAGAGATATCAGATAGATAGGAGATAGATAGATAGAAGATAGATAGATAGATAGAGAGAGATATGAGATAGATAGATAGATAGATAGGAGATAGAGAGAGATATCAGATAGATAGGAGATAGATAGATAGATATATAGGAGATAGATAGATAGATAGATAGATAGATAGGAGATATGAGATAGATAGATAGATAGATAGATAGGAGATAGATAGATAGAGAGAGATATGAGATAGATAGGAGATAGATAGATAGATATATAGGAGATAGATAGATAGATATGAGATAGATAGGAGATAGATAGATAGATAGATAGATATGAGATAGATAGATAGATAGATATGAGATAGATAGATAGATAGATAGATATGAGATAGATAGATATGAGATAGATAGATAGATATGAGATAGGTAGATATGAGATAGATAGATAGATAGATAGATAGGAGATAGATAGATAGAGAGAGATATGAGATAGATAGGAGATAGATAGATAGATATATAGGAGATAGATAGATAGATATGAGATAGATAGGAGATAGATAGATAGATAGATATGAGATAGATAGATAGATAGATAGATATGAGATAGATAGATAGATAGATAGATATGAGATAGGTAGATATGAGATAGATAGATATGAGATAGGTAGATATGAGATAGATAGATAGATAGATAGATAGATAGATACGAGCATGTGTCTTGCGATAGACGTGTCGGGTGCTGTTGTGGTCGCTGTTGGAGGAGACATACAATACTCTGGTCGCTATAGGGGGTATGTTATACGCTTGGGGCTCATGTTGTTGTGGCATGATATACTTTGTTGTATGATTTTTGATGTTGTATCCTGTCCCATGTACCTCCCCATATGTATTATATGAGTTATAGTCCATTTGGGATCATATTCTGATTTAGTTCCTGGCACCCACATATTTTTATTGTGTACTAATAAAACGTGACAGACAATACACTCTACGTGTGTGAGTTATATTGTGTCCTGTGTTACTCGTCTGTTGCTGTACTGTAGGGGGCAGTATTATGATATGCAGGAAGTAAGGAGTGAGCTTGTCGAAAAGATGGAGTCATGACTTGCTCTTCCCATAGAGCTGGCCACACATATATGGATTAGGTAGGGGCTACAATATGGCCGCCCTGGTCACATGATCTCAATGTTGTGCTGCTTCTCGGCCAAAACTTCAGGACCTCGAAATGACCACTTACAATAATTAATTGTGACCTTAAAGGGGGTTTCCACTAACACACTTGATGCGAGTCTCCAGACCCTGCAAGAAAAAGTGTAGGCCACTCAGCCAATCGGTTGTGGTAACAGTGATATCTGATTGGCTGAGCAGCTACCGGTTTCCTTCTGCTTCCTGTGATGTCAGGAGATGGACAGAAACCAGGAGATTTATCGGAAAGGTCTGACAACAAAACTGTTCTAGATGCTCAAGGCAACCAATCAGAGCACAGCTTTGATTTAATAAACTGCTGTGGAAAAATGAAAGCTGAGATCTGATTGGTTGCCATGAGCAAGTAAAATAGTTCTACCCCTCAGCCAATCATTGGTAGCGGTGATCTCTCTGATTGGCCGAGCCCCTCCTACTTCCTGTGACCGGTCAACATGCGACATTCACAAAACACAAGTACAAAGATTTTTTTGAAGGCTTTCATTTTTTTTTTATTTAATGCAGAAACAAAAACACAGACCAACATAAAAACCAAAAACATAACACACAAAATCCACATAAAACCATGAGGTAAAAGTTGATTTAGAAAAACTGATGATACCTCAAAGTAGGGAGCATTTCATCTTCTCGATAGGTCACTTTTTATAATTTTATTTATTTTTTTTCAATATTTTTTTTTGGGAGGGATTTTAAGAAAATTTTAAATGATACAATTCTCCCTTTAAGGGCTAATTTGATTTTTTTCAAAGGAAAAAACAAAAAAAAGGAAGTAAAGCTTTTATATTACATAAAAAAAGCAGCATTTATTTTTGTTTAGTAAAAAAAACAAAAAAAAAAAACACATTTAAATGTTTTTTGCCACATGACAGCCCACACATTTTTTAATTTATGAAAGTTGATGACGGATCCCATAATCCTTTACGCTATAGAGGTGAGGAGGTACCAGAACATAAGAGGGTTGTCTGGCCTTAAAAGGAAACTACAGACTAAAAATAATGGCCTATATGCTGAGGACATATCAAAAATTAGGGTTTGATGGAAGGGGCGGGGTCAGTGTCGGACTGGCCCACCAGAGTACCAGAGGATCCTCCGGTGGGCCCTGGCTCAACCCAATACTGAACCCCATGGGTCCATCAGAAAACACCACAATTTGGAGGTTGCTAGAGTATATTTCCTGGGGAATAATGTAGAGTGGGCCCCCAAATTTATATTCTCTGGTCTAAGGAAACCCAGTCCAACACTGGGCGGGGTTGAGGGTGTGGCTCTCCCCCGATCAGTGGATTACCGTGTATAGGGAGGCAGATGCTGCAGAGATCGCACCGAGCAGGGGATCATGGACCCAAGATATAGGAAACGTGGATCTGTTCATGGACTTAATATGCGCCACCCTTTAAAGGGAAGGTTTGTTAATTAAATAAAAAAAAAGAAAAAAAAAAAACCACATAAAAATCACCATCTATGGTGGAAGAGCGACCAAGACGATGAGCGGAGCTGCAGACGTACATCGTATTAGATCCTTGTAGGTACAAGTGCTGGGGGTAGGGGTTCTAGATATTATTGGCCAGGACCCCTTTACCGTCTTCATGGGAGACACCCACTTTTTTTTCAAATTTTTTTATGGATGTTTTTTTTTTTCTTATATTAACAGGAAAAAAATACAAGACATAAAAATGTCATACATAACAATGCCATCATCAGGATAGTCATCGCAAAGCCAAGCGATACCGTCGCATTGTTTATTTTTTTTTAATTTTCAGAATTTTTTTTTTTTGGGAGGGGTTTAGTCAATTAAAGCTTTTTTTTAAAAAATGTAATCTTGACACGGTTTACAGCTCAGACATGGATGATAATCCTCGGATATTTTAGGGCCAAATATTTCACTGACTATAGGAAAGAAAAAAAAAATAAAAAAATAAGTTAAATAAAAAATAAAATAAAACACTAACTAAACTCTTTACCAAAAGGAGCCGTCAGGTTAATATTAGGTACCTAAAATATCTGCAGATTATCACGACAGATGACGGTGGGCAGGTGGTGTATAAATAAGAGACAAGACGCCGGCACTGAAGGGGTTACCGGACATGCACCCCCCCAGACACACCCCCCAGACACCCCATTATGAGTGGATCTAGCAGCAAACGATATGATGGAGGGGGCGACACTGATGAGGGACGGCTCCGCACGCACGTTATTACGTCACGCGACACATAGACGACGTACGTAGAATTCAACTGCAACGAGGACGCGCCTCCCCCCCCACCGCCAGTCCAACAGTCTGTAACCCCACCGCCGGCCTTCACCACTTCATGTCCAGGCGGGCGGCGCTCTGAGCGGCGGGTACGTATTTGGTATGTAGCGTCTCTCGGGATTTTTGGGATTCCTCTCCTTCCAGCCACGTGCTGTACAGCTCCTGTATGTGAGGGTTATGCTCCGGGCTCTGGACTGGCACAATGGTGAATAAGGCCTCCATCTGCTGCAGCTGCACCCGCTCTGGTTTACCGTCCACTGACTGCGCCTGCCCCTTCCCATTCAGACAACCTGAGAGAAGAAATAAAAAAAATATTAGAAAAACATTACATGGGGGACATTTATCTAAAACGGTTCTGGCAGCCAATCAGAACTCAGCTTTCATTTTCCCACAGCTGTTTATAAAAATTAAAGCTGAGCTCTGATTGGTTTCCATAGAACAGTTTGACCTCAGACACTTCTTATAAATCTCCCCCCATTAACTTTACATCATGAAAACAAAAGCGTTTAAGGAAATCTACAGTCAAAATCCATCCTGATAAAGCAGGGACATTACTCATAGCTCTGGGACTGTGGTATCTTCTTATATGTGGCCTCCTTCCTTCTAAAATCAACTTTTAGAATTATGCTAATAAGCCTGTAGGGCTCTGGGGGCGTTTCCAGCAGATTCACAGTCCCGTCCCTTTCCCACTGTGTGAGGGGGAGGGGCTCTGGCATAATTTTAAGAGTTGATTATAGAAGGAAGGAGGCCATGGATAACACATATAAGAAGATACCACAGTCCCGGTGCCTGGATCTATGAGTAATGTCCCTGCTTTATCAGGATGGATTTTATGGGAGATTTCCTCAAATATATCACTTCCGGTCTAGTTGAGGCCTAGAACCAGGGGGTAAGGGAACCGGGCTGGAATGTGGAGATATAGATTGGTTTAATGTTACACCTCCGTGCACATTTTAGGCTAGCCCTGACAACCCCTTTAAGGCTGCAGCCACACGTTCAGTTTTTCGGATGCAGTTTTTGAAGCCAAAAGCCGGTGTGGATCCTAATGGGTGCGGATTATCATTAAGAAGAGTAACTTCTCTATTTTCACTCCACTCCCGTTTTGGACATCAAAAACTGTATCTGAAAAACGGAACGCGCGGCTGCACCCTCATACATAACCGAAATGTAGATACTAAAGGTCTCCAGATTATTTTTTTAATGTTTTTGATAACTTTTGCTCAATTCAAATACCAATGAGGCGATGGAGAAAACCCATCCCCCATCTAACCCCTTAGATGCTGCGGTTGCCATTGAGTGAGGCATCTGAGAGGTTTAAAGCACCAGGAACGGGGCTCAACTCCTGATCCAGGCTGTACTGGGCCTCACATGAACAAGGGGTATATAATAAAACTACAGTATAACCTGTCCAGAAGACGACCCCATTGAGAAGCCCTCGTCCAATTTGTTTTTTAGTGGATGATCTCCCCTCCCCCATTATGGAAGCTCCGCCCCCACCCCCTCCTATGAGCAGACCACCCCTTTAAAAGACGATTTTCTTTTACAAATTAATCAATTTCCATTTGTAAAAAAAAAAAAAATGAATGATTGTTCTTTTTGGGGGACTCACCTCCTGGACAAGCCAAGACCTCTACAAAGTGATAGTGGAATTTCCCCTTGCGCAGCTTTAGTACCATATTCTGAATGTTTCGGAAGCCGTAGGCGGCGGCGAACCTCAGCACGGTCTCTCCGTCTTTCTCTAAGCTCACTTCTTGGAAGTCTTTGTTCCTTTAAATGACAAAAAAAATAATAATAATAAAAAAAAAAATATTGGAAATGGCTGATAACAGAGAACAACAGAATATTGTGTATACGCGGCGCCTGTACTCCTGTATACACGTGTATATAAATAGACTTACTTTATGGTCTTGTACGTGATCTCCTGCACCTCCAGCCCGAACAGCTCCTTGGCGGCATGCCGGAAGACGTGTGCGAGGTAACCGTCCGAGCTGGTGCCCTCGTGGCGGACAAAGTGACACGTGGTACCTCCAAATCTAATAGAGAGAAACACATCCATGTAAGACGTCATCTGATGTGATATACACTACACCGCCCCTCCCCCACTGACCGCAAGTCACATACAAATACATCACATAGGACGCAGAAAGAGGAAATCAAAACCACTAACAGGAATGTAACAAGAAGTGTCACACGGGAAATCATGGACATCACCCAAACTCTGCAAATAGAAGGTCACTGCATGTACATGACCTGATAGGAAACTGAATGTTGGCTCAATGTGTGTACATATTACTTATCCTGTACTGATCCTGAGTTACATCCTGTATTATACCCCAGAGCTGCACTCACTATTCTGCTGCTGGTGCAGTCACTGTGTACATACATGACATTACTTATCCTGTACTGATCCTGAGTTACGTCCTGTATTATACCCCAGAGCTGCTCTCACTATTCTGCTGCTGGTGCAGTCACTGTGTACATACATGACATTACTTATCCTGTACTGATCCTGAGTTACATCCTGTATTATACCCAGAGCTGCACTCACTATTCTGCTGCTGGTGCAGTCACTGTGTACATACATGACATTACTTATCCTGTACTGATCCTGAGTTACATCCTGTATTATACTCCAGAGCTGCACTCACTATTCTGCTGCTGGTGCAGTCACTGTGTACATACATGACATTACTTATACTGTACTGATCCTTAGTTACATCCTGTATTATACCCCAGAGCTGCACTCACTATTCTGCTGCTGGTGCAGTCACTGTACATACCTGACATTACTTATCCTATACTGATCCTGAGTTACATCCTGTATTATACTCCAGAGCTGCACTCACTATTCTGCTGCTGGTGCAGTCACTGTGTACATACATGACATTACTTATCCTGTACTGATCCTGAGTTACATCCTGTATTATACCCCAGAGCTGCACTCACTATTCTGCTGCTGGTGCAGTCACTGTGTACATACATGACATTACTTATCCCGTACTGATCCTGAGTTACATCCTGTATTATACCACAGAGCTGCACTCACTATTCTGCTGCTGGTGCAGTCACTGTGTACATACATGACATTCCTTATCCTGTACTGATCCTGAGTTACATCCTGTATTATACTCCAGAGCAGCACTCACTATTCTGCTGCTGGTGCAGTCACTGTGTACATACATGACATTACTTATCCTGTACTGATCCTGAGTTACATCCTGTATTATACCCCAAAGCTGCACTCACTATTCTGCTGCTGGTGCAGTCACTGTGTACATACTTGACATTACTTATCCTGTACTGATCCTGAGTTACATCCTGTATTATAATCCAGAGCTGCACTCACTATTCTGCTGCTGGTGCAGTCACTGTGTACATACATGACATTACTTATCCTGTACTGATCCTGAGTTACATGCTGTATTATACCCCAGAGCTGCACTCACTATTCTGCTGCTGGTGCAGTCACTGTGTACATACATGACATTACTTATCCTGTACTGATCCTTAGTTACATCCTGTATTATACCCCAGAGCTGCACTCACTATTCTGCTGCTGGTGCAGTCACTGTACATACATGACATTACTTATCCTATACTGATCCTGAGTTACATCCTGTATTATACTCCAGAGCTGCACTCACTATTCTGCTGCTGGTGCAGTCACTGTGTACATACATGACATTACTTATCCTGTACTGATCCTGAGTTACATCCTGTATTATACCCCAGAGCTGCACTCACTATTCTGCTGCTGGTGCAGTCACTGTGTACATACATGACATTACTTATCCCGTACTGATCCTGAGTTACATCCTGTATTATACCACAGAGCTGCACTCACTATTCTGCTGCTGGTGCAGTCACTGTGTACATACATGACATTCCTTATCCTGTACTGATCCTGAGTTACATCCTGTATTATACTCCAGAGCAGCACTCACTATTCTGCTGCTGGTGCAGTCACTGTGTACATACATGACATTACTTATCCTGTACTGATCCTGAGTTACATCCTGTATTATACCCCAGAGCTGCACTCACTATTCTGCTGCTGGTGCAGTCACTGTGTACATACAGGACATTACTTATCCCGTACTGATCCTGAGTTACATCCTGTATTATACCCCAGAACTGCACTCACTATTCTGCTGCTGGTGCAGTCACTGTGTACATACATGACATTACTTATCCTGTACTGATCCTGAGTTACATCCTGTATTATACCCCAGAACTGCACTCACTATTCTGCTGCTGGTGCAGTCACTGTGTACATACATGACATTACTTATCCTGTACTGATCCTGAGTTACATCCTGTATTATACCCCAGAGCTGCACTCACTATTCTGCTGCTGGTGCAGTCACTGTGTACATACATGACATTACTTATCCTGTACTGATCCTGAGTTACATCCTGTATTATACCCCAGAGATGCACTCACTATTCTCCTGCTGGTGCAATCACTGTGTACATACATGACATTACTTATCCTGTACTGATCCTGAGTTACATCCTGTATTATACTCCAGAGCAGCACTCACTATTCTGCTGCTGGTGCAGTCACTGTGTACATACAGGACATTACTTATCCTGTACTGATCCTGAGTTACATCCTGTATTATACCCCAGAACTGCACTCACTATTCTCCTGCTGGTGCAATCACTGTGTACATACATGACATTACTTATCCTGTACTGATCCTGAGTTACATCCTGTATTATACTCCAGAGCAGCACTCACTATTCTCCTGCTGGTGCAATCACTGTGTACATACATGACATTACTTATCCTGTACTGATCCTGAGTTACATCCTGTATTATACCCCAGAGATGCACTCACTATTCTCCTGCTGGTGCAATCACTGTGTACATACATGACATTACTTATCCTGTACTGATCCTGAGTTACATCCTGTATTATACTCCAGAGCAGCACTCACTATTCTGCTGCTGGTGCAGTCACTGTGTACATACAGGACATTACTTATCCTGTACTGATCCTGAGTTACATCCTGTATTATACCCCAGAACTGCACTCACTATTCTGCTGCTGGTGCAGTCACTGTGTACATACATGACATTACTTATCCTGTACTGATCCTGAGTTACATCCTGTATTATACTCCAGAGCAGCACTCACTATTCTCCTGCTGGTGCAATCACTGTGTACATACATGACATTACTTATCCTGTACTGATCCTGAGTTACATCCTGTATTATATCCCAGAGCTGCACTCACTATTCTGCTGCTGGTGCAGTCACTGTGTACATACATGACATTACTTATCCATACTGATCCTGAGTTACATCCTGTATCATACCCCAGAGCTGCACTCACTATTCTGCTGCTGGTGCAGTCACTGTGTACATACATGACATTACTTATCCTGTACTGATCCTGAGTTACATCCTGTATTATACTCCAGAGCTGCACTCACTATTCTGCTGCTGGTGCAGTCACTGTGTACATACATGACATTACTTATCCTGTACTGATCCTGAGTTACATCCTGTATTATACCCCAGAGCTGCACTCACTATTCTGCTGCTGGTGCAGTCACTGTGTACATACATGACATTACTTATCCTGTACTGATCCTGAGTTACATCCTGTATTATACCCCAGAGCTGCACTCACTATTCTGCTGCTGGTGCAGTCACTGTGTACATACATGGCATTACTTATCCTGTACTAATCCTGAGTTACATCCTGTATTATACCACAGAGCTGCACTCACTATTCTGCTGCTGGTGCAGTCACTGTGTACATACATGACATTCCTTATCCTGTACTGATCCTGAGTTACATCCTGTATTATACTCCAGAGCAGCACTCACTATTAATACATCCCTGATATAGAGAAGTATTTGTTCACTCCAGTAAATCATTATCCATGTCCTGATATTATATTACTGAATTAGCATTAACAGCGGTAATTATTAGATGATTAGTGATGTGGTCAGAGGGGGAGGGGGTGTTACAGCTCTGCAGGTGCAGGGGTCACGGCGCTGTCATTAAACTTTATTAGTCATAATAAAGAAGCGCACATAATGCAAAAATCCACGGATGCTGATTCCTGGTATGATAGCGCCATCATGTGGTGGAGGATGATGGAGAACAAGATCGCAGCTCATCAACGCCATCTATTGTGTGTGTGTACAACTAACTAAATAATAGGTGGCTGTGCCTTTAAATGGGTCATAGCACCAACATCCATCAACGAAAACAAAAAAACCCCTGTAAATCAGAGGAAAAGTGAAAGTGGCCGATAACAAGGGTTAAACATCAACCTGCTGAGCGGGCGAGGAGCGGTGCCAGGATTAGACGGCAATCATGCGGTATCTGCAGCGCGTGGCGTCCACATGATCTGGGGAGATTACCCCATGGGACTCCCGGATCACATAGAGGAGCCTCAGCTGTGCCTCCAGTAGGTCGTCATCACACTGGCGGCCATATTGGTAGTCACCCAACTTTCCAGAATAATTTGTAGGATTCCCCTCCGCCCCCAGAAATATCGGGACAGGTCCCGGCTCATCACTCACACGTCCTCCAGAGGCGACTCCTCAACTTCTTTCACCGAAATGTTCCTCTGCTCCATAATCTGCATCACCTCCCCTGCAAGAAGAAGGAAATCCCTTTAAGTTCCGCCATATCTTAAAGGGGAGGTCCATACAACAGACTTAAGGCATAGGATAAGCATGGTCCTGACTCCGTGTACTCAGCGGCGCCCCCTACCTGAGGTCAGCACGCAGTCCACATCCCGGCAGTTCAGCAGCTCCGTGTAATAATCCTCCCGGAGAGCCTCCATCTTACGGTCATAACACGGAGCAACAGCGAGATGGAAAATCTTATCAGGGGACAAATTCTGGAAAAGAAGAAGAAATAATCAGAGACCTGAGATATCACCACATCAGCAACTTGTAGGGATCTGCGTCTCACCTTCTGCGATGCAAAGTATCCCTTCACTAGTGACCCCATAATCTGCTGCGGGGATTTTGCAGTACAGATGTGCGGTGTCACCAAGTCACCCAGGACCCGCTCCGCGTACTGCACCCACCCTACAGGACACAGGAGGAATTACATTCAGTCATTACATTCTTGTACATAGGGGGCAGTATTATAGTAGTTATATTCTTGTACATAGGGGGCAGTATTATAGTAGTTATATTCTTGTACATAGGGGGCAGTATTATAGTAGTTATATTCCTGTACATAGGGGGCAGTATTATAGTAGTTATATTCTTGTACATAGGGGGCAGTATTATAGTAGTTATATTCCTGTACATAGGGAGCAGTATGATAGTAGTTATATTCCTGTACATAGGGGGCAGTATGATAGTAGTTATATTCCTGTACATAGGGGGCAGTATTATAGTAGTTATATTCCTGTACATAGGGGGCAGTATTATAGTAGTTATATTCCTGTACATAGGGGGCAGTATTATAGTAGTTATATTCTTGTACATAGGGGGCAGTATTATAGTAGTTATATTCCTGTACATAGGAGAAGTATTATAGTAGTTATATTCCTGTACATAGGGGCAGTATTATAGTAGTTATATTCCTGTACATAGGGGGCAGTATTATAGTAGTTATATTCTTGTACATAGGGGGCAGTATTATAGTAGTTATATTCCTGTACATAGGAGAAGTATTATAGTAGTTATATTCCTGTACATAGGGGCAGTATTATAGTAGTTATATTCTTGTACATAGGGGGCAGTATTATAGTAGTTATATTCTTGTACATAGGGGGCAGTATTATTGTAGTTATATTCCTGTACATAGGAGCAGTATTATAGTAGTTATATTCTTGTACATAGGGGGCAGTATTATAGTAGTTATATTCTTGTACATAGGAGGCAGTATTATAGTAGTTATATTCTTGTGCATAGGGGGCAGTATTATAGTAGTTATATTCCTGTGCATAGGGAGCAGTATTATAGTAGTTATATTCTTGTACATAGGGGGCAGTATTATAGTAGTTATATTCCTGTACATAGGGGGCAGTATTATAGTAGTTATATTCCTGTACATAGGGGGCAGTATTATAGTAGTTATATTCCTGTACATAGGGGGCAGTATTATAGTAGTTATATTCCTGTACATAGGGGGCAGTATTATAGTAGTTATATTCCTGTACATAGGGGGCAGTATTATAGTAGTTATATTCCTGTACATAGGGGGCAGTATTATATTAGTTATAGTCTTGTACATAGGGGGCAGTATTATAGTAGTTATATTCTTGTACATAGGGGGCAGTATTATAGTAGTTATATTCTTGTACATAGGGGGCAGTATTATAGTAGTTATATTCCTGTACATAGGGGGCAGTATTATAGTAGTTATATTCTTGTACATAGGGGGCAGTATTATAGTAGTTATATTCTTGTACATAGGGGGCAGTATTATAGTAGTTATATTCCTGTACATAGGGAGCAGTATTATAGTAGTTATATTCTTGTACATAGGGGGCAGTATTATAGTAGTTATATTCTTGTACATAGGGGGCAGTATTATAGTAGTTATATTCCTGTACATAGGGGGCAGTATGATAGTAGTTATATTCCTGTACATAGGGGGCAGTATTATAGTAGTTATATTCCTGTACATAGGGGGCAGTATTATAGTAGTTATATTCTTGTACATAGGGGGCAGTATTATAGTAGTTATATTCCTGTACATAGGAGCAGTATTATAGTAGTTATATTCCTGTACATAGGGGCAGTATTATAGTAGTTATATTCTTGTACATAGGGGGCAGTATTATAGTAGTTATATTCTTGTACATAGGGGGCAGTATTATTGTAGTTATATTCCTGTACATAGGAGCAGTATTATAGTAGTTATATTCTTGTACATAGGGGGCAGTATTATAGTAGTTATATTCTTGTACATAGGAGGCAGTATTATAGTAGTTATATTCTTGTGCATAGGGGGCAGTATTATAGTAGTTATATTCCTGTACATAGGGAGCAGTATTATAGTAGTTATATTCTTGTACATAGGGGGCAGTATTATAGTAGTTATATTCCTGTACATAGGGGGCAGTATTATAGTAGTTATATTCCTGTACATAGGGGGCAGTATTATAGTAGTTATATTCCTGTACATAGGGGGCAGTATTATAGTAGTTATATTCCTGTACATAGGGGGCAGTATTATAGTAGTTATATTCCTGTACATAGGGGGCAGTATTATAGTAGTTATATTCCTGTACATAGGGGGCAGTATTATAGTAGTTATATTCCTGTACATAGGGGCAGTATTATATTAGTTATAGTCTTGTACATAGGGGGCAGTATTATAGTAGTTATATTCTTGTACATAGGGGGCAGTATTATATTAGTTATAGTCTTGTACATAGGGGGCAGTATTATAGTAGTTATATTCTTGTACATAGGGGGCAGTATTATAGTAGTTATATTTTTGTACATAGGGGGCAGTATTATAGTAGTTATATTCTTGTACATAGGGGGCAGTATTATAGTAGTTATATTCTTGTACATAGGGGGCAGTATTATAGTAGTTATATTCTTGTACATAGGGGGCAGTATTATAGTAGTTATAGTCTTGTACATAGGGGGCAGTATTATAGTAGTTATATTCCTGTACATAGGGGGCAGTATTATAGTAGTTATATTCCTGTACATAGGGGGCAGTATTATAGTAGTTATATTCTTGTACATAGGGGGCAGTATTATAGTAGTTATATTCCTGTACATAGGGGCAGTATTATAGTAGTTATATTCCTGTACATAGGGGGCAGTATTATAGTAGTTATATTCTTGTACATAGGGGCAGTATTACAGTAGTTATATTCTTGTGCATAGGGGGCAGTATTATAGTAGTTATATTCTTGTACATAGGGGGCAGTATTATAGTAGTTATATTCTTGTACATAGGGGGCAGTATTATATTAGTTATAGTGTAGTACATAGGGGGCAGTATTACAGTAGATCCTTGTTAGTGCTGACAGAGAAGTCTCTCTACATCATCTCTGATCTTTTTGCTGACTCATGACATGCAGGCAGTAGTAGTTATGGGGGAGGGTTGGCGGTACATCGTGTAATGATTACATGGTATTAGGTAACATGCGGCCTCCCATGTCTGTTTCTGATCCTGTAAGATTCTGCTGTGTCATTGTTTTCCTGTGAATTACTTCTGCAGATTTTCGCTTTTAGTGTTGTTAACCCTTCATCAGCAGATTCACTTCTTCTACCACTGTTCATTCTATTTTGGGGCAGAGCGGTTATCAATGGGATTTTCCTCTCCTATACATTGCTGGCAGAATAAATGACTTGGGTTTGTCGTAGCTGAAAACCTGGATCTGTCTTCACAGCTGACACTTTGTTACAATGTGTTTTTACTTTACTGCAGCTCTGGTTCAAGGCGTCCAATCAGTCCAAACGGTTACTTTTTTTTTTTTTAAGGGGCCAGCGCTTCACAGTTCTGTATTCTCTGCCCATGTGACATGAGCTGGGGACAGGGAAAGATTAACCTTTCACCCACAGGGCCAGCGCTGCAGTACCACATAGCTGCCACTAGGACCCTGCTGACTCAGCAGTAGTCGGGCTATTCCTGTCCTTGCACTGCTGGAGGTTCGTCACTGTAGCACTTTCTAAACACTTCTAGAGCTTATCTGTAGTTTTGGCCTCAGGCGGCCATGATGTCACGGCAGTCACAAGGCCATAGCAGTGGTTAACCCTATAATGACTGGTATGATGCTACAATGTTGCTGGGCAGAGTAGAAGTATCTGGGGCGCAGTATTAACGCTTCTTACCGGGACAAGCGGAGGCGAACATGGGGAAGGCGTGCTCGTCCTGTGACTGCCGTCTGAACCTCTGGATGAAGTCTTTCTGGGTCTCCAAGATGCTAAAATCAGCAGCGATTGTCGTATCAAACACATGACTGACACCTGAAGAACACAAAATACTTTTAGTTCAGTCCAACAGAACCTGTGATGTGAACCCCAAGACAGTAACAGAGCTTGTCGTCTCATGTCTGTAGGTCCAACAAAGCCCGATATCTGGAACACAGAAGCATCAGAGATGTAACATCTACCCTGAGGCCCACCAAGCCCAGAGGCACCACCAGGGCCCACCATCACCTGAAGCCAAGGGCTCTGCCAGGGCCCACCACCACCTCAAGCCAAGGGCTCCACCAGAGCCCACAATCAACTCAAGCCAAGGTGACCACCAGGGCCCACCATCAGCTCAAGCTAAAGGACACCACCAGGGGCCACCATCACCTCAAGCCAAAGGCACCACCAAGGCCCACCATCAGCTCAAGCCTAAGGGCCCACCATCACCTCAAGCCAAAGGCACCGCCAGAGCCCACCATCACCTCAAGCCAAAGGCACCACCAGAGCCCACTAACAGCTCAAGCCAAATGCACCACCAGGGCCCACCATCACCTCAAGCCAAGGCACCACCAGAGCCCACCATCACCTCAAGCCAAGGCACCACCAGAGCCCACCATCACCTCAAGCCAAGGCACCACCAGAGCCCACCATCACCTCAAGCCAAAGGCACCACCAGGGCCCACCATCACCTCAAGCCACGGGCACCGCCAGGGCCCACCATCACCTCAAGCCAAGGCACCACCAGAGCCCACCATCACCTCAAGCCAAGGGCTCCACCAGAGCCCACCATCAGCTCAAGCCAAAGGCACTACCAGGGCCCACCATCACCTCAAGCCACGGGCACCGCCAGGGCCCACCATCACTTCAAGCCACGGGCACCGCCAGGGCCCACCATCAACTCAAGCTACGGGCACCACCAGGGCCCACCATCACCTCAAGCCAAGGGCTCCACCAGAGCCCTCCATCACCTCAAGCCAAGGGCTCCACCAGAGCCCTCCATCACCTCAAGCCAAGGGCTCCACCAGAGCCCACCATCACCTCAAGCCAAGGGCTCCACCAGAGCCCACCATCACCTCAAGCCAAGGGCTCCACCAGAGCCCACCATCACCTCAAGCCAAGGGCTCCACCAGAGCCCACCATCACCTCAAGCCAAGGGCTCCACCAGAGCCCACCATCATCTCAAGCCCAGACGCACCACCAGGGCCACCATCACCTCAAGCCCAGACGCACCACCATGGGCCACAACATCTACCCCCAAGGACCATTCACTGGCAGATTATATATTTAAAACTGATGAGTATGATCATCATATGAAACCATCATGTACAACCTTCACCTGGACTTACCAAGACTCTTGAGGAAGCCACAGAGTTTCCGGGCCGCCTCACAGACCGACAGCTGGAACTTGACAGCAAAATAAGGCACGGACTGTGGACTGACCGAAGCCACCACCAGTCTATGGAGGGAAGTGTCACACTTCTAGAAGATAAAGATGAAATTAAAGACTTATCTAATGATTCTTATTATACTCCAATCACATCCAGAGCTGCGTTCAATAAACACGTGAAAAACTTATACACCCCTAGTAACTATTTACAGGGATGGTCCCTCCATAGTATGATCCGAGTTCTAAAAATGTGCCCAGCGCATGGACGCTACCGTGCGGAATTATGAATGCAGCTCTGGATGTCACATAATAAAACTAGTGTTAACCCCATAACAAGGGGTTAAAGGGAAAAGCTTCACGATACCTTATTGAGACTTAGAACCTTGAAGAGCTCCTTCTGGTTCTGAGCGAAGATCTTGGTGCCTTCCTCCGAGGTCACGCAGTTCCCACAGGCCAGGCAATCGCTGAGGAAGATGCGGGCATCGGCCAGACGATGGAACTCGCTCTTCTGAAAACAAAATATTTCAAAGAAATTCTCTTATCACTTCTGAGTTGAGTCTGTGCTCCGGGAGGGAGTAGTGAGGGGGACAGATAAGGGTCAGGGGTTGGGCGTGTAACGGCTGCTCCTGGGGAAGGTCTGAGATAAGCGGCGCCCCCTTCCCCCTCGCTCTCACCTCGTCTCCATCCTCCGGAGGCAGCGGCCCGGACAGCTCCGCGTCATCCTCGCTCCTCTTCTTCTTCTTGCTACATTCCTGTCCAGGAGAAACAAAAAAACCTTAAAGTTTAGGGAAGTTTTAGTCTCAATAAGTCACATTCATACATAATTGATGGCTCTGAAATACAAGTAGAATAATCTCGGTTGTAGGACAAGTCCCGTGTCACACGCAGTCCCCTATCAGGTTACCGCCTCGCTGCCGGATCACACGCGCTCCCCGGCTCCTCGTTGTAACAGAACTTTGTGTCCCCTCTTAAAATAATAATAATAAAAAAATCTAAAAATATTGTTACTTTTTTTTCCTCGAAATTTTCAAAAATAAAACACAGAGCGCAAGCGTATTAGGAACAGAGGGATTAGAGGGGATGTGTTTGGTCACCTGACACGCAGCGATCACCCAGCCCCTTGCAAAATAGTTGCAGTCCCCCTCCCCCCCTCCTCCTCGTTACCTTTGACAAAAATATTTAGTGACCGGAGGGATCACTTTGCGACATGAACTTGGGAACAAAACAATAGTCTCCAGTTACACCGGACCCTTCACCTACAGGCGGACATGGTGTGGGGGTCTCCTATATGTGTAGGACATATCCATAGTGAAAAGATTTTATAGCCCGCCCCCTGCGGTAGGTCTTAATGGTATGGTCCATCAGTGGTCACATTCTGTTCACACCTCCCTTGTGTCCAGTATAGAAACCACAACACAGTGACGGATCTGACCCACAACAGTGTCCCCTGGTGGACCCCCGGACTGATAATGGGGTCTGTCACATACTGCTAAAGGAAGTGATGGAACCTGAGACTAGAGAGAAGACGACCCGTAATTTTGATCCGATTGTGACCACGGCTAGTAGCAAGGGGCGTCAATTTGTCAGAATGGCTGTTCAGATGGGAATAAATCCGGGTCCCCCGGCCGAACAAAAAACTGCGGGTCCGCTCATAACTACCTGTGACAGAAGCCCAGATGTGAACAGTCATTGCACCGAGGTCACCAATCCAACACGGAGGCCATAAAACACCGGACAGATACGGGACGTAACCCAAAGCAACCAGAGGTCCACAAATGGCCGACCCGGAAGGATCAGAACCAACCAAAACACATTATGGCACGTAACGTGATAACACAAACATGTAAATAGTAGACGGGGGGCGCCCGGGGCAGGAGACGGGGGGCGCCCGGGGCAGGAGACGGGGGGGCGCCCGGGGCAGGAGACGGGGGGGCGCCCGGGGCAGGAGACGGGGGGGCGCCCGGGGCAGGAGACGGGGGGGGCGCCCGGGGCAGGAGACGGGGGGGGCGCCCGGGGCAGGAGACGGGGGGGGCGCCCGGGGCAGGAGACGGGGGGGGGCGCCCGGGGCAGGAGACGGGGGGGGCGCCCGGGGCAGGAGACGGGGGGGGCGCCCGGGGCAGGAGACGGGGGGGGCGCCCGGGGCAGGAGACGGGGGGGGCGCCCGGGGCAAGAGACGGGGGGGGCGCCCGGGGCAGGAGACGGGGGGGGCGCCCGGGGCAAGAGACGGGGGGGGCGCCCGGGGCAAGAGACGGGGGGGGCGCCCGGGGCAAGAGACGGGGGGGGCGCCCGGGGCAAGAGACGGGGGGGCGCCCGGGGCAAGAGACGGGGGGGGGCGCCCGGGGCAAGAGACGGGGGGGGCGCCCGGGGCAAGAGACGGGGGGGGCGCCCGGGGCAAGAGACGGGGGGGCGCCCGGGGCAGGAGACGGGGGCGAACAAAAATAAACTAGAAGCAGAAAATAATAATAATAAAAAAAATGTATAAAAAAATCCCGCTCTAAACAAGTCAGGAAATCGCTCCACAATTTGACTGGAGGGGTCACCAAACGTTTTACTAAAGTTTTTTTTTTATTTTGGACTTGATGGAAAAAACAAGAAAAAAAATTCTAAAAAAAAAATAAGGAAACAAAACCGACAAAAAAAGTCTGAAATAATAAAAAATAACTGGGAATGAAGTGTGCGGCCGCGTCCTCCGCTGTCTCTCGCTCGCAGATGTTTACATTTATACGTATGATACGATTTTCGCCTTCGGTGACGCAGACGATGAGACGTTTGGAGACGACTTGCGCCAAATAGTGGAATTTTTCATTTTTAGTTAAACACGGAAATCAATAAATTCCGGATATAAGGTGGAAAAGCGCAGTTAAAGGGGCGGCTGACGGAGACGTGTGATGAGCGCCGGACGCTCAGGGGTTAATGTCACATTGTGGATGTTCTCTGTGTGACATGACATAACCCGGGTGGTGAGGGGTTAAGTGTCCGCCATGTTGGGGGGGCTCTCACCGCTTTGGTGCAGTTCTCGCACTTCATGGTCCCGGGGCCGGTTCTCCGCTCTCTCCTCTCTCGGCCTTTGTCGCTCTCCGGCTCCTTCTCACATTCTCTCCTGCCCCGGACTCTCCTCCACTGTGACTGACAACTCCCCGACCAATGAGAAGAAGAGGAAAGTGAATTTCCTCCTCAATCCCCGCCCCTTTTACCCGCCCCTTCGCCGCCATTTTTTTGAAGACCAAACCACGTACTTCTATATGCACGACTCACACAAAATGTCTCCAGTAAGGAAGACAATATCTTATGATATTTTCTCCTCAGAACACATGACGTTAACGCAGCTACCGGGTACCAGGTCATGTGATTAATGTAAATTATTGACATAACGTGACGGGAGCCGGGCGCCACATAACGTGACGTGGTAGGTAGGGGGCGCTGTTACTCGTCCAGATGAGGATTTATAGTGCAGTGAGCTTAGCTCCCAGAATGCTCTGCAGCCCTGCTAAATATAACAAGTTTTAGTACTTTTTATTGGATGCGGCGCCATCTAGTGTTCACTAGTGGGATAATTATGAATGATGGCGATGGAGCGCCCTCTGGTGTTGAGTACATGAGTGTGACCTGAACAGACCCCCAATACTGAAGGTTAAATAAAGGCTAATAGCGCCATCTAGTGTCCAGCGTTGGTATTGCAAGATGAATCTGATTTGGACACGTAGGTCTTTTACGCCACCCAGTGTTCAGTAGCGGTATTGCACTACGGAGCCACCTGGTGGCCTTTATTGGGATGTGCATGAAAATTGTAGTTATATAGCGCCGTCTAGTGGTCAAGGTTGGAACAACATGAGATGATAAACAAATGCAGCGCCATCTAGTGGTCAGTAGTGGTATAGCTTCATGAATGTGACGCCTGGGTGGGTCATCCCATATCCCGGCATGCCCTGGGGCGCGGCGTGTACTCGGGCAGTGAGGAGCTTCAGGTGCAGCCAGGAAGGTGGGTGACATGGGTGATGTATGATGGATCTCCTGTATGTGGCGGCTGTTGTTATACAGAGAGTCGAGCAGGAAGTTCCTGGGAACTGTAGAACAGGCAGAGAGGGAACAGCTGCAGTGTTGTTACAGTGTATCCGCCCTGTATACAGAAGTATCTGTGGAGGGAATACTACTCTCAGCATGTACCTAGACTGTATACAGAAGGGGCTGTGGGATGTGGAGAGACTACTACTCTCAGCGTGTACATAGACAATACAGAAGTTGCTGTGGGATGTGGAGGGACTACTCCTCTCAGCATGTACAGAGACTGTATACAGAAGTTGCTGTGGGATGTGGAGGGACTACTGCTCTCAGCATGTACAGAGACTGTATACAGAAGTTGTTGTGGGATGTGGAGGGACTACTACTCTCAGCGTGGTTGCAGCTTTCGGCACACTATTGCCCAATCCCTGATGCTGAGATGACGCTGCGCATGTTGCACAAGTCCTGACAGCTGGAGCATGCTGGGAGTTGTAGTTTGGCATCAGACCGCAGCTGTATATGTCTGACTCCTCCAGTCTCGGGGTTGGTCGTGGTCTGGGGCTCCTTGCATCACATGGTCAGTGATCGGAAATGATGGGGGTAGTCATTTCTGTGGTTGCTGTTGCAGTTAACACTTCACCCGCCGGGCCCGTAGTTGTGAAACCGATGTGAGGCCCCCCCCCTCCCCGGGGGACGGGTCACCTCCCTGTCACTTCCCTATTCTGTCTTCCCCATTCTCACCACCAGTAACGTCCCGGGGGCTGGAGCCGAGGCGCCGCGTGGAAGGTTTGGGGTGCGTTCACATGAGGCTGATTGTACAGTGTGGACTTTAGGACCCTGCAGGAGCCTGGTGTATAGATATTGCTGTGTCCTTGCGTCAGGAGGTGGGGGGGATCTCTGCCGGTACCTGTGACCCGTCATCATGTCCATCCCCTCCCCCCAGGTCCGGCCCAGTCATGTACATGCAGGTAGAGAACCGCACTGGGACCCTCCTACACCTGAAGAGGAATCCCAGCATCCGCTCGTGGTCCCTACTAGTGGGTAAGTAGTCTACATGGAGACCATCAGTAGGTCGGGTCAGACTTGTCCTGCTGACTGTTTCCTGTTATTGGTCCCGTAACATAATAAGAACCTTGTTTCCTGCAGGAATCTCCTCGGTGGGTTTGGCCGCAGCCTATTACAGCTCAGGTAGGTACTGGAGGGGCAGTGAGTGTCCATCTTGGCTCCTCTATATATGATCTGTCACACATTGTCCTGGTGTCCTGAACATCTTCCGTCCCGTTTCCTTCCACCTCTAGACTCGTGGGCGTGGAAGTTGTTCTACGTGGCCGGCTGCCTCTTCGTGGCCCTCCAGAATCTTGAGGAATGGGAGGTGAGACGAGATCTTTGCTTGTTTCCCCCTAGACACCGGTCATTGATGGGTCTGCCAACATCTGACGGGCAGGAGGAGATGAGGACACAGTTGCCCAGATTTGTTCTGTAGACCAGGAGTGTGTGGTGGGACCCAGGTGCGGTGAGAGGTCCTATAGACGTACATTGGCCTTTATCTTGTAACCAATTTGGCTTTGGGCCTCTCCTAAGGGGGTTGTTTAAGTGACCTTCCTGGTTTTTACCCTTCAACCCCTTTGGACTTTGCTTCAGGGAGACCACCAGGTTGCCACCTCTTGACGTTTCTCCAGTGATGGTCAGTCTAGGGCCAAGAGACACTGGTGTGATGCATCATGGGTCAGACAAACAGTCTGGAGGTACAAGCCGAGGTCTGGATAGAAGTTTTGCATAGTTTAAGGTCAGGCTGGTCCTTAGTTGCTGGGGTCAACTGGAGTAGTTAAGAAAGTCAGGATCTGAAAACTATGAGCAAACAAGAACCCAGAAGATCCTCACGGGAATGATCACTTTAGGAACTTCATTGCTCAGGCACCTTCCTTCCTGTAGGTTAGGTGCCTTACATAACCAGAGGTCACTGAGAATTGGGTCGGGCGAAGATCCTTAGTTTCCAGAGTCAACGGAAGTTGTAGTTGAGAAACTCAGGATCTGAAAACTATGAGCAGACAAGAACCCAGAAGATCTTCCTAAGAATGATCACATTAGGAACTTGATTGCTCAGACACCTTCCTTTCTGTAGGGTTAGGTGCCTTACATAACCAGGAGTCACTGAGAATTGGGTAGGGCGAAGATCCTTAGTTGCCTGGGTCAACGGAAGTCGAGAAGAACCCAGAAGATCCTCACAGGAATGATCACATTAGGAACGTCATTGCTCAGGCACCTTCCTTCCTGTAGGGTCAGGTGCCTTATATAAGGAGAATTGGGTAGTGACCAGATAGTGGGAACATTGGCTGACATGAAGGCACCAGGTGTGAACAAGGCAGAGCTATCAGATGTGACAGTGGGAGAGGTGGATGGACCTCTAGTGTTGCCATTGATGAACCATCACGTTGACGTTCTCCTTCTCTCTCAGGAAGCCATATTTGACAAGAAGGCGGGGAAGGCCGTCCTGAAGACCTTCAACTTGTACAAGAAAATACTCACGTTTTGTAATGGAGGCGAAGAGCAAGGTAGGTAGTGAGGCTGAAGTATCAAGGCCAGTTGTATCTCCAGAGCTTCTTGATGGACCTCTACTGATGCCCATGTATGTCCATGTCCCTCCTAGTGGTGGTTCTTATCAGAGAGATCCGAGACGTGAACGTTGAGGAGGAGAAGGTGCGGTATTTCGGCAAGGGCTACCTCATTGTCCTGCGTCTTGTGACGGGCATCTCCCACCCTCTCACGCAGAGCGCGGTACTCGGAGGTAGAAGGTAAGTAGTTCTTGAGTGGTGACTTCACGGTAGTTGAAAGCGTTGAGGTTCCTCAGCTGATTCTTCCTCTTGTTCCTCCACCAGTGATGTGGAAGCGGTGGCAAAACTTCTCACCACCTTCTTGGATCTGGACCTGGCGGGATTCCACTCCAGGATAGAGGAGGAGAGCAGCGACAGTGAGGAGACCCTAGATAAGGACGATGAATGACCACCAAAGTATTCCAGATGTTCTGCCGACCAAAGAAAAACTTGAAGAGTTTTTTTAATTGCATTTTAGCCTTGCACTATCCTCTTAGCTCCGCCTTCTGTGCCTCAGGCGGCGACCTGCCCGAGGTGCCTCCAAATATTCCTTATTTATTACGGTTCAGTGTTAATTGTCCTCTAGGAGGAGCTTATGGAAGGTCTTCTTCTGGATACACACTGGAGAAAACACTCCCTGTTCTTCCAAAGACAGAAAATACAAGTTTGGATATTTTTAGAATCTGAGCACAACTTTCTACTGGAATATTGGAAAGTTTTATGGTACTTAAAAGGGAACCTGTCAGCAGGTGTGACCAGACATATTGCGTGCAAGGCTTAGGTATTGTCCCTGGAGAGATGTGTAATCAGGCCTTTGTGTGTGTGTTATTAGCAGCAGGACTGTGGATTTAATGGATTTATATTCTGGAATTGCAGCTTCTGGCTGACATTTCCTCACACTGCTGTGCTCTTTGCTCTCTGCAGCCAGAGTGGCATAGAGCAGAGTTGTCCCTGGAGAGATGTGTAATTATATATTTGTGTATGTTGTTAGTAGCAGAAGGACTGTGAAATATATTCCAGGGTTAAATCATCTCCAAGTGTCCTGAGGGCGGGTCCCCACACTGCTGTGCTCTCTGCACTGAGCAGCATGCTCCAATGTCCCTTTCCTATAATCCAATTAAAAGTTGTAGTAGCCTGCTGCAAACACTAAAAGTAAGATTGTGGGGGAGCTGTGAAGAAAGGCAGAGAACTTAGAGCACAGCAGTGTGAGGACCCCCTTTCCACTGCTGGAATATAAATTCAGATTTCACAGTTCTGCTACAACAACATAAACGCCTAAATACCTAACATTGGCTGCAGAGAGCGCAGAGCAAAGCAGTGTGAGGACACAACCCCAGTGCATTTAGAGAAGCTAAAATCCTCATATATCACAGTCCTGCTGCTACTTACACCATACACAGAGGTCTCATTACACATCTCTCCAGGGACAATACATATCACTGGCTGCAGTCTGTATGGTCACTCCTGCTGACAGGTTCCTTTTAAAGGGATTGTTCAGGATTGGGTACATTTTTCTATTAAAGCACCACTACTCGCTGTTTACTTGAATGCTGCAATACCATATATGACCATAGAAAAGAGTGGCGCTGTTTTTCTCATGCTGGATTAACCCTTTGTCTGTCTTTGTTACATATTCCCTGCACTGCGGTTCCTGCGTATGAAGAGCTTTTACTATGTGATATTTGGGAGGTATTATGGGTGTATTAGTAGCTGCTTGCGGTGCATGGGGAGGGGTGCAGCATTCTGTAAAAGGTTAAAGGGATGTACCCTATGACCTCATATATAGTGAAGGCTGTATACCTTCTATACTGTATACTGTACATTCCTGAGCAGTCACAGATCTGGATTTAGGGCTCAGACGTGGGCGGCTCCCCCTGTCCTGCAGAGTGGTACATTCCTATGACACGTAGTGCTACGTCCAGCAGGGGGCAGCAGCGATCAACTGGGGTATAGACCCCCTGAGCCCGTTACTGTCACATTGCAGAATATATTTATTATCTAAATTGTGTATTTCACTTATTTTCTATAAAAGAAATAAAGGTACTTAAAGGGGATGTCCACTTTTGATCAATTGCTGTTTACTTGGACACTATACGTCCGCTAGAAAGTCTACGATGACTTGTGGGGTCTTAAAACTGGTCAGTCTGTCTATGAAATAAGACTACCATGACAAATCCTGCGCTGCCCCTAAAGATAGTAGGAGCAGCTGTGGGAGTGGTCACCCAAGACACGCCTCTTGATGATTTCCTATTGTGTAAAACGGTTGATTGAGTCCAAACCATTGACTTACATTACGAGAGGCTGTAAAGCGAGACCTTCCTGCTGTGCTGACTCGGGGGGGCGTGGTATTTATTAGGACGGCCTCCCTTTAAGCAGTGATTGAACAAAAGTGTAAAACTAGAGTAACAGCTCGATGCTTCCTCAGGACTACGGGTTATTGCAGAGCAGCGGAGGTCCGGGGGTGTTACACTGTATTATGTATGTGTATGATGGCGGATTCCTGCAACCCTGTGCTGTGTATAAGATGTATCTATGCTGGGATTATATATCAAACTACAAAATAATAACCGAGAATCTTATTCCTTCCTAGATAAAGGGGCTGAGCCTGAGATGTATGTACACAGTGACTGCAGAATAGTGAGTGCAGCCCTGGGGTATAATACAGGATGTAACTCAGGATCAGTACAGGATAAGTAATGTCATGTATGTACACAGTGACTGCACCAGCAGCAGAATAGTGAGTGCAGCTCTGGGGTATAATACAGGATGTAACTCAGGATCAGTACAGGATAAGTAATGTCATGTATGTACACAGTGACTGCACCAGCAGCAGAATAGTGAGTGCAGCTCTGGGGTATAATACAGGATGTAACTCAGGATCAGTACAGGATAAGTAATGTCATGTATGTACACAGTGACTGCACCAGCAGCAGAATAGTGAGTGCAGCTCTGGAGTATAATACAGGATGTAACTCAGGATCAGTACAGGATAAGTAATGTCATGTATGTACACAGTGACAATGTCATGTATGTACACAGTGACTGCACCAGCAGCAGAATAGTGAGTGCAGCTCTGGGGTATAATACAGGATGCAACTCAGGATCAGTACAGGATAAGTAATGTCATGTATGTACACAGTGACTGCACCAGCAGCAGAATAGTGAGTGCAGCTCTGGAGTATAGTACAGGATGTAACTCAGGATCAGTACAGGATAAGTAATGTCATGTATGTACACAGTGACTGCACCAGCAGCAGAATAGTGAGTGCAGCTCTGGGGTATAATACAGGATGTAACTCAGGATCAGTACAGGATAAGTAATGTCATGTATGTACACAGTGACTGCACCAGCAGCAGAATAGTGAGTGCAGCTCTGGAGTATAATACAGGATGTAACTCAGGATCAGTACAGGATAAGTAATGTCATGTATGTACACAGTGACTGCACCAGCAGCAGAATAGTGAGTGCAGCTCTGGGGTATAATACAGGATGTAACTCAGGATCAGTACAGGATAAGTAATGTCATGTATGTACACAGTGACTGCACCAGCACCAGAATAGTGAGTGCAGCTCTGGGGTATAATACAGGATGTAACTCAGGATCAGTACAGGATAAGTAATGTCATGTATGTACACAGTGACTGCACCAGCAGCAGATAGTGAGTGCATCTCTGGAGCTCGTTACATCGTTAGCTGTCTGTTGCTGTGAGAGGCTGTGTGCTGCTGCTGCTCTGAGCTCCAGGAATAATCCACCTCCACCTGGGGCCTGCTCTCTCACTTCCCAGGGAGGGGGTGGGTTTCCAGGCATGAGCCAGAGCGGCAAGCCCCAGGCTCCTGCTTCCCGGGCCAGGCCGGCGGTGGGCAGGGGTAGCCAGGAACCGGCCAACGCTATGGAGGACTCAGGGGTGAGACGTTCCACCAGGAGTCGTAGTAATACTGCTCCTGCTCCCCCTGAGTCTAGTGTGAAGAGGCGCAGCAAGAAGCTGGATGTCGGTGCGGGTGACAGCGGTCCTTCCGGGGCTGGAGACATGAAGCGGAGTGCTCACAGAGGTAAGGCTGACCATGCGGGGGGAGGCTGGGCGGTGCAGGGGCCCCGGGAGTCTTTGTCCACCTATGCCTCCCGGGTCCAGAGCCACCTCTGTGAGTATGAAGAGGCGACTAAGACCATCAGGAGGCTCCGGGAGGAGCTGCGATGTGCCCGCGCCAGGTCTGTTACAGCGCAAAAGAAGCGCAAGATGGAGATAAATGGTGAGATTAATCGCCTAAAAGGAGAGATTGCAAAGCTGGATTCCAGAAAGACCTTTATTTGTGATAATAGCGGACCGTTTAAAGAAAAACTTTTAAATGATGACAGATTCTCAGAAATGGCTGACAACAGAGAGCAAAGGCTGAAGGGGTTGCAGTCTGCGAGCCAGGTGGAGGAGGATGATGATGATGATGACGAGCTGCAGGACACACCTGGCGGCCTGCAGGAAGATCAGCAGGCCTCGTGCAGTGGGCCCCCTGCAGGACAGCCAGCAGTAACACCTCGCTCGGGGGAGGACAGTGACACCGGCAGCCAGGGAGGGGCGCTCATGGCAGAGATCCGGCTGCTCGAGTCCCCAGTGCGCATGGAGAACTTTTCTTTTGGTGATGAAGCCGCTGGGGAGAGCAGCCGGAGGAAGAGTAAGAAGACCAAGCCAAAGCAGCAAGAAGAGGTGAGATTCATCTTTACCCCCCTCCCTGTACACCCCCCGGGCACAGCGCAGGGTCAGCTCACTGTGCAAGCCCTGCTACCCAAACCCCCCCCGAGTTCTGCTGTGGACCCGGTGCAAAGGTGCAGGGAGATTACAGGTGTGACATCTGATGTGGCGATGGGCTCCGTCTCTGTTTGTGGTAACAGTGGGGGAGCAGAGGAGGCATCGGCCGCAAGGCCGGACAGTCAGGGCGGCTCGGATGTGGCGATAACATCAAAATCCAGTGCTGTGGTGCGTCCCCCAGTGGGAGGGGGGGATAGCCCGGCACTGGTGGCAGCTTCCGGTGCCTCGGCGCCTCTTCATGCTGTCGCTGCTGATCACTCAGTTGAGAGGCGGGGGCAATGTGGAGGGGTCGCTGAGGCTGAGGGCTCCGAACCTCCCAAACAAAAAGTATTATTTTGTGTCGGTGTTGGGGATAATGCACATTCTGTGGAGACTGGAGATCAGCGGCGCCTCACACCGGCTAAAGAGCAGCGGGGAATGTTACCAAGCAACAGAAAAAGTAAAATAACATCTGCTACCGATGATGCGGAGGGCACAAGTGTGACAAGAGTTAGTGTCCCCTTTGGGCGATGCTCTGCGAGGGGACCCCCGTCCCTTGTGCCCGAAGATGCGGAGGTGGTCATGTCCCCTGATGTTGGTGCTGGTCCAGCCAGTGTGAATGGTGTCAGTAATGTTGTGGTGGATAATGTGAATGGTGTGAGTGGTGTAGAACCGTTACCAGTTATGGGAGTGAGTGATGGAGTGACTGGTGGTGTGGGTGGCGCGGCTGAGGTGGGTAGTGTTAATGAGGTGGGTGCAGGGGTTGGTCCGGTTGCTCCCCCAGTGGCGGCCCCCGTTAAGAGCTATGCCAGTGTCGCTGCTGGGGGAAGTAGGGTTCCATCATCCTCGTCTCTGGGCTCTGGGGACGGCTTTTTGCAACGGCGCCTCCTGCAGGCCTTACAGAAGGGAGAAAGGACGATCAATGTAGCGGGGCAGGAGGTTGATTTGTCATTTTGGATAGAGAGGCACGGCCTGTCTGCCTTCCGAGAGCAAAGAGGCAGGGAGACATCATGGTCGCTCCCGACAACCGGGCCGGGTGCTAACCGTAGGAATGTGGTCCGTCTTCGGTGGCGTGGCAGTGATGTGTGTCCCCCTCGGGCACGGGTAGTTGAGCTGCTGCTGAAGATGGACTTCAAGGCAGCTGACATCTTTGCCTTGATCCATCCCTATGGTACATCTGAGTTTGATATCAGCTTTGTTCGGCCGGAGGGGCTTGAGCTCTTCTGGTCCAACTATGAGCTGAGATACAACGAGCCCGAGTGGCGGGACTTTGCTGTGCAAGCAGTGTCCCGCCAGAGCGAACTCAAGAAAGTGACCGTTCTTACCCATAACGAATCACTATCTTGCTTTGACATCATGACCTGGATGAATCGTTATGGAGAGGTACTTGGATTACCAGAGAAAAATCGTGACGAGTATGGTCAGGGGCCTGGACCTTCATGGTGAAGTTGAGACGTTCAGGTAACTCAGTCGCCCACATCCCTTCATCAGCCTTCCTGGGGAGGGATCGGATCCTGATCTTCTACCGGGGGCAGCCTAAGCTGTGTCACAGGTGCGGTGACCCCACACATTTCAGCGCAAACTGCACGGTGCAGAAGTGTGCGTTGTGTGGGGGTGTCGGCCATCTCGCCGCATCCTGTACAGGGCAGATTAGGTGTAACCTGTGTGGTGATCTCGGTCACCCGTACAGTCGTTGTCCTCTTTCCTTCGCTAATGCAGGCTCAGCCTCAGCGGGTGAAAGCCATGAGGCTGAATCTGCTGGGGAGGGGACTAGCAGAGGCAGAGGAATGGAGGGGCCAGGGAAGAAAGACAGGAAAAAGACGCCTGCCCAGCTAAGGCGTCTAGAGAAGCGTCAACAGGAGAGAGAGCGGGGGGAGTCTCGGGCTGCTGGAACAACCTCTGGCGCTATCCTGGAGACCACACCTGTCGCTGAGGCCCCAGGGGATGATGTACTGGATGAGGAGGTCAGGAGGATCGAGAGAGAGGAAGGTGCCATGTCCTCAGACTCCTCCCATTATGAGAGTATGGACGAGGATAATAGGGCGTGGCTAGAGGAAAAGCGTAAGCGTGGCGCCAAAAAGAAGAAAAAGGGTAAAAAGAAGGGAGGTGTAAGATCTTCTCCCTCCCTGACTAAGATACCCAAGGAAGGTGCAACCGACCCCCCGCTGGTCGAACTTTCAAATCGATTTCTGGCCCTGGATGGAGCCTCTCCTGCCGATGGAGGGGCTGAGGGTGAAGGGCCAGAGGTGGCGGAGCCTGCAGGAGGTGCCGAGTCTCCCCCTGGGGAGTCAGGGTCCTCAGGAGGGGAGACTGGCCCAGAGTCTGGAGACGAGGATGAGGGGGCAGGTCCTAGATCTGCCCCTGAAGCATCAGAGGTGCGGGAGATGGACACCACAATATGTCTAAAAAGGGGGTGTTCATTTCCCGAGGGTGGTGGTAAGATGGGTAAAAAGAAAGCCGTCCAACTCAATCACTCATGATGGCGGCACCCACTCCGTTGACGCTGGCGTCCATTAATGTCGCCAGCATTAAGTCTGATGCGGCTAGATTTGCGGCCTTTGATTTTCTCGGCCGTGTTGAAGCCGACATTTTATTTTTGCAGGAGACCAGGCTGCCAGATTTGGCGGCCGTGTTTAAAGCTAAGAGGGAATGGAGACACGGGCCTTCCTATTGGTCTCTTGCGGCCGAGCCATATAGCGGAGTGGCGGTCCTTTTTACTGCACCGGTAGAATGCCGACGAGTTATTGAGTTAGAAATGGGGAGGTGCCTGATCCTGGATGTCCTCATGAAGGGACAAGAACTTCGCCTAATTAACATCTATGGTCCCCAGTCCAAGTGGGACAGGAAGTGTCTCTTTATGAGGATCAGGCCCTACCTTTTTACAAGTCGGCAGGTGGTCTTTGGAGGGGACTTCAATGCTGTCACGAGGTCCCAGGATAGGGGAGGTTCCATAAACAAGCTGACTTATGATAGCGTCGCTCTTAATAGCATAGCCAGTGAGGCTCGCCTGGTGGATGTCCACATCCGGCACACCCCAGGCCACGCGGGGTTCACCTATTATAGGGGTAGCTGCAGGTCTAGAATAGACAGGTTTTATTTAAAGGAGGAAGCCATTTCTTCAGCAGTGTCCGTTGTTGAGGTGGAGTTCTCCGACCACTGTCTAATTTTGTTTTCTCTGAATGTTACAGAGACCCCCCGGATGGGAAGAGGCTACTGGAAGCTCAATTCGTCTCTCCTGGAAGAAGCGGAGATCAGACAATCCTTTGAGGACTTTCTTCAGAGCCAGGTACCTTTGCTGGGCCTTTGTAGCAGTAAGTCAGAGTGGTGGGAGATGCTCAAGAAAAGGGTGGCGAGATTCTTCCGCCAGCTCTCGAGCCTCAGGAGCCTGGACAGGTACCGCCTGTATCAGGGCCTGAGGAGGAAACTCGAGCATCTCGTCTCGACTGGAGGTAGTCGTGAGGACATCTCCAGAGTGAAATCCTTGCTGAAGAGGTGTCATTACGATAGACACGCATCTTTGGTTTTTGAGAGGGATTACGGGAAATACCGCTCGCCCGACCCTTACAGAAACTGCAAGATGTCAGTGAATGGTAAAGTTGTCACAGGACTAGAATACAATTTGAGAAGCAGCACTCCGGTATCTCTGAAGAAAGAGTTTTTATTCCACCAAAAATGTGCGACGTTTCGCCAATTCAATCAAGGCATTATTAAGCATACTGAGTCAGGAAGTGAGCTGACTTAAATAGTGGTGCATTGATTAACAACAGATGTGTAAAGTGACATTTACAAAAGATACAAAATGCAGGTTAATACAAAATACATGTTGCAAAAAGGTCACTATATTGTAGACGTGATCTGTTAGTGATAAACATTAAATATATCCATAATGTGGCAAAATGTGTTAAAATAAGGCTCCCTCGTTTTAACCCTATATCCCCATAGCAGCTCTCACGGGTCAATCACTAGGGGGAGCAATTCTAATGTAGCGTAAAAAAAGTGCCAAGTGCAAATTAAGGTAAAGGTGTTAAAAAATGGAATTGACAGCATCACGATATATTAAAAGATCATAAAGTTACAATTTCGCTGTTTAGTTCACTCGTAATAGGCATATATCGGTCCATACACTAGTCCACATCCAGAGTGCACGCATGCACATAGCATGCGAGAGGCACTACTCGGCCATCTTGAGAATGGGAAGGGAGAAAATTACATGCAGAAATACATAAGGCTCGGATCATGTACTCCAAAAGCGGGACACATAGAGGAGTCACGGGAGGGTGCCAGGTGATCCAAAGGTAAGCAGGATAAGGCAGGCGTGGAAATCAACATATCGCCGGAACGGCTTAGGATCTCCTCCTGTCGTGTCCCTCCGGGATCGCTGCAACCTTCAACAGGTCCACCGGCTACTAAACATCCCACTCGCCTATGGGTCACCGCTGTGTGGAGATTAAAACGGAGCCAAATCCAAGATATACTGCAAAGACAAAGAAATAAATGTCAAACAAGATGGGACTCAAAGGTAGGTCCGAACAGATACTGTACAATTCCTATAAAGTCATGTAATAAGGATAATCAATTTATCAGTGCTATACAAACGTAACCATTAAGTGCACCAATAAATGTCCCGGACGGAGAAGAGCAACTAGTGCCGAAGAAGGTGATTACACTAGATAAATACATTCAATGGTAAATCTCTATTAAGACCCTGAGGGGTAAGGGACCCCAGTCTATGGATCCATTGTACTTCCCTACGTTTCAATAGTAGCTCCCTATTCCCACCCCTAGTGAGTGGAGGGATCCTATCTATTATCGTGAACCTCAGTTCGTCAAGTCTATGTCCTGCTTCGGAAAAATGGCATGGAACAGGAAGATCCAGTTTTTTGGTGCGTATACTGGATTTGTGATTATTTAGACGTAATCTACATTCTGTCGTAGTCTCCCCCACATATAATAATTTACATGGACACTGTAGGACATAGATCACATAGTCGCTTCTACATGTCAACCGAAATTTAATTTTAAATCTCTTTCCAGTGGTAGGATGGGTGAAGTAATCACCCTTCATCATAAGGGTACAATTCTCACATGCCATACATGGGACACACCCAGTGTGTGTGGTTGTTTTAGTAGGTGCCACATCAGATTTAACCAACATGTCTCTCAGATTTTTATTCCTCTTATAGGAGAATAATGGGGGGGCTTGAAATTCCTGTAAATTTTTATAGTAGGTTTTTAGTAGACACCAGTTGTTTCGAATGATAGAGGCAATTTTCTGACTATGTGGGGTAAAAGTCGTGACCATTGGTATATGTGTGTTCTGACCCCTTGTGTTCTTCTTAGAGAGGAGAGTTGTACGGTCCAGTTTTTTGACTCTCTCAATTTGTTCCCCTACCAACTGTCTTGGGTAGCCCCTATGGATAAATTTTCTCCCCATCTTAAGTAGTTCATTATCAAGGGTGCTTTGATCATCGACAATCCGTTTTACCCTTAAGAGTTGACTAAATGGGAGGGAGCGGATCATCCCACGGGGGTGTTGGCTCTCATATCTAAGGATGGTATTACAGTCTGTCGCTTTAACATGTAAATCAGTCTTCAGACTATTATGCGACACATATACATTAGTGTCAAGAAATTGTATGTTTGTATCGGAAACCACCATTGTGAATTTAATGTAGGGGTAATTGGTGGTGGTTTCCGATACAAACATACAATTTCTTGACACTAATGTATATGTGTCGCATAATAGTCTGAAAGGGTGAACCTGATCCAAACTTACCTGCTCCCGCTGCTAATATATCTGGGCAGTGTGTGCATGTTGCCAGAACCCCTCTGGACTCGGGTCTACAGTCTGTTCTTCCAGCTGTTATGGGGGAATAGGCTGAAACTAATCAAGAGAGAGATTACTAACCGCACGAGGAGACAAGGAGGGTTGTGTATGGTCAACCCTGTGGTGTTCCTAGTGAATGGAAAGAGAGGGCTCCTCCGTGGGTATACTCCTGCAGGGGATGGTTTCGGCCTTTCTTCCAGGAATGGGAGACAGGAGGGCGAGTGAAGGATCTCCGTACACCGCATGGGCATCTTCCGGCTTACGCTACCCCGGTTCTGAAGGTGATTCGCCGGTGGGGTCTGGGAATGTGGGAGATCAGGACCATGTCGAGGAAAGTCCTTGACAAAAGGGTTCTGTTGACCCATTTCCAGAAGCCTCTGGCCCTCAGGGATTGCCCAAGTCGGGATCTGGGGGTGGGTTTGAGTTTATTGAATTCCATCAGGATCCGCTTGAAGTTTTGGGACTTGACTTGGCGCTGCTTCCATGGAAAGCTGTGTGTGAGGGACAATCTGAAGTGTAGGAGCTCTGAGGAAAGGGGTTGTCCCCGGGAGGAGTGCGGTGGCCTGCTGGAGAGCATGGACCACTTCCTGCTTCAGTGCCCCTTTAACACAGAGGTGTACAACCGGGTGGGCGCTTCCATCCATTGGCCCGGGTTGGCCGGTCTCTCCTATGCGGAGTGGGCCTATGGAGCATTCAGAGGCCTGGGTGGCCGGGACCGCTGCACGTTATTCCTAGTTAGCCTAGTGGTCAGGTACCACACGTGGAACGCACGGTGTTTAGTATCGACGCAGCGTAAAATCCTCCCGGTGGATGAGGTGGTTAGGAACATTCTGGGTGACCTGGTGAAGGTGCGCTCTCTGGAGTATGAGAGGCTGGGCACGGGGAGGGCCTCTCTCCTTTGGAGGGGCTTCTCCTTTAGTGTCCCTTAGTCTGTCATCTCCGCTCCTGGTGTTGGGCTGAAGCTGACACTGTAGATTTTTGTTTTGTGTTCTGAGGTTATAGTGATGTAGGGGCTTGCAGGCACCGAACCTTGGCTTTATGTGGTTTTGATTGATGTTGTTGAGATTTTATTTGTATTCTGTTTTCTTTATGTTATGTTGTAAATACTGTATATAGTGTATATATTGTATATAGTGGGGTTTGGGACATAGTGTTAGGTTGGGAGGGGTCTGGACTACTTAACGCAAACTTTGGACGTTAGACCAGTGTCTGGGGGAAGGGGAGGGTGCGGGCGAGGGATTTAGTTTAGTGTAGTGTTATGTGTATTTGTTATTATATATTTAAAAAAAAAAAAAAACGGGTGTGGGATGTGATCTGTGTGGGGTGGTTTGTTATTAGAGGGTGTGGGGTGGGTTTATGTATATTTATAGTCATTTATGTTTTATTTGTGGGTGTGGCTTGTCTTATTGTTTATTGGTTTGGTTTAGGTTGTGATAATCGGTTGGGTGGGGGTTGTGGTATTTGGTGTTCATTCATTTCGGTGTATTGTAAGTTATTGTTTTTACTAGGTGTGAATGTGGCTGGACCAGCAAGTAAGATATTGTATATATTGTATATTATGTTTGGTTTGTATTGTTATGTTTTTTACTTTTATATAAAATAAAAGATCTACAGGATGTAACTCAGGATCAGTACAGGATAAGTAATGTCATGTATGTACACAGTGACTGCACCAGCAGCAGAATAGTGAGTGCAGCTCTGGGGTATAATACAGGATGTAACTCAGGATTAGTACAGGATAAGTAATGTCATGTATGTACACAGTGACTGCACCAGCAGCAGAATAGTGAGTGCAGCTCTGGAGTATAATACAGGATGTAACTCAGGATCAGTACAGGATAAGTAATGTCATGTATATACACAGTGACTGCACCAGCAGCAGAATAGTGAGTACAGCTCTGGGGTATAATACAGGATGTAACTCAGGATCAGTACAGGATACGTAATGTCATGTATGTACACAGTGACTGCACCAGCAGCAGAATAGTGAGTGCAGCTCTGGGGTATAATACAGCATGTAACTCCGGATCAGTACAGGATAAGTAATGTCATGTATGTACACAGTGACTGCACCAGCAGCAGAATAGTGAGTGCAGCTCTGGAGTATAATACAGGATGTAACTCAGGATCAGTACAGGATAAGTAATGTCATGTATGTACACAGTGACTGCACCAGCAGCAAAATAGTGAGTGCAGCTCTGGAGTATAATACAGGATGTAACTCAGGATCAGTACAGGATAAGTAATGTCATGTATGTACACAGTGACTGCACCAGCAGCAGAATAGTGAGTGCAGCTCTGGGGTATAATACAGGATGTAACTCAGGATCAGTACAGGATAAGTAATGTCATGTATGTACACAGTGACTGCACCAGCAGCAGAATAGTGAGTGCTCTGGATTATCACACAGGGAATATACAGAATATTGTGTTGCATATTTTCTTTGGCAGAAAATAAAAAAAAAATGACTGTACAGTAAAATAACAATTTACAAGTAATTTGCATTTTAAATCCTCCAGTCTTTTCCAAAGCTGCACCAAGATCAGTGATGCCAAACCTCAGGCTCAGCTTAAATCTCTTCTCGGCTGCTGCAACAAGAATAAAGTACTAAACTTGTCTCCATAACACAGCTGAATCCTGAATGCAGCTTTGGATGTGACTAGAGTCATCTAGCAGGTAATTCAAGATAAAGAATATTGCAGGACTAAAGATGAGGATTGAGGCTCAGGAGCAGCTGCACAGTGGTGTCAGGTCTATGACTGGTTCTCCAGGGCGGCATTCACATCCTGCACCAGGTCCTGCAGCTGCAGGTAGTAGGGAAGCGCATGTTCCTCCATCCACTCCTCTACCGACACCTCTGGAAAGATCTGGAGCAGAGCCGCCTGGAGGTCCCTCAGGACTAATGTCCAATTAGATAAGAGACTAAGGAGGAAATGAATATTACTATAACACTGCCCCCTATGTACAAGAATATAACTACTATAATACTGCCCCCTATGTACAAGAATATAACTACTATAATACTGCCCCCTATGTACAAGAATATAACTACTATAATACTGCCCCCTATGTACAAGAATATAACTTCTATAATACTGCCCCCTATGTACAGGAATATAACTACTATAATACTGCCCCCTATGTACAAGAATATAACTACTATAATACTGCCCCCTATGTACAGGAATATAACTACTATAATACTGCCCCCTATGTACAGGAATATAACTACTGTACTATAATACTGCCCCCTATGTACAGGGATATAACTACTATAATACTGCCCCCTATGTACAGGGATATAACTACTATAATACTGCCCCCTATGTACAAAAATATAACTACTATAATACTGCCCCCTATGTACAAAAATATAACTACTATAATACTGCCCCCTATGTACAAAAATATAACTACTATAATACTGCCCCCTATGTACAAAAATATAACTACTATAATACTGCCCCCTATGTACAGGAATATAACTACTACAATACTGCCCCCTATGTACAGGAATATAACTACTATAATACTGCTCCCTATGTACAAGAATATAACTACTATAACACTGCCCCCTATGTACAAGAATATAACTACTATAATACTGCCCTCTATGTACAGGAATATAACTACTATAATACTGCCCCCTATGTACAAGAATATAACTACTATAATACTGCCCCCTATGTACAAGAATATAACTACTATAATACTGCCCCCTATGTACAAGAATATAACTACTATAATACTGCCCCCTATGTACAGGAATATAACTACTATAATACTGCCCCATATGTACAAGAATATAACTACTATAATACTGCCCCTATTTACAAGAATGTAACTACTATAATACTGCTCCCTATGTACAAGAATATAACTACTATAACACTGCCCCCTATGTACAAGAATATAACTACTATAACACTGCCCCCTATGTACAAGAATATAACTACTATAACACTGCCCCCTATGTACAAGAATATAACTACTATAATACTGCTCCTATGTACAAGAATATAACTACTATAATACTGCTCCTATGTACAAGAATATAACTACTATATTACTGCCCCCTATATACAGGAATATAACTACTATAATACTGCCCCCTATGTACAAGAATATAACTATTATAATACTGCTCCCTATGTACAAGAATATAACTACTATAACACTGCCCCCTATGTACAAGAATATAACTACTATAATACTGCCCCCTATGTACAAGAATATAACTACTATAATACTGCTCCTATGTACAAGAATATAACTACTATAATACTGCTCCTATGTACAAGAATATAACTACTATATTACTGCCCCCTATATACAGGAATATAACTACTATAATACTGCCCCCTATGTACAAGAATATAACTATTATAATACTGCTCCCTATGTACAAGAATATAACTACTATAATACTGCCCCTATGTACAAGAATATAACTACTATAATACTGCCCCCTATGTACAGGAATATAACTACTATAATACTGCCCCCCATGTACAAGAATATAACTACTATAATACTGCCCCCTATGTACAAGAATATAACTACTATAATACTGCCCCCTATGTACAAGAATATAACTACTATAATACTGCCCCCTATGTACAAGAATATAACTACTATAATACTGCCCCCTATGTACAGGAATATAACTACTATAATACTGCCCCCTATGTACAAGAATATAACTACTAGAATATTCCCCCTATGTACAAGAATATAACTACTATAATACTGCCCCCTATGTACAAGAATATAACTACTATAATACTGCCCCCTATGTACAGGAATATAACTACTATAATACTGCCCCCTATGTACAGGAATATAACTACTATAATACTGCCCCCTATGTACAGGAATATAACTACTATAATACTGCCCCCTATCTACAAGAATATAACTACTATAATACTGCCCCCTATCTACAAGAATATAACTACTATAATACTGCCCCCCATGTACAAGAATATAACTACTATAATACTGCCCCCTATGTACAAGAATATAACTACTATAATACTGCCCCCTATGTACAAGAATATAACTACTATAATACTGCCCCCTATGTACAAGAATATAACTACTAGAATATTCCCCCTATGTACAAGAATATAACTACTATAATACTGCCCCCTATGTACAAGAATATAACTACTATAATACTGCCCCCTATGTACAGGAATATAACTACTATAATACTGCCCCCTATGTACAGGAATATAACTATTATAATACTGCCCCCTATGTACAGGAATATAACTACTATAATACTGCCCCCTATCTACAAGAATATAACTACTATAATACTGCCCCCCATGTACAAGAATATAACTACTATAATACTGCCCCCTATCTACAAGAATATAACTACTATAATACTGCCCCCCATGTACAAGAATATAACTACTATAATACTGCCCCCCATGTACAAGAATATAACTATTATAATACTGCCCCCTATGTACAGGAATATAACTACTATAATACTGCCCTCTATGTACAAGAATATAACTACTATAATACTGCCCCCTATGTACAGGAATATAACTACTATAATACTGCCCCCTATGTACAGGAATATAACTACTATAATACTGCCCCCTATGTACAGGAATATAACTACTATAATACTGCCCCCTATGTACAGGAATATAACTACTATAATACTGCCCCCTATGTACAGGAATATAACTACTATAATACTGCCCCCTATGTACAGGAATATAACTACTATAATACTGCCCCCTATGTACAAGAATATAACTACTATAATACTGCCCCCTATGTACAGGAATATAACTACTATAATACTGCCCCCTATGTACACGAATATAACTACTATAATACTGCCCCCTATGTACAAGAATATAACTACTATAATACTGCCCCCTATGTACAGGAATATAACTACTATAATACTGCCCCCTATGTACAGGAATATAACTACTATAATACTGTCCTCTATGTACAAGAATATAACTACTATAATACTGCCCCCTATGTACAAGACTATAACTACTATAATACTGCCCCCTACGTACAAGAATATAACTACTATAATACTGCCCCTATGTACAGGAATATAACTACTATAATACTGCCCCCTATGTACAGGAATATAACTACTATAATACTGCCCCCTATGTACAGGAATATAACTACTATAATACTGCCCCCTATGTACAAGAATATAACTACTATAATACTGCCCCCTATGTACAGGAATATAACTACTATAATACTGCCCCCAGTGGGCACACAGTGTAATTCTCTTACCTCACGGCCTCGGGTTCTATCTGTTGGACCATTATGGGATGAATAATTTTTTTCTTCCTGTGAAACGGACTGAACCAACCGGTGACAATCCTGGAAGACAATGGAAAAATCAAAATTTGGATCCTTGACCCTTCAGGTTGCCTCATATACCTGGTGGTTCCGCTCTCCATGTGTTATACTACACTGGGTCCTGGTATACAGTACTATATACAGTACCAGGGTCCAGTATAATATTGGCGCCGTATACTGTACTGGTTCTCACCGGTTTCTCTCCAGGAATTCCTGGGTGGGATTTTTCAGGAAGAAGACGACTTGGGTGATCATCTTGTAGACGTCACTGCCGGGGAAGGAGCCTGAAGCTTCACTGCGCAAAGTATAAGACAACGTCAGCTCACAGCAGCACAGAGGATGTCAGGCAACAACAAGGCATAGAGAGAGATTGTATAAGAAGGTTCCCGGGTGACAACCTATACGTCTGCCGTTACAGCTCCCACAATGGTGGGTGCTAGTCATGGCGGCCATACTGGTTATCACCCAGCTTTCCCTGAGCCCTGCACACGTTACTGTCCTCACCTCATGTAATTCTCCGTATCCAGATGGGACATTCCCAATATTTCTTGTATGGAGGAGGCCGCCTGCTCCGAGTAAGAACCTGCAGAGGTACAGGAGGATCCATGTGGTATTGATGGGGTTAAAAAGAATAGAAAAACATCGCTGCTGCTGCTACCTACAGCGCCACCCTGGTCCTCAGGTTGTGTGTGTGGTACTGCAGCTCAACTTGATTAAAGGGAACGTATCAGTGGTTTAATGGAAATGTCCCTTGAGAGACCTTTATGTTGTAGCAGCAGGACTGTGAAACATGGATTTAAATTCCAGGATTGCACTGGAGTGCACTGGGAGTGTACCCTCTCACAGCTGTGCTCTGTGCACTCTACAACCAGTGTAGGTACTGTACCTGGAGAGATGTGTAATCAGACCTCTGTGTATGTGGCGAGTAAAGGAAGGAAAACAATCAATTATTGTAGCTTCTCCATATGGAAAGAAAGTGTGTCCTCACACTGCTGTGCTCTCTGCATTAAACGGTCTTGGATTTTTGGTTTGACCCAACAAGATTCAATATAGCAGAGGGGAGGGGCTGCGGAGAGCTTAGTGCACAGCAGTGTTAGGACAGGCCTCCAGTGCACAATCCTGGAATATAAAGACACAAAGGTCTGATTATACATCTCTCTAGGGATATACCTAATACCTAACATTGACTGCAGAGATCATAGAGCACAGCAGTGTGAGGAGACTTCAGTGCACTATGCAACACTCCTGTGATATAAATCCATATATCACAGTCCTGCTGCTACTAACAACATACACAAAAGTCTGATTACACATCTCTCCGGGGACAATACCGAACACTAGCTGCAGAGAGAACAGAGCACAGCAGTGTGAGGACACGCTCCCAGTGCACTTGGAGAAGCTACAGTTCTGGAATATAAATCTATATCTCACAGTCCTGCTGCTACTAACAACATACACAAAGGTGTGATTACACAGAGGTGCAGCTCTAAGGGACAGCTGTATTCACGATGGACCATACCATTCTTCAACGTCTGCAGACACACGGCCAGAGATGGTATGCCCACTGGGAGGAGCTCACACAGAACAGAGAAGTGGTCGTACCTGAAAGATAAAAGAGTCATAAAGGAATTAAAGGGATTTATTTTCATACACCATATTAGATAATCAATAGATGAAGGGGGGGTCCTTGCATCAGGATCCGGGCCCGGGCGAGGTGCGGTTATAAAGAGTGTCTCCATCTCTGGAGGACCTGGTCTGGCCTGTATTATACAGACAAGCTATTAATATGAATGGGTATTGTGTAATACCTCTCTTCTCCTGCGGGGGAGCTGCAGGGAACTCAAACACCTCCTGTCAGGGATCTTCTAGATTACATGTGGAGAGGTCCCAGCAGGAGGGCACTGTGTGATCGGATCATAGTGAAGGGGCACTTCAAGGGATTCTAGAGAAGTCGGGACCCCTTTAATGACCTAACATGACCCTGGATGTACAGATCAGTAAGAGTCGTACCTCTGCCAGCCTGTGAGGGCCAGTCCCTGCAGGGTGTGGTGGGGTACCCTCTGTGCCACCTGTAGCCAGCATCTATGGTTCTCCAGGTGATGTCCTATATGGGTCAGCTGCTGGCAGGCCCCGGTGGCCCCCTTAAAGGCGCTGGCCAGCCAGATCTTCTGGAAGCCGCATTGTACATACTTTTCGATCAGGGCAACTGCAGGGGTAGTAGATATGTGGAGTCATGAGTGCAGGACCAGCGGCGCCCCCTGCAGGTGGTGCCATGTGTTACCTGAAAGGCAATTACCCCTTTAAATTGTGACTAGTTCACCTACCTCTGTTGTCAACCTCCAGGTTTGGGGTGTAGTCCCAGATCATAGGCTCCACCAGCTGGGCGAGTCCAGAGTCTATGGGAAACAGAGAATTAGTATGCAGCAGGATTGTAGGGGAGGGGGCCCTCACACTGCTGTGCTCTGAGTCCTGTTTCACAGTCCCTCCTCTATGCTTTGCAGACATCTGGTTAAAAACTAGTGCCACTCATAGCAGAGGGGAGATGCTGTGCGGCAGTTCTGTACAGAGATCTAAGAGCACAGCAGTGTGAGGACAGGCCAACAGTTCACAATCCAAAAATATGAATCCCTATTTCACAGTTCTGCTGATACTAACATACACAAAGGTATGATTATACATTTCTCCAGGGACAATATTTAACACTGGCTGCAGAGAGCTAAGAGCACAGCAGTGTGAGTAAATGTGGCCAGTACACTTGAAGAAATGACAATCATAGAATATAAATCCATATTTCACAGTCCTGCTGCTGCTAACAGCATACATGATATGTATGATAACAAATGTCACACATTCCTGAAATATAAATCTCTTGTTCACAATCCTGCTGCTACTAACAACATACACAAAGGTATATAATTTCACAGAGCTCCAGGGACAGAGCACAGCAGTGTGAGGACAAGCCCCCACAACCTTCAATCCAGGAATATAAATCTATAAATCACAGTCCTGCTGCTACTAACAACATACACAAAGGTATATAATTTCACAGAGCTTCAGGGACAAAACATCACACTGTCTGCACAGAGCACAGCAGTGTAAGAACATGCCCCCACAACCTTCAATAAATCTATAAATCACAGTCCTGCTGCTACTAACACTGCAGATTACTGACCGGTCAATGTCTGGGCGGAGGCCCCCTTAGCATGTCATCCCAGGCGATAGGTCTGACGCCCGGATAAGTGGAGACCACGTGTGCGGCCACCTTCTTCAGGTGACACATAAAGAGGTCTTCTACTGCCAGGCCGCCTTGGGAAAGACGTTGCTTGGATTCTTCTCCCTCCCCAAGGTAGTAGACCTATAGAAGAAGTGTATGTGTTCTCCAGTTACATCCAAAGCTGCAGCAAAATTCTGCTATTGATTTGTACACAATACAAGGAAATTCTACACAGATTTGTATAAAGCTTTGATAAGTTTTGGTGATGTGTAACCACAGGGGTCATCTACCTCTACTCCCCAGCAGTGGGACCCCCACCCCAATAACAGGGTGCAGGACTCTGTACCTCATCAGCACCAATGTGCAGCCAGCGGACCCCGGGGTGCAGCCTCCATCACCTGCCGGATCATGTCATGGAGGAGCCGCAGGGACTCGTCCAGGTGAGGGTTCAGGCTGTTGGGGTAAGTGGGGCACCTCCCCTCAGGCGGGCGAAGTCCCTGTGCTTCAGGACAAACTACAGGGGAGAGCACAAGGTATTAGGAGAAAGGAATGTAAGAGAAGACCCATGTCCACCCCCACCTCCCCCCACACCCCACCGCCCCCCATACCCCACCGCACCTCCATGTGTCCAAATGTCTGTACAAGAGGAATCACTTCTAAACGGTGCATCTCCGCCAGACGCAGGATCTCCCGGATATCCTGAGGACTATAAAGACATCAATACACAGGGGGCAGTATTATAGTAGTTATATTCCTGTACATAGGGGGCAGTATTATAGTAGTTATATTCCTGTACATAGGGGGCAGTATTATAGTAGTTATATTCTTATACACAGGGGGCAGTATTATAGTAGTTATATTCTTGTACATAGGGGGCAGTATTATAGTAGTTATATTCTTGTACATAGGGGGCAGTATTATAGTAGTTATATTCTTGTACATAGGGGCAGTATTATAGTAGTTATATTCTTGTACATAGGGGGTAGTATTATAGTAGTTATATTCTTGTACATAGGGGGTAGTATTATAGTAGTTATATTCCTGTACATAGGGGGCAGTATTATAGTAGTTATATTCTTATACACAGGGGGCAGTATTATAGTAGTTATATTCTTATACACAGGGGGCAGTATTATAGTAGTTATATTCTTGTACATAGGGGGCAGTATTATAGTAGTTATATTCTTGTACATAGGGGGCAGTATTATAGTAGTTATATTCTTGTACATAGGGGGCAGTATTATAGTAGTTATATTCTTGTACATAGGGGTAGTATTATAGTAGTTATATTCTTGTACATAGGGGGCAGTATTATAGTAATTATATTCCTGTACATAGGGGGCAGTATTATAGTAGTAATATCCCTGTACATAGGGGGCAGTATTATAGTAGTTATATTCTTGTACATAGGGGGCAGTATTATAGTAGTTATATTCTTGTACATAGGGGTAGTATTATAGTAGTTATATTCTTGTACATAGGGGGCAGTATTATAGTAATTATATTCCTGTACATAGGGGGCAGTATTATAGTAGTAATATCCCTGTACATAGGGGGCAGTATTATAGTAGTTATATTCCTGTACATAGGGGGCAGTATTATAGTAGTTATATTCCTGTACATAGGGGGCAGTATTATAGTAGTTATATTCTTGTACATAGGGGGCAGTATTATAGTAGTTATATTCTTATACACAGGGGGCAGTATTATAGTAGTTATATTCTTGTGCATAGGGGGCAGTATTATAGTAGTTATATTCTTGTGCATAGGGGGCAGTATTGTAGTAGTTATATTCCTGTACATAGGGGCAGTATTATAGTAGTTATATTCCTGTACATAGGGGGCAGTATTATAGTAGTTATATTCTTGTACATAGGGGGCAGTATTATAGTAGTTATATTCTTGTACATAGGGGGCAGTATTATAGTAGTTATATTCCTGTACATAGATGCAGTATTATAGTAGTTATATTCTTGTACGTAGGGGGCAGTATTATAGTAGTTATATTCCTGTACATAGATGCAGTATTATAGTAGTTATATTACTGTACATAGGGGGCAGTATTATAGTAGTTATATTCTTGTACATAGGGGGCAGTATTATAGTAGTTATATTCTTGTACATAGGGGGCAGTATTATAGTAGTTATATTCTTGTACATAGGGGGCAGTATTATAGTAGTTATATTCTTGTACATAGGGGGCAGTATTATAGTAGTTATATTCTTGTACATAGGGGGCAGTATTATAGTAGTTATATTCTTGTACATAGGGGGCAGTATTATAGTAATTATATTCCTGTACATAGGGGGCAGTATTATAGTAGTAATATCCCTGTACATAGGGGGCAGTATTATAGTAGTTATATTCCTGTACATAGGGGGCAGTATTATAGTAGTTATATTCCTGTACATAGGGGGCAGTATTATAGTAGTTATATTCCTGTACATAGGGGGCAGTATTATAGTAGTTATATTCTTATACACAGGGGGCAGTATTATAGTAGTTATATTCTTGTACATAGGGGGCAGTATTATAGTAGTTATATTCTTGTACATAGGGGGCAGTATTATAGTAGTTATATTCTTGTACATAGGGGGCAGTATTATAGTAGTTATATTCTTGTACATAGGGGGCAGTATTATAGTAGTTATATTCTTGTACATAGGGGGCAGTATTATAGTAGTTATATTCTTGTGCATAGGGGGCAGTATTGTAGTAGTTATATTCCTGTACATAGGGGCAGTATTATAGTAGTTATATTCCTGTACATAGGGGGCAGTATTATAGTAGTTATATTCTTGTACATAGGGGGCAGTATTATAGTAGTTATATTCTTGTACATAGGGGGCAGTATTATAGTAGTTATATTCCTGTACATAGATGCAGTATTATAGTAGTTATATTCTTGTATGTAGGGGGCAGTATTATAGTAGTTATATTCCTGTACATAGATGCAGTATTATAGTAGTTATATTACTGTACATAGGGGGCAGTATTATAGTAGTTATATTCTTGTACATAGGGGGCAGTATTATAGTAGTTATATTCTTGTACATAGGGAGCAGTATTATAGTAGTTATATTCTTGTACATAGGGGGCAGTATTATAGTAGTTATATTCGTGTACATAGGAGGCAGTATTATAGTAGTTATATTCGTGTACATAGGAGGCAGTATTATAGTAGTTATATTCTTGTACATAGGGGGCAGTATTATAGTAGTTATATTCCTGTACATAGGGGGCAGTATTATAGTAGTTATATTCCTGTACATAGGGGGCAGTATTATAGTAGTTATATTCCTGTACATAGGGGGCAGTATTATAGTAACTATATTCTTGTACATAGGGGGCAGTATTATAGTAGTTATATTCCTGTACATAGGGGGCAGTATTATAGTAACTATATTCCTGTACATAGGGGGCAGTATTATAGTAGTTATATTCCTGTACATAGGAGGCAGTATTATAGTAGTTAGATTCTTGTACATAGGGGGCAGTATTATAGTAGTTATATTCTTGTACATAGGGGGCAGTATTATAGTAGCTATATTTCTGTACATAGGGGGCAGTATTATAGTAGTTATATTCTTGTACATAGGGGGCAGTATTATAGTAGTTATATTCTTGTACATAGGGGACAGTATTATAGTAGTTATATTCCTGTACATAGAGGGCAGTATCATAGTAGTTATATTCCTGTACATAGGGGGCAGTATTATAGTAGTTATATTCCTGTACATAGGGGGCAGTATTATAGTAGTTATATTCCTGTACATAGGGGGCAGTATTATAGTAGTTATATTCCTGTACATAGGGGGCAGTATTATAGTAGTTATATTCCTGTACATATGGGGCAGTATTATAGTAGTTATATTCCTGTACATAGGGGGCAGTATTATTGTAGTTATATTCCTGTACATAGGGGACAGTATTATAGTAGTTATATTCTTGTACATAGGGGGCAGTATTATAGTAGTTATATTCTTGTACATAGGGGGCAGTATTATAGTAGTTATATTCTTGTACATAGGGGGCAGTATTATAGTAGTTATATTCTTGTACATAGGGGGCAGTATTATAGTAGTTATATTCTTGTACATAGGGGGCAGTATTATAGTAGTTATATTCCTGTACATAGGGAGCAGTATTATAGTAGTTATATTCTTGTACATAGGGGGCAGTATCATAGTAGTTATATTCTTGTACATAGGGAGCAGTATTATAGTAGTTATATTCCTGTACATAGAGGGCAGTATCATAGTAGTTATATTCTTGTACATAGGGGGCAGTATTATAGTAGTTATATTCTTGTACATAGGGAGCAGTATTATAGTAGTTATATTCATGTACATAGGGGCAGTATTATAGTAGTTATATTCTTGTACATAGGGAGCAGTATCATAGTAGTTATATTCCTGTACATAGGGGGCAGTATTATAGTAGTTATATTCTTGTACATAGGGGGCAGTATTATAGTAGTTGTGCATAGGGGGCAGTATTGTAGTAGTTATATTCTTGTACATAGGGGGCAGTATTATAGTAGTTATATTCCTGTACATAGGGGCAGTATTATAGAAGTTATATTCCTGTACATAGGGGGCAGTATTATAGTAGTTATATTCCTGTACATAGGGGGCAGTATTATAGTAGTTATATTCCTGTACATAGGGGGCAGTATTATAGTAGTTATATTCCTGTACATAGGGGCAGTATTATAGTAGTTATATTCCTGTACATAGTGGGCAGTATTATAGTAGATATATGTGAGTACCTGTAGGCGTGAGCTGCTCGCAGTGGGAGGAGCTGCTTGTCGTATGGAAAGGTGTCCTCATATTCTATCAGGAGTCCGGTTGCTCCTAAAGCAGAGAACAGTGGAAAAACCTAGAAAAAAAAAATATTAGACTTGAAAGTAAAACCAGTTATCAGTGATTATCAGAGCTGTTTGTGGATGTGGTACTTACCTCGGCCAGGTAGGAGACCTTCGGGGGGGCTCCTTTAAGGTCCAGGTGAACCAGGATCATTTTGAGAGTTGATTTAGTATCGCTATTGTCGGAGCCACCATTTTGTCTAAAACAAGAGGAATATGGAGCAGAAATATGAATGATCTGTTGCCTCACAGCTGAGGGTTTGCTACAATAGACAATGCTCTGTGAGATATTACAAGCCTGGAGTGACACATTGTAACAAAGTATAAACACATTTCCATCCCCAGTGTTATTAGAAGTCTGGTTTGGATGTGACAGGCAGGACATGCTGGGAGTTGTAGTCCTGCAGTATGTGACAGGCAGGACATGCTGGGAGTTATAGTCCTGCAGTATGTGACAGGCAGGACATGCTGAGAGCTGTAGTCCTGCAGTATGTGACAGGCAGGACATGCTGAGAGCTGTAGTCTGGCAGTATGTGACAGGCAGGACATGCTGAGAGCTGTAGTCTGGCAGTATGTGACAGGCAGGACATGCTGGGAGTTGTAATCCTGCAGTATGTGACAGGCAGGACATGCTGAGAGCTGTAGTCCGGCAGTATGTGACAGGCAGGACATGTTGGGAGCTGTAGTCTGGCATTATCATGTGACATGCTGGGAGTTGTAGTCCTACGGTATGTGACAGGTAGGAAATGCTGGGAGCTGTAGTCTGGCATTATGTGACATGCTGGGAGCTGTAGTGCTGCGGTATCTCACAGGCAGGACATGCTGGGAGTTCTAGTCCTGCAGTATGTGACAGGCAGGACATGTTGGGAGCTGTAGTCTGGCATTATGTGACATGCTGGGAGTTGTAGTCGGTCCTACAGTATGTGACAGGCAGGACATGTTGGGGCTGTAGTCAGACATTATGTGACATGCTGGGAGCTGTAGGGCTGCGGTATCTCACAGGCAGGACATGCTGGGAGTTGTAGTCCTGCAGTATGTGACAGGCAGGACATGCTGGGAGCTGTAGTCCTGCAGTATGTGACAGGCAGGACATGCTGGGAGTCGTAGTCCCGTAGTATGTGACATGCTGGGAGCTGTAGTCCGGCTGTATGTGACATTCCGGACATATTGGGAGCTGTAGTCCTGTGTTATGATACATGCTGGGAGCTGTAGTCCTGTGTTATGATACATGCTGGGAGCTGTAGTCCTGTATTATGATACATGCTGGGAGTTGCAGTGTGCTGGCGTCTCTCACCCATCCATGTCTCCGGCTGCTCTGGGCTCCATTGCTCCGGCCTGGCGCGTCTGGCCAATGTGCAGGCTCCACGTCGGATCGCCGAGCTCCGGTGTGCGCTCACTATGGCAACGAGACAGCGGCGGCAGAGGGGGAGCGGAGAGAACGGAGAGGCGGGAGCCGGGCCTGCACGGGGGGCTGCAGGGGGGAAGCACAGGTGAGACCGGGGGCTGCGGGGGGGAAGCACAGGTGAGACCGGGGGGCTGCGGGGGGGAAGCACAAGTCAGACCGGGGGATCATGGAGGGGCCTGTCATGTGTCACCATATGGAGGAGTGCACAGACCCCGGTGGTAGGTGACAGGGACATCTTCTCCACTGCTGAAGTGTCTCATCCAGGCTGCCCATAGACTACAAACACCTCCACCTCTCAGCGGTATGCCTTCAGTGACCCTGTATGACCACTACACAGTGCATGGCGCTGTCTGCCTCCATAATAGCTTCTGCTCCACCACCGATTATACAGCCATGTCCTGTTCTAGTAGCAGCAGGACGGTGATGTGTGGATTTATTATATGCTGTGCTCTGAGCACTCTGCATTGGGCTCCTCCTCCTCCTGCTGTGCGCTGAGCTCTCTGCATTGGTCTCCTCCTCCTCCTGCTGTGCGCTGAGCTCTCTGCATTGGTCTCCTCCTCCTCCTGCTGTGCGCTGAGCTCTCTGCATTGGGCTCCTCCTCCTCCTGCTGTGCGCTGAGCTCTCTGCATTGGGCTCCTCCTCCTCCTGCTGTGCGCTGAGCTCTCTGCATTGGGCTCCTCCTCCTCCTGCTGTGTACTGAGCTCTCTGCATTGGGCTCCACCTGCTGTGCGCTGAGCTCTCTGCATTAGGCTCCTCCTCCTCCTGCTGTGCGCTGAGCTCTCTGCATTGGTCTCCTCCTCCTCCTGCTGTGCGCTGAGCTCTCTGCATTGGGCTCCTCCTCCTCCTGCTGTGCGCTGAGCTCTCTGCATTGGGCTCCTCCTCCTCCTGCTGTGTACTGAGCTCTCTGCATTGGGCTCCACCTGCTGTGCGCTGAGCTCTCTGCATTAGGCTCCTCCTCCTCCTGCTGTGCGCTGAGCTCTCTGCATTGGTCTCCTCCTCCTCCTGCTGTGCGCTGAGCTCTCTGCATTGGGCTCCTCCTCCTCCTGCTGTGCGCTGAGCTCTCTGCATTGGGCTCCTCCTCCTCCTGCTGTGCGCTGAGCTCTCTGCATTGGGCTCCTCCTGCTGTGCGCTGAGCTCTCTGCATTGAGCTCCTCCCCCTCCTGCTGTGCGCTGAGCTCTCTGCATTGGGCTCCTCCTGCTGTGCGCTGAGCACTCTGCATTGGGTTCCTCCTCCTGCTGTGCGCTGAGCTCTCTACATTGGGCTCCTCCTCCTCCTGCTGTGCGCTGAGCTCTCTGCATTGGGCTCCTCCTCCTCCTGCTGTGCGCTGAGCTCTCTGCATTGGCCTCCTCCTCCTCCTGCTTTGCGCTGAGCTCTCTGCATTGGGCTCCTTCTCCTGCTGTGCGCTGAGCTCTCTGCATTGGGCTCCTCCTCCTCCTGCTGTGCGCTGAGCTCTCTGCATTGGGCTCCTCCTCCAGGGACAATACCTAACACTGCAGAGAGCACAGAGCACAGTAGTGTGAGGACACGCCCCCAGTGCACTTGTGTGTAGAGCATTGGGGAGGGTTCATTATATTTGTTGTACTGGTATTTACATTCTTATATATTTACTTTCAGCTTAAAAAGAAGCCGCTCCTCGGGCAGATCATGGCGGCGCCCTGCGCTGTGGGGCAGCCTCGCTCTCCTCGTGGCGGTCTCCGGTGTTCTCCTTCTTTGGGGGTATCCTGGGGGAGAGGAGATGGTGGTCCTGGCCTCTCAGCATGAGACCCTCCAGCACAAGTTCTTCCCGGTGCCCTGCTCACAGGATTACGGAAACCACAAGCAATTCCCAGGTAATGAAGACGCTACATCTCGTCCTATCCTCTAGTCACATCCAGAGCTGCATTTACAGCAGGAACTCTTTGCTCTCCAGTACTTATTATGGTCCTCATAGGAACTGTTTTGTTATAAAAGGTTAATATAAAATTTGGAGCTCTGGATGTAACTGTGCACACAAGAAAGTTCTTGTCTAGAGCTGAAGTGTCGGTGCAGTGTGTCTGCGCTCTGTTCCGTTGTTCCGGGGAGCTTAGACACTGCGATAAAACCTGCGGTGGTACCACCATTAACCCTCCACCCCCAGACTATCAGGCTGTTCTCTGGCCTGCAGGGGTCCCCCCTTGTTCGGGTAGTAGAGCGGTGCAGTCAGTGATGTGCGCCGCTCCTGGGAGATGTCATAATGAGCGGCAGATGGTGTGGAGGACCCCCGACCATCAGAACCAGCGCCGTGTAATGAGCTGATCCGGTAAATACCTTGTGCAGCGCCCCCTCCGCTCTGCAGGTAACAGATGCTGCCGGTGATATATGGGCGTCACAGGAAATTAGGCCCCCAGCAGCGCGTGACGCTATGTACCGGTGCCCTGCCGTCAGTCATAACCCCCATCATCCTCGCGCCTCACCCGTGTGCTACACTCAGCAGTTTAAATTAGTTTGATATCTGTGGAGGTGTAATCCATCCCTTAAAGGGAAACAGTCAGCAGGAGTGACCGTATAGACTGCAGCCGGTGTTGGGTATTGTCCCTGGAGAGATGTGTAATCAGACCTTTGTGTTAGTAGCAGCAGGACTGTGATATGTGGATTTATATTCCAGGATTGTCGCTTCGAGGGTCCTCACACTGCTGTGTTATAAGCTTTGTACATTAAAATGCATCACAGCCTCTTCATTTGGCTCTGAGTAAGAGCTGTATAATTATACCAGAAGCTTTTACATTGATTTTGAAGTCATGGAGAAGTTCAGGGCAGAGAGAACAGAACACAGCAGTGTGAGGACACCCACCTTCCCCAGTGCACTTGAAGAAGCTACAATCTTGGAAAAATCCATATTGCACAGTCCTGCTGCTACTAATACCATACAGAAAGTTATGATTACACATCTCTCCAGGGACAATACATAACACTCTCTGCAGAGAACACAGAGCACAGCTGTGTGAAGACACGCACCCAGTAGACTTGGAGAAGATACTCTCCTGGAATATAAATCCATATTCCACAGTCCTGCTGCAACTAACAACATAAACAAAAGTCTGATTACACATCTCTCCAGGGACAATACCTAATACGGTAGATTAGGGGCCTCACACTGCTGTGCTCTAAGCTCTTTGCACTGACCTGCCTCACAGCTCTATCCCTGTGCATGAAGGCTTTAGGAAATTTCTGATTGGATACTACAGCATCCACACAGAGCAGTGCAGAGAGCTGAGAGCACAGCAGTGTGAGGACACCCCCAGAGCAGCTACAGTCCCAAAGTATACATTCATGTATCACAGTCCTGCAGTTACTAATAATAAACACATGATTACACATCTCTCCCGGGACAGTAGCTGACACTGGCTGCAGAGAGCACAGAGCACAGCAGTGTGAGGACACACAATCCTGGAATATAAATACAGAGTCCAAAAACATGTTGGAAATAAGATATTCTGCAACTGCAGCCCCCGGATGAGATAATACAGTATTCAGACCGGACCCTGGAAACCACAGACCCAACAAAGGGAAACAAGGGAATGTTTGGGGTTTCCCTTTGTTCTTACCTTTTTCCCGCCCTTTTTACAAGACAAAGACCGGTGCTCCCAGCATCCTCTGGGGCTATTTATCTATTTTGCATATTCTGTTTAATACGTTTGTGTCGTTTTATTTGCACTTTTATATATTTAAGAAGGAAAACTAGACAGTTGTGGAGAATGAGAGTTATGATCCAATGAAGATGATGGGTGTAATGTATATGGAGTGACCTCTCCATAATGCATAACTCCCCCCCTCCGGGGACTATATATACTGATGGGGGAGGCCAGGGGTCTGTGCTCGCTTCGGCAGCACATATACTAAAATTGGAACGATACAGAGAAGATTAGCATGGCCCCTGCGCAAGGATGACACGCAAATTCGTGAAGCGTTCCATATTTTACTATATTTTGGAGACTGAATAGTCCATATGTGTGTGCGAGGAGTAGGAAATATTCGGATTGGACAGCAGGGGGTAAGGGGCTTCTAAACCCTATATTGTTGTTGCCCAGATCTTTTGGCTGGAGCATCGGGCATCCTCCCTTCTCTCATCACGATCACTGTCCTCAGGACACGAATCTTGATGAGAACGTGTGCATTACTTTCCCCTGCAGGTCCTAGCCTCCGGGAGAATAATACTCCTGGAGGCTGCAGGACCTGTGATGATGTCATGATCACATGACCGGCAGGGGAAAGTAATGCACTGAGCTGCAGGAGTGAGGTGAGGAGGAAACATATTAGCAGCTAAGGAAGGGGAAGGACATGGGGGTAACTGTGTGGCACATTACTCACTGGGGGGGCTGTGTGGGGGACATTACTGGGGGGAGAGTGCGGGGGACATTACGGGGGGAAGAGTGCGGGGGACATTACTGAGGGGAGAGTGCGGGGGACATTACTGGGGGAAGAGTGCGGGGGACATTACTGGGGGAAGAGTGCGGGGGACATTACTGAGGGGAGAGTGCGGGGGACATTACTGGGGGGAGAGTGCGGGGGACATTACTGGGGGAAGAGTGCGGGGGACATTACTGGGGGAAGAGTGCGGGGGACATTACTGGGGGAAGAGTGCGGGGGACATTACTGGGGGAAGAGTGCGGGGGACATTACTGGGGGAAGAGTGCGGGGGACATTACTGGGGGGAGAGTGCGGGGGACATTACTGGGGGGAGAGTGCGGGGGACATTACTGGGGGGAGAGTGCGGGGGACATTACTGGGGGGAGAGTGCGGGGGACATTACTGGGGGGAGAGTGCGGGGGACATTACTGGGGGGAGAGTGCGGGGGACACTAGTGGGGGGAGAGTGCGGGGGACACTAGTGGGGGTAGCTGTGTGGGGCACATTGTCCATCCACACGTGACACTAGGACACGCCACGATCTCATATGCATTTCCAGTGAAACGCATGTGATCGGTAACAAGCTCCTGGTTTTGTTTCTATGTAAGAACAGTCATGCGTGTCAGGGAACCAAGATGTGGGGACAATGAGGAACATCAGATGTGGTTATGTACAATGGAGAAGATGGAGGAGACGTCACCTAAAGGCGCTGGATGTAGGGATTTCTCCTGTGTGTCTGTAGCTGTATATACACTCAGTGACATTGTGAGGGGGATATGTACAGGGGGGGCATTACTGAAAGTGCGATACACATGCATTGGGGCCCGTGCCCGGATATTTTACCACCCTAGCAATGCTCCTGGGTGTTGCCCTCTTACAGACACTGGATTACTGGGGAATAAGAACATTGTGAAGGGAAGACGTCCCCAGGAGGGTTTTTTTGGATTATTAGGAGACAAGTCATGTCATAAAATAAACAAGTCAAAAATAAATTTTCCATATTCCATATCAAGTGATTGTAGCACAATGGGAAACACATTGTAAAATCTTTTGTTCTTTTTATAGCGTTCATCACAAATGAAACTAAAAGTGATAAAAAAAAATTGGATAAAATTGAAAATGATAGTGCGGCCCCATGTGACACAAAATGTGCAACAATCTTAAGACAGTCCCCAGATGTAAATAATTGTGTAGGTCTGGTCATGAATGGGTCAGACATGTAAAGGATACAACATTTATGTTGGGGGCTACAGGCCGGACCCTGCTGAACCCCAATCATCTACATAATGTATATAATAAATACTCCCCCACTAGACCATGTATCTGCTTTCTATGTAGATCGGTTCTGATTATTTAGGGGGAGGTCTGGGGGTCTCTACTCCATGAAGGTTTTTTTTTCTAATGTGTAGATTTATCTCTGACTCTAATCTCAGGTCTGATCTGTGATGTGTATTCGTTTAGGGTCTGTATATATTCCGGGGTGTGGTCTGGGGTCTGATTTAGGACGTCTCTATGTGATAGGGATTCATTTCCTAGTTTTGTGGTCAGTATTTATGTGGGGGGTCTGCTCTTATATTCTCATTAGTTCTGGGGTCTTTATTTAGTTATTGGTTCGGGTCTGTGATTTGTATTTGCAGAGGTCGCTATGACGCTTGTGGAGGCTGATTTACTTCCCAAAAAAACCACCAAGCTTTTTCTTGTGTAGGCGCGGGCTGGCGGGAAAAATATCCTTTGTAGCATGGCAACATTCGCCCACACCTCTCAGCAGCGCACACAATGCCTCGCCTTACCCGATGGGTCACGGCTCCTTCGGAAAGTCATGTGACCAGAGCCCAGGTCACATGACATTTTACAGCGGCCACAGGCCGGAGCGGTGATTGGCTCTGCCCATCCCCATGGACATGGTGCCATCACTAGGATCAAGCCGTCTGTGTGACAGCCCAATCCTATACAGTGACGGGGGCCAATATTATCAGCCCCCTGTAGTCACACCTGCCCCTGTATACAGTGAGAGGCTGCAGGGAAGGTGCTATATACATCCTCTCACTGATAACAGTCATTCCAATGGGCTGTTACCATCACATCACTGTTATCTGTGATCTATATAGAAGATTAGCAGGGGAACATATGTGCCTTTTTTAAAAAAAAAATGTAATTGTAATTAAAAAAATAAAAAAAAAATAAAATTAATCTAATAAAAATGAAAAAATAAACAGTTTTTAAAGAAGGGTCTGTAAGAGTTTTCTTGATGTCTATACAGTAATAATAATCTTTCTATAGCGCCATCATATTCTGCGGCACTTTACGAGTCATAGGGGACGTATAGAAATAAAATACTACATTACAGGGAACAGTCATATGGAACAATAGTCTAGTAACACCGTATACGTCTACGATGTTACTGAAAATGTCATACTCCTCCTCGCCTACTGAAATTACTCCTTAAAAATGGTGGGAGGAGTAATATTACCCTTCTGTAATATGTTAGTGCGACCTCTGTGTATCGGTCTACAATGTGACCTGGGATCTGTATTTATTTCGGGATTTGGTTTTGTTGCTTTTCAGGGGCAGAGGGTTATGCTCTTGGGACTTTATTCAATTATTGGAAACTTTTCTGGGGTTTGTATTTATTTTGGGGTCTGGTTTGTGTCCTGTATTAGTTTTGGGGGTCTAGGGCTTTTTTTTGTATATATATATAGAGTACCTAACCCCCAAACCAAAGTCTCTAAAAAATGCAGACCCCTCGATCTACTTCATATCCTAGACTATACTTCCTAAAGACACGGAGGCCTCACAGAAATCCCCCTGAATTAATACAGACCCCACAGAGGGTTAAAGTACCCCAGAGGGTCTAAGAAGTAGTGGTTAAAATGTTTTTTTTACAAAATTTATAAAATCTAAAAAATTCAAATCACCCCCCCCCCCCCCTTTCCCTAAAACTGATATAAAACTAAATAACCAGAAAAAAATCACACCGCAGGAAACTAAACTAATACATATCCTTGACCAGACGCCGGATTAAAGCCCCCAAACTATAACATATCACAAGAGCGTCAGACCCCCCCCCCCCCAAAGAAATAGCGCAAAATATGGAACGCTTCACGAATTTGCGTGTCATCCTTGCGCAGGGGCCATGCTAATCTTCTCTGTATCGTTCCAATTTTAGTATATGTGCTGCCGAAGCGAGCACAGACCCCTGGCCTCCCCCATCAGTATATATAGTCCCCGGAGGGGGGGAGTTATACATTATGGAGAGGTCACTCCATATACATTACACCCATCATCTTCATTGGATCATAACTCTCATTCTCCACAACTGTCTAGAGTTTTCCTTCTTAAATATATAAAAGTGCAAATAAAACGACACAAACGTATTAAACAGAATATGCAAAATAGATAAATAGCCCCAGAGGATGCTGGGAGCACCGGTCTTTGTCTTGTAAAAAGGGCGGGAAAAAGGTAAAAACAAAGGGAAACCCCAAACATTCCCTTGTTTCCCTTTGTTGGGTCTGTGGTTTCCAGGGTCCGGTCTGAATACTGTGTTATCTCATCCGGGGGCTGCAGTTATTTCGGACTCTGAGACTCTGACGGGTCTTGTTATCTGTAGTTTGGGGTCTATATTCTGCTGTTTATTTAGAGGGTCTTGTCTAGGATATGTATTTGTTCAGATGTGATTTGGGGTCTGTACTGGGGTTTGTATTATTATTACTATTAGCTCATAGGGTTTTTCTGAGGCTTTCATTTTCGGGTTTGGGGTATGAATAAGTCATAGGTGTCTGTTCTGGGGTCCTTCAGGTCCTTCAGGTATCAGGTCCTTCCCACTTTTCCTCGATTGACCCGCCTCTTCTCCCAGGATCCTCTGGGACTGGCAAATTTGCATCTTCTGGTGTCACAGCGTTGAATATCCCATATCCCCGTTACCTATAAGTTGCCCGATAATAAATGAAGAAACTATAGAAACGTTATAGAATGAGGGTTGTCATATATTATAGGTTCCTGGTGTAAATCCTGAAGAAGATCTCTCCATAATGTATAACTCCCCCCCTCCGCGGGGACTATATATACTGATGGGGGAGGCCAGGGGTCTGTGCTCGCTTCGGCAGCACATATACTAAAATTGGAACGATACAGAGAAGATTAGCATGGCCCCTGCGCAAGGATGACACGCAAATTCGTGAAGCGTTCCATATTTTTGGAGACTGAATGGTCCATATGTGTGTGAGAGGAGGAGGATCATAAATCCATAAACCACAGTCCTGCTGTTACTAACAACATACACATCTCTCCAGGGACAATAGCCATAATTGTTTGCAGAGAGCACAGAGCACAGCAGTGTGAGGACACACCCCCAGTGCACTTAGAGAAGCTGCAATCCTGGAATATAAATCCATATATCACAGTACTGCTGCTACTAAAAACATGCACAAAGTTGCAGTTACACATTTAACTATATATATATATTACCCAACACTGGCTGCAAAGTGCACAGAGTACAGCAGTGTGAGGACACCCCTAGTGCTATTTGAAATTCAGCTGCTTCTGGAAGGTTCTGTGAAAATAACATGGTCTTTATTGGTTATACGGTGAATAGGAGTCTTGTAGAGCGCCCTCTATCTTTAGGGGGACCACATGACGCTGCACCGCTTGCTGCATTACCAATAATTGTGCCATTTAGGGGCCTTTCTGTGTTTTATCCAACGAGTGATGCAGGGCAGAGATGATCAAATTTAATGGGTATGCAAATCAGCCTGCAAGTGCAGTGGGGGCGGAGCCTGTTTTTGCCACAAATAGATGTGATCTGGGCAGGGGTAGAAAGTGTGTATAGGCCATAGGGGGCGGCGATTCCAGAGTTATACAGCGAGGGACCTCCCAGCAGCACAGAGTATTTCAGGAGCAGACCATGTACACTGCGCTCTGCTGGTGAGGACAGGGCTGTATGTGACGGGGGCAGCAATGTAATGTGAAGAAGGGACGGGGGACATGAGGAGGCACAGATTAAGATTATAGACTGGGAGGCTTCCACTGTGTAAATGGCACAGTCCTCACAGCAGCACAGAGGATTTCAAGGAAGGATTGTACTAATCTGCAGTGTGACAGTCTGGAGTTACACAGAGCAGGGTGCACAGCAGTGAGAGGAGACCAGTGATAACTTTCTGCAGTGTAACACACAGCTGCTCCACACGGGGGCGCCGATGCACCATCAGCATAGAACACTGGTCCGCAGCAGCACATTGTGATTAACCATCAGACCATCCACTGCTGCGGACAATTCATGGAGAGACACCGGAGAGATACATCGTGTCCTCAGAAGGAAATGCGGCTGTACTAAAACTACATCCCTGCGGATACCAGAGCGCAGATAACACAGGAGGTGGCAGCACCACATACTCCTCATATCAGCACTATATACATTCATCCATAGCCTCATATATAATACTAGAACCGCAGTACAGACCGACACCGTATAGAAGGAAAGTTACAGATCAGTAATGTCATGTATGTACACAGTGACTGCACCAGCAGCAGAATAGTGAGTGCAGCTCTGGGTATAATACAGGATGTAACTCAGGATCAGTACAGGATAAGTAATGTCATGTATGTACACAGTGACTGCACCAGCAGCAGAATAGTGAGTGCAGCTCTGGAGTATAATACAGGGTGTAACTCAGGATCAGTACAGCATAAGTAATGTCATGTATGTACACAGTGACTGCACCAGCAGCAGAATAGTGAGTGCAGCTCTGGGGTATAATACAGGATGTAACTCAGGATCAGTACAGCATAAGTAATGTCATGTATGTACACAGTGACTACACCAGCAGCAGAATAGTGAGTGCAGCTCTGGAGTATAATACAGGATGTAACTCAGGATCAGTACAGGATAAGTAATGTCATGTATGTACACAGTGACTGCACCAGCAGCAGAATAGTGAGTGCAGCTCTGGGGTATAATACAGGATGTAACTCAGGATCAGTACAGGATAAGTAATGTCATGTATGTACACAGTGACTGCACCAGCAGCAGAATAGTGAGTGCAGCTCTGGGGTATAGTACAGGATGTAACTCAGGATCAGTACAGGATAAGTAATGTCATGTATGTACACAGTGACTGCACCAGCAGCAGAATAGTGAGTGCAGCTCTGGGGTATAATACAGGATGTAACTCAGGATCAGTACATGATAAGTAATGTCATGTATATACACAGTGACTCTACCAGCAGCAGAATAGTGAGTGCAGCTCTGGGGTATAATACAGGATGTAACTCAGGATCAGTACAGGATAAGTAATGTCATGTATGTACACAGTGACTGCACCAGCAGCAGAATAGTGAGTGCAGCTCTGGTGTATAATACGGGATGTAACTCAGGATCAGTACAGGATAAGTAATGTCATGTATGTACACAGTGACTGCACCAGCAGCAGAATAGTGAGTGCAGCTCTGGAGTATAATACAGGATGTAACTCAGGATCAGTACAGGATCAGTAATGTCATGTATGTACACAGTGACTGCACCAGCAGCAGAATAGTGAGTTCTTTATCTTTATCTCCGGATGGTGGGTGGTGTAGGTAAGTGTTACTCATCCTTCACTCAGTGACGGGCTTCTTGCACATACGTGGAGCACTGGATGTTGTTGTTCTGTGTCCGGTGTATTGGGATTGCGGCGCTGCGCGGCTGCTCCTCGTTAGTCGGGATCGGATAAGATTAATGAGAGGAGACGTCAGACTGTTGTTTCTGGAAAGAAAACAGCGGTTAATAATCCGAAGCGGAAGAAACAAGATGAATCACAGCGGTGGTGAATGTCCGGCATTAAACGTCGCTTTATTGTCTGATACTAAGCAAATCCTCTACATAACCAGTGAACCAGTGGGGATAAGCTCCCCCTAGTGGTGGCTGAAATCGAACACAATTTTATGGCGTAGTTGCAGTTACTATTATTGCAACATCACCCAGCTTTTCTAGTGCTCTGCATAACTGATACCTCCTTGTTTTTTCTTACTGTTGTAGTTGTATCCACATCATTTGTAAGGAGTTTGGAAAAGCTGGGTAACAACCTATATGAGCACATAACGGCTTCAATAAGTGACTCATCAGCAGTATGATCACACTACAGCTCCTCTACAGAGTTATCAGCCAGCTTTCCTAGTGCTCTGAATGCCAGACCTTGTCAATATGTTTACAATGCAAGATCACCATTTCAAGTAGTAGATAACTAGGAAAGCTGGGTGACAACCAGTACGAGGGCCCTACGTCTCCTGTGTTGGTATATAATCCAGCTTTTTCCGAGCACTGAACGGCTAATCTGCCTAGTTATGCTATTCTAGTAGAAGATACTTCTCCAAATTAAGACGGTAGCTCCAGCTTTCCTAGTGTCCTGAATGGCAGCCATTGTCGATAATCAGTTTACAATGCAAGAGCAGTGGTTTACTTAGTAGATAACTAGGAAAGCTGGGTGATAACCTACCTGAGCTCAGTACAGCACCTGTATTTGGATACAACCCTACTCTCCCAGTGTCTCTGAATGGCAGATATTATCAATAATCAGTTTACAATGCAAGATCTGTGGCTTATGTAATAGATAACCAGGAAAGCTGGGTGATAATCTGAGCACAGCGTCTGTATGGGGATATGACCCAGCTTTTCCCGTGCTCTGAACAGCTGATCTGCCTAGTTATGCCATTCTACTAGAAGATACTGTACAGAATTCAGGTGTACGGAGAAGCTGACTATAGCTGGGGTTATCACCCAGCTTTCCTAGTGCTCTGATTGGCAGATCTGTTCGATGCATTAGGGCCTGGTGATCGATCATGTACCTGGGAAAGCTGGGTGTGAATAATGGTTGTCAGGAAGAACAAAACGGATTGGCTGGTACACTGCTCCAAATCAGAGGCAGCGAAGCAGCTGGATGGTGATTGGCCGGGCCCAGAGTGTAAGACATAATACCGCCACGCGGCTCCTGACACGCCGCCATGATGTCTCGCTGTGTGCGGCAGGTAGGGAGGCGGATGCTATTGTCTGGCAGCTCCTATAAGGGGTCACGACCTCTCACCTAACCTGTAATAACACCCGGGGGTACAGCCCCCCCCCCCCCCCCCCAGGGGCCTTCTCTCTCCTCCTTCGTAAATTCTTAGCGAAATCCGTAAAACATCTCGATGATGAACGTCAGCTGCCGCCTCTTTCATGCCTTCTGGGTGGTTATTCAGTTTTTTTGGTTTGGGAGGGGGGGGGGAGGAGTTGGGTCTGTAGGCATCTGGTCGGGAAGGGGTTACGTAAATTTTTTTTGGACGTGGAAAACGCGATATTAGCCGCCCACGTCCTCCGTCTAAAAATATGTAAATTTCCAGAAGCTGCCAGGAAAAAAAAAAAACCCTCATAAACACAACTGGGATAAGTGGCGCCCCCCTCCCCGGGCGAGGTAATTGGTGATAAAGCGGCCGTAGGGGGGTGGGCCCAGAAATCTGATGGAATGTTATTTCCGTATAATTGACCCCCGCGCTCCTTGTACTGTATATGATTTTGTGTTTTCAACCTGAATGACGTTGTGTTTTTCTCTTCACTCCCCCCTTAGGGTGCACCCCGCTAAAATGTGGGCGAGCCGTGACCGACGCTGTGATCACCCCAGAGGAAGCACGGAAAATGTGGAGGTAATGACTTACTGATCAGACTGATGGACTACAATGCCCAGCATGCCTTGCTGCTCCATACTCGGACATGCAGAGGATGCCCCTGGATACATAGTACAGTGCAGGGGGATGGAGATGCCCACTACTGATTAACCTATACTGAAGAGAGCACAGAGCACAGCAGTGTGAGATCTGAGTACACATTTCTCCAGGGACAGTACATAACACTGGCTGCAGAGAGCACAGAGCACAGCAGTGTGAGGTCTGATTACACATCTCTCCAGGGACAATACATAACACTGGCTGCAGAGAGCACAGAGCACAGCAGTGTGAGGTATGATTACACATCTCTCCAGGGACAATACATAACACTGGCTGCAGAGAGCACAGAGCACAGCAGTGTGAGGTATGATTACACATCTCTCCAGGGACAATACATAACACTGGCTGCAGAGAGCACAGAGCACAGCAGTGTGAGGTATGATTACACATCTCTCTAGGGACAATACATAACACTGGCTGCAGAGAGCACAGAGCACAGCAGTGTGAGGTCTGATTACACCTCTCTCCAGGGACCATACATAACACTGGCTGCAGAGAGCACAGAGCACAGCAGTGTGAGGTCTGATTACACATCTCTCCAGGGACAATACATAACACTGGCTGCAGAGAGCACAGAGCACAGCAGTGTGAGGTCTGATTACACATCTCTCCAGGGACAATACATAACGCTGGCCGAAGTCTATATGGTTCCACCTGCTGACACTTTCCCTTTAAGGGAGACTCCATTAGAATCAGTAATTCCAGCTGCTGTTCCCTAAACGGTAGCCACTGTTTCTTCTTGTGTTTCTAGTTACGGATGAAGGAATCTGGGAAAATATTTTCCCGCTCTCTGTTAGCTCGGGCCCCTGTATGTAGAAGTAATCCAGGGCTGACAGACCCCCCATTCTCCGGCTATAACCTTACACCCCGGTGTCTTGTACACACAGGCAGGTTCGCACGGCACGGCTCCGGTCACGGCCTTGTGCCAGCCTGCGGGGAGACGTCTGCTTCTCGTTGAGATCTGATTGCGGACTTTGTGTTTTCCTTACAGGATCGCTGAGGCGGGATTGTCCCTCGGAGGCTCTGATGGAGGGGTGAGTATGGGATATCAGAGGCTTCCACAGATTAACACAAGGATTTTCAACACATTTCGTGAGCCCCTCCAGCTGTGAAGCGAGTAATCCATCCTGCGCTTTCAGAGCCGAATGTGAAAACGTGGGGGGCAGATTGTCCCGGCCGCGCTCATTGTAATCCCAGCTGCCTGGCTCCGCTAATACACGGCCCCTGCTGGGAGAAGCATGGACAGCAATATTTCTAGGCTCCCACCCAACAAATCCTTCTAATGGTAGAGGTTACATTGTGGCGGCGTGTAATCATACACAATGGCGCATAGTCAGTCCGTGGTGTGTAGGTAGAACTATCCGGGTAATGCAGTGATGGATTCAGAAGTTCTCCTAATTATCCGGTCTAATATTCATGAATAGGCAGCACATATGTCACCCTCGCAGTCCTTGGGTAAACCATTACCTACCTACTGTACGGGGATCCACAGCCAACACCTTAATGAAGAGGACAGACCCCACAGGAGCTCTTGTCCAGTAAAAATGCCAGCAGAGGTAAGTACATTGTACAATGTACATTGTTAGTACAATGTAACTCGCTGCACTGGTAAATGTCATAAAGCTAAAAAATACAAAAAAAAAAAAAAAAAAATATATATATATATATATATATATATATATAAAAAACCTAATGTACTAATGAAAACTACAGCTTCTCCCACAAAAAAACAAGCCCAGAAACAAGTTATTTATAAGCAATGGCAAACATTGGGGCTCATTTACTAAGGGACCGAATCGCCGGGTTTCCTGAATATTACCGATTTGCGGCATTTTCCCCCTGAATTGCCCTGGGTTTTTGGCGCACGCGATCGGATTGTGTCGCATTGGTGCTGGCATGCACGCGACGGAAATCGGGGGAAAACCAGAAAACCAAACGGATTCTGAAAAAAACCCAGTATTTAAAAAATAATTTGTGTCGCTTGACACGCGCTTACCTGCACCGAAGAGAAGAAGGTGAACTCCGGCGGACCTCGCGGCAGCAGCGACACCTGGTGGATATCGGACGCATGGACCTTAGTGAATCCCGGCAGAACCCGAATCCTCGTTGGAAAACGCGCCGCTGGATTGCGACTGGACCGGGTAAGTAAATGAGCCCCATTGTTTCTTATTTTGCCTAATTTCCCCCAACAAAGTATTAGTAGAAGTTCAGCTATAAATTCTATGTACCACAAAAGGATGCCGTAAAAAATATCAACCCAACCTGCAAAAAACGGGGCCTGGGTTGTGTTATTTATAAGCCATGGCCAACATTTTAAATTTAAAAGAGGTTAAAAAAAAAAGTCAGACGTTTTTCTAATTTCCGATTAAAAAAAGTATCCATAAAAGTGAATAAATCCTAAGTACCACAGAAAAGGGAGTCGTTAAAAATATCAACTCAACCTGCAAAAAACAATCTTATTTGTGATCCATGGCAATATTGTAGATTAATAGAAGCAAAAAAGAAAGGAGTCACAACTGCATTTTTTCCTAATTTCCCCCTAAAAAAAAGTATTAATAAATGCACAGCAAAAAAAATCCTATTTACTCCAAAAGGAGCAGTTAAAAATATCAATTCAGTCCACAAAAAACAAACCCTCGTGGCTCTAAAGACTGAAAATGTAAAAAAACTCTACTGCCTGCCTAAGTTGTGACACTTGTGCCGTGCTGATTGGCCGGCGTCCCACCAATCAGACTTTCACTGACCACCTGTCACTGGGCCTCCCTTAAAGGGTTGTCCGTCAGCGTTTAAAGGCGATGTCTATCATGGCAGATGTGGATTTCAGTGGTAACAGAACCTATTGTTCTAAGGGACCCACAAGTGATGGAAGAAAAGTGGAACCGCTGGATCAGACTACACCGGGGTTTGTTTGTTGTCTGTTACCATGGCGAGGGTTGGATAGAAGTTGTATAAACAAACTTTGGGAAATTTTGAATCATGTCTTATTACAAGGTTGTATCGGTGGTGCTTCCAGGACTGGGAGGGTGTTAGGTGCTTTGCTAATCTGAGTGCTGGGACCCTCAAAGTTGGAGTAGTCCAGTGCAGAGAGCTAAGGGCACAGCAGTGTGAGGACACCCACTTAAAGTAACACCCCCCCCTCATTAGGTCTTGTATTGCATTGCAGACTCCATGTTCTTCAGTTCAGCCATCGATTCCGAGTCCGGCGAGTATAAATCAGCGCTCCCTCAGTTGTGACAATTCTTCGGAATCTCCGCGCTCCTTTAAGACGCGTCTCGTCCCCCATCATGGTTATTGACCTGTTCTGCGCCGGCTCATTTGTCCATCTGTCAGCCTCTTATTATAGTTTGTTTTTGCTCTCTCCTCCTCCTCCTCCTCACGACATTGAGGTTTTGCAGCAGGATCTCAGCAGCTGCTCGTCTCCGCTCTCCTTTTCCAGATTCCGATTAGTAAATGGAAAACATTCCGTGCTGAGCGGAGAAAAGTTTAGGCCGTTTTCCATTTTAGTTGATGCCGTGAAACGCGTTACCCCTGCTGCTTCCCTGTGCCAGTCCTTATACCCATACAGCGTCCGTGTAGGAAAGTGACGCCACGCTTAACCGGCTCAACTATAACGAGACCGAACTCCAGGGCTGCAGTGTAGACTGGAAGAGCAGAGTGATTACATGCAGGGATAGGCAGTGGTAACAAGGACAAGGGGCCTTTGTATGCTATAGAAATACGATGCAAGGACTCCCGGTCTGCCGACAGAACTGCACTGCCAACACAGTAACAGTGAATACATGGCTGCTGCGGATGTTCAGCTGGCAGACAGGGAGTCCTTGCATCATATTTCTGTGTAATTTAAGGACTCCGGACCTGTGGAAGGTGTACAGTCTGTGGGATCAGGCAGACATACGGGCACATTTCCACGGGCTGCCTTTTGGTTGTGGTCTCCCCTTCCTGTCCATCTTGGTTTCTTAATCTTGACTTTCCTCTGTCTCCCCTTCTCGGTCTCTGTCTCCCCTGCCTTTCCTTCTCTGTCTCTGTCTCCCCTGTCTTTCCTTCTCTGTCTCTGTCTCCCCTGTCTTTCCTTCTCGGTCTCTGTCTCCCCTGTCTTTCCTTCTCGGTCTCTGTCTCCCCTGTCTTTCCTTCTCTGTCTCCCCTGTCTTTCCTTCTCTGTCTCCCCTGTCTTTCCTTCTCTGTCTCCCCTGTCTTTCCTTCTCGGTCTCTGTCTCCCCTGTCTTTCCTTCTCTGTCTCTGTCTCCCCTGTCTTTCCTTCTCGGTCTCTGTCTCCCCTGTCTTTCCTTCTCTGTCTCTGTCTCCCCTGTCTTTCCTTCTCTGTCTCTGTCTCCCCTGTCTTTCCTTCTCGGCCTCTGTCTCCCCTGTCTTTCCTTCTCGGCCTCTGTCTCCCCTGTCTTTCCTTCTCGGCCTCTGTCTCCCCTGTCTTTCCTTCTCGGCCTCTGTCTCCCCTGTCTTTCCTTCTCGGTCTCCCTTGTCTTTCCTTCTTGGCCTCTGTCTCCCCTGGCTTTCCTTCTCGGCCTCTGTCTCCCCTGTCTTTCCTTCTCGGCCTCTGTCTCCCCTGTCTTTCCTTCTCGGTCTCTGTCTCCCATGTCTTTCCTTCTCTGTCTCCCCTGTCTTTCCTTCTCCGTCTCTGTCTCCCCTGTCTTTCCTTCTCAGTCTCTGTCTCCCCTGTCTTTCCTTCTCAGTCTCTGTCTCCCCTGTCTTTCCTTCTCTGTCTCTGTCTCCCCTGTCTTTCCTTCTCTGTCTCTGTCTCCCCTGTCTTTCCTTCTCGGTCTCTGTCTCCCCTGTCTTTCCTTCTCGGTCTCTGGCTCCCCTGTCTTTCCTTCTCTGTCTCCCCTGTCTTTCCTTCTCGGCCTCTGTCTCCCCTGTCTTTCCTTCTCTGTCTCTGTCTCTGTTTCCCCTGTCTTTCCTTCTCGGCCTCTGTCTCCTCTGTCTTTCCTTCTCGGCCTCTGTCTCCCCTGTCTTTCCTTCTCTGTCTCCCCTGTCTTTCCTTCTCTGTCTCCCATGTCTTTCCTTCTCTGTCTCCCATGTCTTTCCTTCTCTGTCTCCCATGTCTTTCCTTCTCTGTCTCCCATGTCTTTCCTTCTCTGTCTCCCATGTCTTTCCTTCTCTGTCTCCCATGTCTTTCCTTCTCTGTCTCCCATGTCTTTCCTTCTCTGTCTCCCATGTCTTTCCTTCTCTGTCTCTGTCTCCCCTGTCTTTCCTACTCTGTCTCCCCTGTCTTTCCTTCTCTGTCTCCCCTGTCTTTCCTTCTCTGTCTCCCCTGTCTTTCCTTCTCTGTCTCCCATGTCTTTCCTTCTCTGTCTCCCCTGTCTTTCCTACTCTGTCTCCCCTATCTTTCCTTCTCTGTCTCCCATGTCTTTCCTTCTCTGTCTCCCCTGTCTTTCCTTCTCTGTCTCTGTCTCCCATGTCTTTCCTTCTCTGTCTCCCATGTCTTTCCTTCTCTGTCTCCCATGTCTTTCCTTCTCTGTCTCTGTCTCCCCTGTCTTTCCTTCTCTGTCTCCCCTGTCTTTCCTTCTCTGTCTCCCCTGTCTTTCCTTCTCTGTCTCTGTCTCCCCTGTCTTTCCTTCTCTGTCTCTGTCTCCCCTGTCTTTCCTTCTCGGCCTCTGTCTCCCCTGTCTTTCCTTCTCGGCCTCTGTCTCCCCTGTCTTTCCTTCTCGGCCTCTGTCTCCCCTGTCTTTCCTTCTCGGCCTCTGTCTCCCCTGTCTTTCCTTCTCGGCCTCTGTCTCCCCTGTCTTTCCTTCTCGGCCTCTGTCTCCCCTGTCTTTCCTTCTCGGCCTCTGTCTCCCCTGTCTTTCCTTCTCGGCCTCTGTCTCCCCTGTCTTTCCTTCTCGGCCTCTGTCTCCCCTGTCTTTCCTTCTCGGCCTCTGTCTCCCCTGTCTTTCCTTCTCGGCCTCTGTCTCCCCTGTCTTTCCTTCTCGGCCTCTGTCTCCCCTGTCTTTCCTTCTCGGCCTCTGTCTCCCCTGTCTTTCCTTCTCGGTCTCTGTCTCCCCCTGTCTTTCCTTCTCGGCCTCTGTCTCCCCTGTCTTTCCTTCTCGGCCTCTGTCTCCCCTGTCTTTCCTTCTCGGCCTCTGTCTCCCCTGTCTTTCCTTCTCGGCCTCTGTCTCCCCTGTCTTTCCTTCTCGGCCTCTGTCTCCCCTGTCTTTCCTTCTCGGCCTCTGTCTCCCCTGTCTTTCCTTCTCGGCCTCTGTCTCCCCTGTCTTTCCTTCTCGGCCTCTGCCTCCCCCGTCTTTCCTTCTCGGCCTCTGCCTCCCCCGTCTTTCCTTCTCGGCCTCTGCCTCCCCCGTCTTTCCTTCTCGGCCTCTGTCTCCCCCGTCTTTCCTTCTCTGTCTCCCCCGTCTTTCCTTCTCTGTCTCTGTCTCCCCTGTCTTTCCTTCTCTGTCTCCCCTGTCTTTCCTTCTCTGTCTCCCATGTCTTTCCTTCTCTGTCTCCCCTGTCTTTCCTTCTCGGTCTCTGTCTCCCCTGTCTTTCCTTCTTGGCCTCTGCCTCCCCCGTCTTTCCTTCTCTGTCTCTGTCTCCCCTGTCTTTCCTTCTCTGTCTCTGTCTCCCCTGTCTTTCCTTCTCTGTCTCTGTCTCCCCTGTCTTTCCTTCTCTGTCTCTGTCTCCCCTGTCTTTCCTTCTCTGTCTCTGTCTCCCCTGTCTTTCCTTCTCTGTCTCTGTCTCCCCTGTCTTTCCTTCTCTGTCTCTGTCTCCCCTGTCTTTCCTTCTCTGTCTCTGTCTCCCCTGTCTTTCCTTCTCTGTCTCTGTCTCCCCTGTCTTTCCTTCTCTGTCTCTGTCTCCCCTGTCTTTCCTTCTCTGTCTCTGTCTCCTCTGTCTTTCCTTCTCTGTCTCTGTCTCCCCGTCTTTCTCTATCTTCTCTCCCCTTAGTCCTGATAATCCAGGCCCCCGGGGATATTGCAGATACTGGAGGTCCTGCTCAGTTTATAGTCACTGCATACACTACCTGTACAGACGCATTTAGTGGCTGCTGTTATTTGCAGGTTTTCCTGGTAACTTTTTATTCCGTTGTCTTATTATTATGTTTCCTTATTTCTTTTGTGGAAAGTGAGCCGGTATTTTGTGTACAGGATATAATTATGTACCAACAATGGAGCGGCTGAGCGGCAGCTTTCTCCTGCGGGTTTTTCCTCTTGTAGATGCAGTAAGAGCGGCTCCTGAGCTGCGCGGCGGCTGTAGGTGGTAATCAGGTAGTAGAAGTTTCCGGAAGCCTCCGCTGTGCAGCTCGTGGCGGCGCAGGCTCCAGCAGTGCGCAGGCGGCCGTGTAATGTGCAATCTAATGTGTTTTCCAGGCGTCTATTCTAGACCTGCACTCCGGAGCGCTGTCAATGGGGAAGAACTTTGTGAATATGTATCGGTGAGTCCAAACTGCGCCCCGTATCTCCTGCCTCCTCCTGCACCCCGTATCTCCTGCCTCCTTGTGCGCCCCGTATCTCCTGCCTCCTCGTGCGCCCCGTATCTCCTGCCTCCTCGTGCGCCCCGTATCTCCTGCCGCCTCGTGCGCCCCGTATCTCCTGCCTCCTCGTGCGCCCCGTATCTCCTGCCTCCTCGTGCGCCCCGTATCTCCTGCCGCCTCCTGCACCTCGTATCTCCTGCCTCCTCGTGCGCCCCGTATCTCCTGCCTCCTCGTGCGCCCCGTATCTCCTGCCTCCTCGTGCGCCCCGTATCTCCTGCCGCCTCCTGCACCTCGTATCTCCTGCCTCCTCGTGCGCCCCGTATCTCCTGCCTCCTCGTGCGCCCTGTATCTCCTGCCTCCTGCACCCCGTATCTCCTGCCTCCTCGTGCGCCCCGTATCTCCTGCCTCCTCGTGCGCCCCGTATCTCCTGCCTCCTCGTGCGCCCCCTATCTCCTGCCTCCTCGTGCGCCCCGTATCTCCTGCCTCCTCGTGCGCCCCGTATCTCCTGCCTCCTCGTGCGCCCCGTATCTCCTGCCTCCTCGTGCGCCCCCTATCTCCTGCCGCCTCGTGCGCCCCGTATCTCCTGCCTCCTCGTGCGCCCCGTATCTCCTGCCTCCTCGTGCGCCCCGTATCTCCTGCCTCCTCGTGCGCCCCGTATCTCCTGCCTCCTCGTGCGCCCCGTATCTCCTGCCGCCTCCTCGTGCGCCCCGTATCTCCTGCCGCCTCCTCGTGCGCCCCGTATCTCCTGCCGCCTCCTCGTGCGCCCCGTATCTCCTGCCGCCTCCTCGTGCGCCCCGTATCTCCTGCCGCCTCCTCGTGCGCCCCGTATCTCCTGCCGCCTCCTCGTGCGCCCCGTATCTCCTGCCGCCTCCTCGTGCGCCCCGTATCTCCTGCCGCCTCCTCGTGCGCCCCGTATCTCCTGCCGCCTCCTCGTGCGCCCCGTATCTCCTGCCGCCTCCTCGTGCGCCCCGTATCTCCTGCCGCCTCCTCGTGCGCCCCTTTATCCCTTTCTCATCATCTACTCCCACTTCTCTATAAATCTTCTTTCAACTTTGACCTTCTTTGACCCTCCCCTCCCTATTCCCTTCTCATTACTACTACTAGGGGTCTGTACTCCTCTCCTCCCTGACGACTTGTTGGGGTCTTGTGACTCCTGTGTTTCCATGTCAGCAGTGGGTAACTCCCCTCACCCCGCTCAGTAAATGTGCATGCTCTGCCAGTCAGAGTGTGCATGTGTGTAGCTGCATTTCATCCTGATATCCTTCTGTATATATGACTGCCCTTGCAGTACAGCGCCGGTGACTCTCTGCCTCCCTGATTGGCCTCCGAGCAGTAACTTTGTCTCAGGTTTTCACCTTTCTGCGGTGATTTATTACCAATTACGCCCTATAATACCCTGCATGAATGAATATGGCTGAGACGCGGAAGATAAATTGTGCCGCTCAACCTCGAAAACGGTCCAGCAATGCAGCAAAATCAGTCATGTCCTCATTAGAAATTCTCAATATCAACCCCCCACCCCCACCCCACCTCCCTGTCGTACATCTTCAGAGGACCCCGAAAATGCTAATGTATCAGGAGTCAAAGTGATCGTGGTCAGGGTTGTGTAAGATTAGAAATATTTGTCTACTTTCTTCTGGAAACAGCGCCCTCTCTATACTCAGGCTCAGTCTGGTACTGCAGTCACTTAAGCTCCATGGACAGAAGTGGCGCTGTCTCAATAGAAACATTTTTTTTCTTATCCTAGACAATATTTCTTAAGGAAAAACTCTGCATTATTCATATTTTTCTAGTTTGCAAGACCACTGCTGTCTGTCAGTGACTGTAAACCATCTCTGACTATTCCCACTGATACAGCCAGACAGCACAAAACAGTGTTTATCTTCATCCGCCATTAGGGGGAGCTCCTGAGTTCTCTGCATACTGTTTTATTAGAGTGTATACACAGGATGCAGTGAGCTCCCTCTAGTGGTGGAATTTATCATCACCTATTCTTATTCTTCAGTATATTAAGGCTGGAAAACCCCTTTAATCATGTTTCCAGGGCTGTATTGCATGATAAAATTTGCCGACACATTCCCTTTTAGTCTCTGCAGGGGATCTGGTGCTTCGTATCAGTCCATTTGCTCTGCTGATCCCTCTTCTTCTTATTCTCACAGGTATTATGGAGAGCAGATGAAGGAGATTGTGACCGAGGAGGACTTTCAGCTTTATAGGTAATATATCCCGTATAATATTCCGGTACCTGATAGTCCATGCTATGCCCCCTCTGGCTGTATCTGGTATTGCAGCTAAGCTGTGAAGTCATTGGTGCTGAGCTGCAATACTGGACCCCACCTGTTGACAAGAGTGGTGCTGTTCTCTAGGAAAGTAAGGCAGTTTTAAAAGCATTTTGTGATGACCAGGTTCACCAGTGTATTACTCGCCCCCAATGTGTCCAAAATTGTTTTGTACATGAACTTGGGGGCGGCCGGGGGGACATTGGCCTCTTAGAGGGGTCACGACTGGTTGCTATTAAGTGCAGGCCATTAGTACTGACTGGTGCTAGTAGTGGCAGTAAACATGGCGTCTAATTACTCTGCACTACATACTCGTTTACACGCTCACTTCCTAATTAATTAAGCTGATTAGTGGCTCGATGTAGTGTGATCATCCAGATCATCACTTCTCCATATACACAGTAACTGATATGAGAACACTACATCTCCCACAATGCACCACAGCAGAATCCTATCACTTCTCCTTATACACAGTAACTGATATGAGAACAATGCAGCTCCCACAATGCACCGCGGCAGAATCCTATCACTTCTCCTTATATACAGTAACATCTCCCACAATGCACCGCGGCAGAATCCTATCACTTCTCCTTATATACAGTAACATCTCTCACAATGCACTGCAGCAGAATCCTATCACCTCTCCTTATACACAGTAACTGATATGAGAACAATGCATCTCCCACAATGCACTGCAGCAGAATCCTATCACCTCTCCTTATACACAGTAACTGATATGAGAACAATGCATCTCCCACAATGCACTGCAGCAGAATCCTATCACTTCTCCTTATATACAGTAACATCTCCCACAATGCACCGCAGCAGAATCCTATCACTTCTCCTTATATACAGTAACATCTCCCACAATGCACTGCAGCAGAATCCTATCACTTCTCCTTATATACAGTAACATCTCCCACAATGCACTGCAGCAGAATCCTATCACTTCTCCTTATATACAGTAACATCTCCCACAATGCACTGCAGCAGAATCCTATCACTTCTCCTTATATACAGTAACATCTCCCACAATGCACTGCAGCAGAATCCTATCACTTCTCCTTATATACAGTAACTGATATGAGAACAATGCATCTCCCACAATGCACCGCGGCAGAATCCTATCACTTCTCCTTATATACAGTAACATCTCCCACAATGCACTGCAGCAGAGTCCTATCACTTCTCCTTATATACAGTAACATCTCCCACAATGCACCGCAGCAGAATACGTCCAGTATTCTCACGTTTTGTCTCTTTTTGCAGCGATGTCAGGCGCAGGATCCAGCAGGAGATCGCCAGGACCTTTGATCTGGATGCCAACAACTTGCATCTCACCAAACCCACCTTCTTCTCCCGGATGAACAGCTCCGAAGCCAAAACCACACACGACGAATACTGGCACCCGCACATAGACAAGGTGAGGCCCGGCACCCACTGCAGTGCCTATAGGGGAGTCATCCATCTTTCTAGAGACCCTGAACACAACCTATACATTTTCACCTGTTGTGGTGTATTGCACTGCTCTTGGCCCTCTTGTTCATGAATCAGAGGGCTCAGGATGAACAAATTACACCATCGTATATCCAGTCTTGTGTCTGTTTACCTCCCCGCAGCGGCAGGTGACAGGACAGGGTAGGTTAAGCTAATATTTGTCCTGGCTTTGAGTAGTGCCCTTTACCGGAGCTCTGACAGGCGCTGTTCTCCGGCTGTGTGTGTGTGTTTAACCGTTTATTAGCTGAATTCTGTGAAGTAAAGCTGCAGTGTTGTCTGCTGCCAACAGGGGGCGTCATACACTTCTCCATGAGCACGGGGCGCTCTGTAATTCTGCATATTTAAGGAGACTTCACTCATAGGACAGTTCACAGCAGCACAGAGCATTACAGGAGCGCTGTGGGTAGCAGTGATACATATACACCGCGCGGGTGACTTGCTCGGCTCTGCTACATCCATACAGATGAAGGATGAGTAAGTCACACGTCTGAGCAGGTGCTGCTATGAATCATCCAATAACCCATCACTACATAAAACTCATCCCGGGGAGCCCGTGTTGTATGTTCTATATATTACGCCCCCCATCCATAGTCTCTGTGGTGGCAGCCCCCCCCCTCCTCGCCACCGCCGCTAGCAGCGCCACATCTGCAGCATCTTCAGTAATAGAGGGCAGAGGTCACCTCTTCCATTTCCAATGGGAACTTCCGTAAGTCAGGCACTTAATCCCCATTGTCGTAACGTGGCACGCCGGAGGTTAACTGAGGGGTGGACAGGGTGCGGAGGTGGGGGGCGAGGAGCTACATGACCCCTAATTTCCACCTCCTTGTGCAGAATTTCATCATTATCACCGTTTTTTTCCAATCCTGCAGGTGAAAGGAGATGCAGAATGTATTATACAGGACCCGGGGCCGGGGATTAGGGGGCCAGGGAGCATCATGGGTATTAATTATTTGTACATGTAATTAAATGGGCTATATATCCCCCCCCCTCTTCCTCCAACACCTCATCTATCACGTTCTAGAGGCCAGTAGATATGGCTAGTGTCCACGCCTGACAATTCATCATAAATAAAGCTATTTTCAACTTAATTTTTTGCACTTCAGCCACTGGAGATAATAATTGGAGATAAAGTCAGAGAACCGCTTATCTGCTGCATAGAAATACCAAGTCCAGCGAAGTGCATGGGCAAAGTTGAGGGTCCCGAACTCTGTATCTTGTCAATAAACAGTCAGTTATTTGCATCCTGTGCTTAGGAGTCCAGTGGGCGGGCCTCCCAGGGATTGGCAGTTTACTGCCCACCCAGTGGACTCCTAAGCTGAGATTTATTAAATAACCAGGTGGTCCCGACCCCTGTCACATGGCTACACTAGACTACCAATCCCTGATAATTGATGTAGAGTCCAGTAGGCGGTCCTATTGAACATTTGCTACCCGCCCACTGGACTCCAAAGCTTAAAAAGATATTAATCAATAACTAGGGGTCCTAACTAGAGGTCAGCAGACCCGAACTGTAGGTTTGGGTTTGGCATTTGGGTGCTGACCCTGACATTTTACCTAATTGGCTGCCGAGTTACCGCCCCTGACAACTAGCCGTGGCTATGATTGGCCAGTGGGTCACCCCGGTCGTGTTGTTAGTGTGTTAATTTGCCGGATTGGTTGTTCAGCAGGAGCATGGCCAAAAATGAACCTACAGTTCGGGTCTGCCTATCTCTAGTCCTAACCTTTTGCACATGTCTCCATCAATGATCTAGGAGTCCAGTGGGCGGTCCTATTAGAGACTGAATTTTTCGCCTCACCCACTGGACTCTTAGCGTTAATAGAACATAACCAGTTAACCCATAACTAGGGGCCTCTGTGACATGTGAATCTAGTTTATTCTGGGTTTAGGAGTCCAGTAGGTGGTCTTACGAGGGAGACAATCTTCTCTCCTCCCACTGGACTCCTATGCATAAAAACAGCACTGATTCGAACAAATAAACCCGACCCCGGTCAAATGTCTACAGCAATTCTTTAAATATTAAAGGGGTTGTTTGACACAGATGGCCGATGATTATCTCTATCAGATTGGGGGAGGGACCTGTACACTGGACAGGTTATAACTTGTTGAAAGTTGAGGGTCGGACCCCCCGGGACCCCCACAGATGCTGTAAATGTTATATGCTCCATTAATTCTCTATGGGAGTGCTGTAGATGGCGGATACAGCGCTCCCCTCCTCCCACCAGGGCTTTGTGCAGGAGGGAGGGGGTGATAGTGTCTTTCAGATTGAAAGAGAAGGCTCCGGGATGGAGCAGCGAGACCCCCGCAGTCCCCCGGGACCCTGTATGTAATCACTGACAGTATCCTGCGCTTTATTCATTGTATAAATTCACCATCTCCCCGGAGAGCGCCAGAGCCACAGGAGCGAAAATCCTTCATCTAACGCTTCACCTCCCGACGTGTACGGAAGCAAATTAACACTGCTTGCTGTCAATTAGAGGGAAAACCTATGGCTGCTCCCCCTCCAGCCCATGTAAGATAGCTGCACTGACACATTGCAACAAATTACCAGCACAGGAAAGATTGCAATGCTGGCGTCCTCTGAGGATTCGGTTTGTAGAGTTATTAACCTTGGTATGTGACAGCAAGCGGAGGAGCGGAAGCCGTATCCAGGTTCTATCATTTAATCTGTCACTAATGGGATGAGATCGCCAGATATTCCGGATTGTCGGATGGTCACAGAAAATTACATACATCAGTTTTACATGAGTTTAGAACCAAAAATGTCTAAAAGGGGTTGTCCAGAATTAGAGAAACAGTAACACACCTGACAATGGGATGTGTATGATCTATTCAATATAATGGGGCTGCAATACCAAACGTAACCAGTGGACAGGTGGGGCGCTGTTGCTGGTGTAAGGTGACCATTTTAAATATTATATATCCAGTTTAAAGGGGTTAATGGGGTTGCTATATTAATGACCTGTCCTTAGGATATCAGATTTTTGGGAGTTCAGACTCCTAGGACCCTCATAAATCATCTGTTTCATCAGTTCTGCAGCTGTTTACTGTAATGGTAGAGCGCTTGCAGTACCATTCTCGGCCACTGCACAGTGGGCGGAGCTGTGCTGTTTCCAATGCTAATAATGCCCTTTCCTTCTGCTAATGGGTGACAATATAAGTTGTCAAACACCAACCTATCTGAGGTTATCTATGAAAAAGCAGTACAGGAAAGCTTTAAAGGGGAGATGTCACCAGTTACGTAACACTTAATAACAGGCCATATTTGGTAGCTGCCGTGCCTATGACCAATATGCTTTTTGTTTTATTAAAATCCGTCTACCGGTTCAAAAGATACGACCCTCAGAAGTTTACATGTGAATTAGCGCATCATAGCAAAAGGGGGCGGTAACCTTTAATTCTCTCAGTGGGCGTGTCTCTGAATGCGCTAATTCACACATAAACTTCTGAGGCTCATATCTAATGAACAGCTGGGCGGATTTTATTAAATCAGACGTCAAATTGATCGGGGGCACCGTGCCAGTCTAGTGAGGTGTGTTATTTATTATTTTGCACTTGGTGACGGGCCCCCTTTAAAAAGGAAAAAAAAAGCGGGGCAGCCATGGCTGAAGCAGAGACGTCTTGCAGTGAGCTTTTGAGGCGTTTCTCTGTGTAGATTTTGGACAGGGTGATGTTTAGATTGGACCCTGTGTAGCAATATATCTGAAGGAGGGGCTCAGTGCTCCACCGTTTGGGCCAGGAGACCACCACAATACGGCGCCAGCACTGCTACATCCATCCATCTGCCTGCTGGATCAGGTCACGTTCCTGCAGAGTCTGGCACTGCCCGATACCAGGAATTACATGAGGTCACTGCTCGGTGCGGCCAGGCCTCTGTCTGATATTACCGTGGCCGAGCCTCAGGAGCCGCAACGCATCTGCCATGGCCTGAGGGGGAGACTGATGACAAAAACAACAGGCAGGGTGGTGCTCTGCCAACGGGACAGGTCATGGCCTCGTGCTGAAATACTCTGTGCTGCTGTGAGGCTCTGCTCCTTCATGTTACTACCGCTCCCCAAAAAATCAACATAGCGCTAACCAGAAATACTCTGTGCTGCTGTGGGACCTGCTCCTTCCTTTAGGTCACCACCTACAGGATCACTACATTCTTCTGAAATACTCTGTGCTGCTGTGGGCACTGCTCCTGCCTGTAGGTCACCACCCACAAGATCACTACATTCTTCTGAAATACTCTGTGCTGCTGTGGGACCTTCTCCTTCCTTTAGGTCACCACCTACAGGATCACTACATTCCCCTGCAATACTCTGTGCTGCTGTGGGTCCTGCTCCTTCCTTTAGGTCACCACCTACAGGATCACTACATTCCTCTGAAATACTCTGTGCTGCTGTGGGTCCTGCTCCTTCCTTTAGGTCACCACCTACAGGATCACTACATTCCTCTGAAATACTCTGTGCTGCTGTGGGACCTTCTCCTGCCTATAGGTCACCACCTACAGGATCACTACATTCTCCTGAAATACTCTGTGCTGCTGTGGGCCCCGCTCCTTCCTATAGGTCACCACCCACAGGATCACTACATTCTCCTGAAATACTCTGTGCTGCTGTGGGCCATGCATCTTCCTATAGGTCACCACCTACAGGATCACTACATTCTCCTGAAATACTCTGTGCTGCTGTGGGCCCCACTCCTTCCTATAGGTCACCACCTACAGGATCACTGCATTCTCCTGAAATACTCTGTGCTGCTGGGGCCTCACTATGTTACCATCTTTATGCGGGAAGCAACAAGATCAGCCTACTCCTGGTCTGAAATACTCTGTGCTGCTCTAGAGAATAGCTTTGATAGTCTGTGATCCCCCTCTGAAATACTCTGTGCTGCCTTACAGCTTTGTTCATTTGATCTTCAGCTATCCGCACGCCCCTCCTCCTGAAATACTCTGTGCTGCAGGGCCACGCTCCCGGCACTCGCCCATCCTTCACATCAATTACTTTTATGGATCAGCGAGCTTCAAAGAAATAGCAGCCGCCCCGCACGTCCCCTATATATAGCGGTAATAGGGGGCGCCACAGATTAACCCTATCGTCACCCATCCCCTCCTCTGCCCACAAAAGATGTCACTTAAAGGGGAAATTGGAGCCTTTTAGCATCATACAAATTGTTTTCTGCTCGATGACCCGCGAGGTTATTAGATCGATGGATTGTGACCCTGTACTGCTGCGGGCGTGCAGCGGCGCGTTATGGGGGGGCGGGGGTACGGGAGGAGATTGAGGCCATTTACGAAAGACCAACAATTTTATCCCCATTAAGATTTCATTACGGCGGAGGTCGGAGCGGGGTCGATGGAAAGGGCAGATGTGTCAGATAATGACCCCCTTGTCCTTACTACTTATAGGGTTTCCATCAGAGCATGATGGTGACCAGAGGTAAGTAGCTCCAACTGATGTCACTGCTGTGCCTATAGGGGGCGCCTTGGTATAAAATAAACGTTTATGACACAATTTTAGTTAATAGAGATGGTCCTCGGTTCAGAGCTTTCATCTCCCGGCTCTGGAGGACCTTTGTGTGTAATACTGCAATAAACCTGCGGGGGCGCTGCAGGGGAATAGAACAGTATTACTAGGCCATGCCATGACTTTATAATGGTATGGTATTTGACCGCTTGACAATCTTGAGAATGAGGGGGGCACAGTCCCGGTGTCTTGTTGCTGCCCCCTCACTAATTTTTCACGGTCGCCCACTGGGCAACAAACTTCTACTCAATCCCATTTTTGGGAGCGCTGTTAAAAATTTATATTTCAGGATGTTCACCTGAGGGCGTGTCCTCACACTGCTTTGCTCTGTGCTCTCTGCAGCCAGTGTAAGGTATTGTCCCTGGAGGGATGTGTAATCAGACCTTTGTGTATGTTGTTAGTAGCAGCAGGACTGTGTAATATGGATTTCAGGATTGTAGCTTCTCCAAGTGCACTGAAGAGGGGGGGGGGGGGGTTCCTTACACTGCTGTGCCCTGCACTCTCTGCAGCCATTGTTAGGTATTGTCCTTGGAGAGATGTGTAAACAGACCTTCGTGTATGTTACTAGAAGCAGGACTATGGATTTATACTCCTCCTGTCCTCACACTTCTGTGCTCTGTGCGCTCTGCAGTCAGTGTTAGGTATTGTCTCTGGACAGATGTGTAATCAGACCTTTTGTGCATGTTGTTTGTAGCAGAACGACTGATATATGGATTTATATTCCAGGATTGAAGCTTCTACAAGTGCACTCAGGTGGGGGTCCTTACACTGCTGTGCCCTGCACTCTCTGCAGCCAGTGTTCGGTATTGTCCCTGGAGGGATGTGTAATCAGACCTTTGTGTATGTTAGTAGTGACAGGACTGTGATATATGGATTTATATTCTCGGATTGTGCACTGGAGGTGTATCCTCACACTGCTGTCCCCCCTCACACTGCTGTGTTCCCCTCACACTGCTGTGCCGTGAACTGTCTGCTTTGAACTTCTCCGCAGGCCATTCCCTCCATTTATAGTGATTGCAGTAGTATCTAACAAGGAGCCTGCTACAGCTTTTACTTAGAGTTAGAGTTTAGAGCAGCTCAGTGCAGAGAGCCAAGAGCACAGCAGTGTCAGAACTCCCACAATTTGTTTCTGGAACAATCACAGACGGGAGCCGAGCTGCAATAACACCTCCTCGCGAAGTTCTGATACTGATGACCTGTAGAAGCGGGACCTGTTACATCTGTTACTCAGCAGAGAGCAGGGTCATGGAAGCAGCTGTGTGCAGAGTGCCAGCAGCACAGCAGTGTGAGGATCTGCACAATTCGGAATTTGGAAGCGGAATAAAGACAGAGATGGAAGCCGATCTGTAGTAACAACCCCCCCCCCCCCCGGCCCACCGTTTTGTTATGATGATTTATACGAGCAGAGAGAAGGGTCTCCATAGCATAGAGCAGGGGCTGTGCACAGAGCCAGGAGCACAGCAGTGTCAGTACAAGCTCTTTTCTCTTATGACCCGAGTAGATGCATCTCCCCCTCTCTGTGTAATTGTGCGGCCTCATTGTGTAGTGATTGCTGCAGTTATCTGCTGCGCTAAGGAGCTGCCAAGTGCTGACATCTGGTGCCGGCTCCGGCAGCCGCTAATTTAGGACGAGCCGTCGCAGCCGCAATTAAAGGGACGGGTGATTACACACTCACCTCTTCTCAGGAGTCTGAAGATTTGGACACCTGGACTGGGCTTTTCTTCAGATTCATATACTCTTATGTAACAAGACTGGAGGGGCAATTAGCGGGACCACCTGGATAAGCCCCCATTACACAGGCCCCGCCCACTCATTTAGTATCAGCTTCTCTATCTCATGACAAGAACCAAGAGCCCTTACCGAATTATCACCTGAATATGGAGGCGGAGCTTACGTGTCTTTTGATAGGAGTAGTAGTAATGTACAGTGCCCATATATACAGGATAGGAGTAGTAGTACTGTGCTGTGCCCATATATACAGGATAGGAGTAGTAGTACTGTGCTGCACCCATATATACAGCATAGGAGTAGTAGTACTGTGCTGTGCCTATATATACAGGATAGGAGTAGTAGTAATGTACTGTGCCCATATATACAGGATAGGAGTAGTAGTACTGTGCTGTGCCCATATATACAGCATAGGAGTAGTAGTACTGTGCTGTGCCTATATATACAGGATAGGAGTAGTAGTAATGTACTGTGCCCATATATACAGGATAGGAGTAGTAGTACTGTGCTGTGCCCATATATACAGCATAGGAGTAGTAGTACTGTGTCCATATATACAGGATAGGAGTAGTAGTACTGCGCTGTGTCCATATATACAGGACAGGAGTAGTAGTACTGTGCTGTGTCCATATATACAGGATAGGAGTAGTAGTACTGTGCTGTGCCCATATATACAGGATAGGAATAGTAGTACTGTGCTGTGCCCATATATACAGGATAGGAGTAGTAGTACTGTGTTGTGCCTATATATACAGGATAGGAGTAGTAGTACTGTGCTGTGCCTATATATACAGGATAGGAGTAGTAGTACTGTGCTGTGCCCATATATACAGGATAGGAGTAGTAGTACTGTGCTGTGCCCATATATACAGGATAGGAGTAGTAGTACTGTGTTGTGCCTATATATTTAGGATAGGAGTAGTAGTACTGTGCTGTGCCCATATATACAGGATAGGAGTAGTAGTACTGTGCTGTGCCCATATATACAGGATAGGAGTAGTAGTACTGTGCTGTGCCCATATATACAGGATAGGAATAGTAGTACTGTGCTGTGTCCATATATACAGGATAGGAGTAGTAGTACTGTGCTGTGCCCATATATACAGGATAGGAGTAGTAGTACTGTGCTGTGCCCATATATACAGGATAGGAGTAATAGTACTATGCTGTGCCCATATATACAGGATAGGAGTAGTAGTAGTACTGTGCTGTGCCCATATATACAGGATAGGAGTAGTAGTACTGTGCTGTGCCCATATATACAGGATAGGAGTAGTAGTACTGTGCTGTGCCCATATATACAGGATAGGAGTAGTAGTACTGTGCTGTGCTCATATATACAGGATAGAAGTAGTAGTACTGTGCTGTGTCCATATATACAGGATAGAAGTAGTAGTACTGTGCTGTGTCCATATATACAGGATGGGAGTAGTAGTACTGTGCTGTGCCTATATATACAGGATAGGAGTAGTAGTACTGTGCTGTGCTCATATATACAGGATAGGAGTAGTAGTACTGTGCCCATATATACAGGATAGGAGTAGTAGTACTGTGCCCATATATACAGGATAGGAGTAGTAGTAGTACTGTGCTGTGCCCATATATACAGGATAGGAGTAGTAGTACTGTACTGTGCCCATATATAATACAGGATAGGAGTAGTAGTACTGTGCTGTGCCCATATATACAGGATAGGAGTAGTAGTACTGTGCTGTGCCCATATATACAGGATAGGAATAGTAGTACTGTGCTGTGTCCATATATACAGGATAGGAGTAGTAGTACTGTGCTGTGCCCATATATACAGGATAGGAATAGTAGTACTGTGCTGTGTCCATATATACAGGATAGGAGTAGTAGTACTGTGCTGTGCCCATATATACAGGATAGGAATAGTAGTACTGTGCTGTGTCCATATATACAGGATAGGAGTAGTAGTACTGTGCTGTACCCATATATACAGGATAGGAGTAGTAGTACTGTGCTGTGCCCATATATACAGGATAGGAGTAGTAGTACTGTGCTGTGCCCATATATACAGGATAGGAGTAGTAGTACTGTGCTGTGCCTATATATACAGGATAGGAGTAATAGTACTGTGCTGTGTCCATATGTACAGGATAGGAGTAGTAGTATTGTGCCCATATATACAGGATAGGAGTAGTAGTACTGTGCTGTGTCCATGTATACAGGATAGGAGTAGTAGTACTGTGCTGTGCTCATATATACAGGATAGAAGTAGTAGTACTGTGCTGTGTCCATATATACAGGATAGGAGTAGTAGTACTGTGCTGTGCCCATATATACAGGATAGGAGTAGTAGTACTGTGCTGTGCTCATATATACAGGATAGAAGTAGTAGTACTGTGCTGTGTCCATATATACAGGATGGGAGTAGTAGTACTGTGCTGTGCCTATATATACAGGATAGGAGTAGTAGTACTGTGCTGTGCTCATATATACAGGATAGGAGTAGTAGTACTGTGCCCATATATACAGGATAGGAGTAGTAGTACTGTGCCCATATATACAGGATAGGAGTAGTAGTAGTACTGTGCTGTGCCCATATATACAGGATAGGAGTAATAGTACTGTGCTGTGTCCATATATACAGGATAGGAGTAGTAGTATTGTGCCCATATATACAGGATAGGAGTAGTAGTACTGTGCTGTGCTCATATATACAGGATAGAAGTAGTAGTACTGTGGTGTGTCCATATATACAGGATAGGGGTAGTAGTACTGTGCTGTGCCCATATATACAGGATAGGAATAGTAGTACTGTGCTGTGTCCATATATACAGGATAGGAGTAGTAGTACTGTGCTGTACCCATATATACAGGATAGGAGTAGTAGTACTGTGCTGTGCCCATATATACAGGATAGGAGTAGTAGTACTGTGCTGTGCCCATATATACAGGATAGGAGTAGTAGTACTGTGCTGTGCCTATATATACAGGATAGGAGTAATAGTACTGTGCTGTGTCCATATATACAGGATAGGAGTAGTAGTATTGTGCCCATATATACAGGATAGGAGTAGTAGTACTGTGCTATGTCCATGTATACAGGATAGGAGTAGTAGTACTGTGCTGTGCTCATATATACAGGATAGAAGTAGTAGTACTGTGCTGTGTCCATATATACAGGATAGGAGTAGTAGTACTGTGCTGTGCCCATATATACAGGATAGGAGTAGTAGTACTGTGCTGTGCTCATATATACAGGATAGAAGTAGTAGTACTGTGCTGTGTCCATATATACAGGATGGGAGTAGTAGTACTGTGCTGTGCCTATATATACAGGATAGGAGTAGTAGTACTGTGCTGTGCTCATATATACAGGATAGGAGTAGTAGTACTGTGCCCATATATACAGGATAGGAGTAGTAGTACTGTGCCCATATATACAGGATAGGAGTAGTAGTAGTACTGTGCTGTGCCCATATATACAGGATAGGAGTAGTAGTAGTACTGTGCTGTGCCCATATATACAGGATAGGAGTAGTAGTACTGTACTGTGCCCATATATAATACAGGATAGGAGTAGTAGTACTGTGCTGTGCCCATATATACAGGATAGGAGTAGTAGTACTGTGCTGTGCCCATATATACAGGATAGGAATAGTAGTACTGTGCTGTGTCCATATATACAGGATAGGAGTAGTAGTACTGTGCTGTGCCCATATATACAGGATAGGAATAGTAGTACTGTGCTGTGTCCATATATACAGGATAGGAGTAGTAGTACTGTGCTGTGCCCATATATACAGGATAGGAATAGTAGTACTGTGCTGTGTCCATATATACAGGATAGGAGTAGTAGTACTGTGCTGTGCCCATATATACAGGATAGGAATAGTAGTACTGTGCTGTGTCCATATATACAGGATAGGAGTAGTAGTACTGTGCTGTGTCCATATATACAGGATAGGAGTAGTAGTACTGTGCTGTGCCCATATATACAGGATAGGAGTAGTAGTACTGTGCTGTGCCCATATATACAGGATAGGAGTAGTAGTACTGTGCTGTGTCCATATATACAGGATAGGAGTAGTAGTACTGTGCTGTACCCATATATACAGGATAGGAGTAGTAGTACTGTGCTGTGCCCATATATACAGGATAGGAGTAGTAGTACTGTGCTGTGCCCATATATACAGGATAGGAGTAGTAGTACTGTACTGTGCCTATATATACAGGATAGGAGTAATAGTACTGTGCTGTGTCCATATATACAGGATAGGAGTAGTAGTATTGTGCCCATATATACAGGATAGGAGTAGTAGTACTGTGCTGTGTCCATGTATACAGGATAGGAGTAGTAGTACTGTGCTGTGCTCATATATACAGGATAGAAGTAGTAGTACTGTGCTGTGTCCATATATACAGGATAGGAGTAGTAGTACTGTGCTGTGCCCATATATACAGGATAGGAGTAGTAGTACTGTGCTGTGCTCATATATACAGGATAGAAGTAGTAGTACTGTGCTGTGTCCATATATACAGGATGGGAGTAGTAGTACTGTGCTGTGCCTATATATACAGGATAGGAGTAGTAGTACTGTGCTGTGCTCATATATACAGGATAGGAGTAGTAGTACTGTGCCCATATATACAGGATAGGAGTAGTAGTACTGTGCCCATATATACAGGATAGGAGTAGTAGTAGTACTGTGCTGTGCCCATATATACAGGATAGGAGTAGTAGTACTGTACTGTGCCCATATATAATACAGGATAGGAGTAGTAGTACTGTGCTGTGCCCATATATACAGGATAGGAGTAGTAGTACTGTGCTGTGCCCATATATAATACAGGATAGGCGTAGTAGTACTGTGCCCATATATAATACAGGATAGGAGTAGTAGCAGTACTGTGGTGTGCTCCAAAATATACAGGATAGGAGTAGTAGTACTGTGCTGTGCCCACGCTGTTCCTGTGTGACTGATGTAGTATTTCTGCCCCCAGGTGACCTATGGCTCCTTTGACTACACCTCTTTGCTCTATCTGTCTGACTACTCCAGAGACTTTGGCGGAGGGAGGTTCATATTCATTGATGAGAAGGCGAACAGCACGGTGGAGCCCAGACTAGGTAAGAACATTAAAAGACTCTGAGGACCCTGAGGAGCTCCTCAGGAGGCTTCATCCTTTCTGATCATCCCCTTTAAGAATTACCAGCAGCATCTGGTTCCCTCAATCACTTATCTGAGGAGGGAGTCGAGAAGTTTTCTCAAGTCTCTGTATGTTCTCGAGTTAATGATCAGGAAGTACTTGACCCAGGAATCGGAGCTCGTGAATTCCAGATCTTATAATATGGATTCTACACGGTAGCGAGTTATGATTTAAAGGGGTTGGTCTCCTTGGTCTATATGACCTATTCTTAGTGTCAGATCAGTGAGGCCATGCACAGATCACGTGATCTGGGCTTCCTTCGATTGCATCATCTATGTAAGGGGCGGAGTCTGATAATTACTGTTCACTTTTCCTACAGCACCCCCGCAGGTGAAATGCAGCATTACACACAAGTTAAAGATTTTATCCAAATCATGGGTTGTCTGTGTACAGAAGGATTCTCCAGTCTTGCCAAGAGTTGAGGATCCCGAGCAAAAGACGTTCAGGGCGATTTTTCTAAAATGCACAACCCCTTTAATCGTCATGACCTATGATACATATGAGACTCCTCCCCTTTAATGTAACGTGCTCGTCTCTAAACAACTGTCCAATATTAATTCATATCCTCCAAATCTGGTCGAGAGTTGAAGGGATTTTCTATCATTTTCTATCAAAGCTAAAACGTGAAAATATAAAATTTTCTAAAATACCAGTAGAATTGTTTAAAAATCGTGATGTTCATGGAGGGAGAATGTCATTCGTTCACTGCAGCCAATCACTTCTAACGTCTGTTTATTGCAATAGTCACATGACATCACCATAAAGGATTCCAAACAGAACTGCAGCTCATTTCCCCTACAGCGGCCACTACAGGGCAAAGAGGGTATTACACAAATCTGTTGAAATTTAATTGAAGCTTTTGGTCCTGACAGTATTGTATGTTACATGGAGGGTAACACCCCTACATTTTTTTTCCCAAAAATTGTGCTATTTTCTTTACTTTCTTAGAGGAACAGTACATAAACATCCCCCATAACAGAGGCAGCTAATTATTTCCCTTTACGTTCCGTTTCCTCTGGGTCCCCCCTCCCCTCCCCCCCGACTCCATTTCCTCTTGTTTATTACAATTTGCTCTAATCTAATAACCCTTTAAGTGCTTTTATAAAAACACAATTATGCCTTAAAGGTCACCTGTAATTACTTTGCTTTTTACTAATTACACTGAGGTTTTTAAAAAAAAAAAAAAAATTTAATCAAAACGGCTACAGCGCTCGTGTAAATAACCCCCCCGTGTCCGCTCTGCTTGTAATATTCCACCCCGATTTTCAAAGAATAAGGAACTCGCAGCGTTAATATTGTCCATGACAAAACCTTTTATATTAACCCTTTCACGCGCTGGCGGAGTCTCAGACGCTTCATCATTCGCGGCTTCCGTTCATCGGAAACGCCGGCGGGAAGGAGACGTTAATTTCGATGAGGACCCTCCAAACACGTGCAGATGTTGGGGCGCCCCTCAGTATCGACTTATTACTCCTATAATGGATATTATAGATACATATAAAGACTTAATCACGTCCCTTGAGGTTCCCAGTTCCAGCTCTTGTGCTCCAGTCCCCCGGGGGGGGGGGCAGATGTAATGAGGACCTACGCATTGTGCACATGAGCACTGAGCCGGTGCCACTTACCTGATCTCTGAGGCCGGTGATTGGCTCAGTGGTCACATGTACAATACGGTCACTTCCGGTCTGGGGGTTGCACCAGAGCAATGGTGCTGGAATCAGCGTCTGCATTAAGCAAGTATAGACCCAGCATCTGTATCACACAAGTATATTCAACATACTGGGGCTTATTTACTAAGGGTCCGTGGACCGCACTTTCGTCGGATTTTTGAAATTTTCGGGATTTGCGCCGCTGTGACAGCTATTTAACTGGGGGTTGTGTCACGCGCGATCGGATTTTGGCGTAGCTGCTTGCATGCGACAGAAATCGGGGGGGGGGGGGGGATCCGACTGATTCGGACTGAGCGCGGGATTTAACATTCAAATTGGGGGTCATTTACTAAGGGCCCGATTCACGTTTTCCCGTCGTGTTACCAGAATATTTACGATTTGCGCCGATTTTCCATTATATTGCCCCAGGATTTTGGCGCACGCGATCGGATTTTGCCGCATCGGCGCCGGCATGCACGCGACGGAAATCGGGGGGCGTGGCCGAACGAAAACCCGACGGATTCGGAAAAACCGCTGCATTTAAAAAACAAAAAGTGCCGCTGAGCTTGCACTTACCTTCACCAGGAATAGGCCGGTGAACTTGAGTGCATTGCAGCGGACTTTAGCGCAGCAGCGCCACCTGGTGGACGTCGGAGGAACTACCTTAGTTCCCGAATCCACCGCTGGATTGCGAATGGACCGGGTAAGTAAATCTGCCCCATTGTGTTGCATCCAATGCACTTACATGCACCAGGAAGAAGAAGGTGAACTCCAGGGACCTGAGCGGGGAAGCGACACATGCAGGATATCGGACGCACGATCTTAGGGCATTATACACGGACAATGCACTTTAGGTGATCGCGCAGGACAGGTAAGTAATTGTCCCCCATTGTGTAAGCCGCGCTATATTTATACTCCAGTTTGCCGTATCCCCAGCCAGACTCACCTCTGATCCGCCTGATTTATCACGTCCCGGACTATGGAAATATTAGTTATGAAGAGTGGAAATTACATTATAAAACCCAGATTACCCGGCGCACGCAGTGTAATTACACCGACTGATATCAGGTTTACAGTTCCTTGTCTCGTAAGAAAGATCCCCGCAGCTTAATAAATATGGAGGACATCAATTATGAGCCTCGCAGCACGAGGAGCACAAATATAATATAAATTACTTATCCGTGTAATGTGATACGTGTTATTTACTCTGCCGCTTTATAACAAAACACAGCGTACTCACAGAAGAGAGGCCAAAATATGCCCAATCATCACTATTGTGTCCATTTCAAAGTATGATATTACTTATCCTGCACTGCACTCACTATTCTGCTGCTGGGGCAGTCACTGTGTACATACATGACATTACTTATCCTGTACTGATCCTGAGTTACATCCTGTATTATACTCCAGAGCTGCACTCACTATTCTGCTGCTGGTGCAGTCACTGTGTACATACATGACATTACTTATCCTGTACTGATCCCGAGTTACATCCTGTATTATACCACAGAGCTGCACTCACTATTCTGCTGCTGGGGAAGTCACTGTGTACATACATGACATTACTTATCCTGTACTGATCCTGAGTTACATCCTGTATTATACTCCAGAGCTGCACTCACTATTCTGCTGGTGCAGTCACTGTGTACATACATGACATTACTTATCCTGTACTGATCCCGAGTTACATCCTGTATTATACCCCAGAGCTGCACTCACTATTCTGCTGCTGGTGCAGTCACTGTGTACATACATGACATTACTTATCCTGTACTGATCCCGAGTTACATCCTGTATTATACCCCAGAGCTGCACTCACTATTCTGCTGCTGGTGCAGTCACTGTGTACATACATGACATTACTTATCCTGTACTGATCCTAAGTTACATCCTGTATTATACTCCAGAGCTGCACTCACTATTCTGCTGCTGGTGCAGTCACTGTGTACATACATGACATTACTTATCCTGTACTGATCCTGAGTTACATCCTGTATTATACCCAGAGCTGCACTCACTATTCTACTGATGGTGCAGTCACTGTGTACATACATGACATTACTTATCCTGTACTGATCCTGAGTTACATCCTGTATTATACCCCAGAGCTGCACTCACTATTCTGCTGCTGGTGCAGTCACTGTGTACATACATGACATTACTTATCCTGTACTGATCCTGAGTTACATCCTGTATTATACTCCAGAGCTGCACTCACTATTCTGCTGCTGGTACAGTCACTGTGTACATACATGACATTACTTATCCTGTACTGATCCTGAGTTACATCCTGTATTATACCCAGAGCTGCACTCACTATTCTGCTGGTGCAGTCACTGTGTACATACATGACATTACTTATCCTGTACTGATCCTGAGTTACATCCAGTATTATACTCCAGAGCTGCACTCACTATTCTGCTGCTGGTGCAGTCACTGTGTACATACATGACATTACTTATCCTGTACTGATCCTGAGTTACATCCTGTATTATACCCCAGAGCTGCACTCACTATTCTGCTGCTGGTGCAGTCACTGTGTACATACATGACATTACTTATCCTGTACTGATCCTAAGTTACATCCTGTATTATACTCCAGAGCTGCACTCACTATTCTGCTGCTGGTGCAGTCACTGTGTACATACATGACATTACTTATCCTGTACTGATCCTGAGTTACATCCTGTATTATACCCAGAGCTGCACTCACTATTCTACTGATGGTGCAGTCACTGTGTACATACATGACATTACTTATCCTGTACTGATCCTGAGTTACATCCTGTATTATACTCCAGAGCTGCACTCACTATTCTACTGATGGTGCAGTCACTGTGTACATACATGACATTACTTATCCTGTACTGATCCTGAGTTACATCCTGTATTATACTCCAGAGCTGCACTCACTATTCTGCTGCTGGTGCAGTCACTGTGTACATACATGACATTACTTATCCTGTACTGATCCTGAGTTACATCCTGTATTATACCCCAGAGCTGCACTCACTATTCTGCTGCTGGTGCAGTCACTGTGTACATACATGACATTACTTATCCTGTACTGATCCTGAGTTACATCCTGTATTATACTCCAGAGCTGCACTCACTATTCTACTGATGGTGCAGTCACTGTGTACATACATGACATTACTTATCCTGTACTGATCCTGAGTTACATCCTGTATTATACTCCAGAGCTACACTCACTATTCTGCTGCTGGTGCAGTCACTGTGTACATACATGACATTACTTATCCTGTACTGATCCTGAGTTACATCCTGTATTATACCCCAGAGCTGCACTCACTATTCTGCTGCTGGTGCAGTCACTGTGTACATACATGACATTACTTATCCTGTACTGATCCTGAGTTACATCCTGTATTATACCCCAGAGCTGCACTCACTATTCTGCTGCTGGTGCAGTCACTGTGTACATACATGACATTACTTGTCCTGTACTGATCCTGAGTTACATCCTGTAAATCTTTTATTTTATATAAAAATGAAAAACATAACAACCATAAACAATAATCAATTAATAATAATAATAACAAAACAATAATACAAACTAAAAGAGACTTACAAAAATCTCCTGGCCCAGCCACACACACACCACACAATCAGCATTATAAAACAAAACCTTCACCCAATCCCACCACCTAATTTTTTTTTTTTTTTTTTATATAATTTTTTATAATAATTTTTTTTTTTTTTTCCATAAATAACTAAAGAATACACAGCAAAAAAAAGACAAACAGGAAATAAAAACATTAAATATAACTAACTAAATCCCACGCCCATCACCCTCCCACCCAGACACTGGTCTAACGTCCAAAGTTCGCGCTATATAGTCCAGACCAGTGCCCAGGATCATACTGTCCAAATCCCGTCCACCCCCCTCCCAACCTAACACCCTAACACCAACACCCCAAAAACCAACCAAGCTATATACACATAAACTATAACTACATAAATACACACTATACACAAAATACAAACACATTAAACATATCAACATATAACAAACCAACCACATAAAGCCCAGGTTCGGCGCCTGCAAGCCCTACATCACTATAACCTCAGATACAAAACAAAAATCTACAGTGTCAGCTTCAGCCCAACACCAGGAACGGAGATGACAGACTAAGGGACACTAAAGGAGAACCCCCTCCAAAGGAGAGAGGCCCTCCCCGTGCCCAGCCTCTCATACTCCAGAGAGCGCACCTTCACCAGGTCACCCAGAATGTTCCTAACCACCTCATCCACCGGGAGGATTTTACGCTGCGTCGATACTAAACACCGTGCGTTCCACGTGTGGTACCTGACCACTAGACTAACTAGGAATAACGTGCAGCGGTCCCGGCCACCCAGGCCTCTGAATGCTCCATAGGCCCACTCCGCATAGGAGAGACCGGCCAACCCGGGCCAATGGATGGAAGCGCCCACCCGGTTGTACACCTCTGTGTTAAAGGGGCACTGAAGCAGGAAGTGGTCCATGCTCTCCAGCAGGCCACCGCACTCCTCCCGGGGACAACCCCTTTCCTCAGAGCTCCTACACTTCAGATTGTCCCTCACACACAGCTTTCCATGGAAGCAGCGCCAAGTCAAGTCCCAAAACTTCAAGGGGATCCTGATGGAATTCAAAAGACCTAAACCCACCCCAAGATCCCGACTTGGGCAATCCCTGAGGGCCAGAGGCTTCTGGAAATGGGTCAACAGAACCCTTTTGTCAAGGAGTTTCCTCGACATGGTCCTGATCTCCCACATTCCCAGACCCCACCGGCGAATCACCTTCAGAACCGGGGTAGCGTAAGCCGGAAGATGCCCATGTGGTGTACGGAGATCCTTCACTCGCCCTCCTGTCTCCCATTCCTGGAAGAAAGGCCGAAACCATCCCCTGCAGGAGTATACCCACGGAGGAGCCCTCTCTTTCCAGAGGTTTGCTACATTGATCTTAAGAAAGGTATTCACTAGGAACACCACAGGGTTGACCATACACAACCCTCCTTGTCTCCTCGTGCGGTAAGTAACCTCCCTCTTGATTAGGTTCAGCCTATTCCCCCATAACAGCTGGAAGAACAGACTGTACACCCGAGTCCAGAGGGGTTCTGGCAACATGCACACACTGCCCAGATATATCAGCAATGGGAGCAGGTAAGTTTTAATCAAGTTCACCCTTTCCCTGAGGGTCAAAGACCAACCCTTCCACTGGTCCACCCTCTGAGCGGCGATCTTAAGCCTGCCATCCCAGTTTTGCATGGGGTAATCCCCCTGGCCAAATTCGATGCCGAGAACTTTGGCAGAGTCTTGGGGCCCTGGAAGAGTGTCCGGGAGATCAAAGCCTGGATCCCCCTCTCCCAGCCAGAGACTCTCACACTTATCCCGGTTGATCTTGGACCCAGAAGCCTCTGAGTAGCGGTCAACCTCTGACATCACCCATTGCGCCTCCCCTCTCGAGGACACAAAAACGGTGACATCATCAGCGTACGCTACCACCCTTAGAGTGGCTTCCCGTGCCGCCTGGTCCATCCCGACTCCCACCAACGGCCCACGATCAACCCTCCTAAGGAATGGGTCAATCGCGAACACGTATAAAAGTGGGCTCAGAGGACAACCCTGGCGAACACCAGACCCGACCTCAAAAGAGCGGCCAATCCAACCGTTCACAAGCGGGAAACTCTCTGCCCCTGCATACAAAACTTTTAGCCAATTGACAAACTCCCCCGGCAGGCCATACCTCAGAAGGACAGACCAGAGGTACTCGTGGTCAACCCGATCAAACGCTTTTGCCTGATCCAAGGACAGCAAGTACCCCTTCCAGTTACCAGCCCTGCCCTGCTCCACTGCCTCCCGGACACAAAGCACAGCACTAAATGTACTGCGGCCTGGAACAGAGCAGTGCTGGGTCCCCGAAAGGAGCCGGGGCGCAAACTGCACCAGCCGATTAAACAGCACCTTTGCCAAAACCTTTCTGTCCGTATTGAGAAGCGCTATGGGACGCCAGTTCTCAATACGAGATCGGTCCTTACCCTTTGACAGAATGATCAGGGCTGACCTCCTCATTGACTTCGGCAGAGCGCCCGAGGAAAGACACTCATTGAATACCTCAGTCAAGAGGGGAACCAAGGCGTCCTTAAAGGTCTTATAGAACTCAGATGTTAAGCCATCCGGACCTGGCGATTTCTTGAGGGCGAGCCCTTCAATCGCCCGGCTGACTTCCTCTTCCCTGATCATCTCTGTCAAAACATCAAGAGAGGGGTCTACTCCTGGCTCAGGGACAGTTTCAGCCAGGAAAGCCGACATCACATCCCGATCTAGATCCTTCCTGCCCAAGAGGTGCGAGTAGAAGGATCTGACGACCTCCAGAATCCCTGATCTGGACCTTTTCAGGGATCCCGTACTGTCAACCAGTCCTGTGACAACTTTACCATTCACTGACATCTTGCAGTTTCTGTAAGGGTCGGGCGAGCGGTATTTCCCGTAATCCCTCTCAAAAACCAAAGATGCGTGTCTATCGTACTGACACCTCTTCAGCAAGGATTTCACTCTGGAGATGTCCTCACGACTACCTCCAGTTGAGACGAGATGCTCGAGTTTCCTCCTCAGGCCCTGATACAGGCGGTACCTGTCCAGGCTCCTGAGGGTCGAGAGCTGGCGGAAGAATCTCGCCACCCTTTTCTTGAGCATCTCCCACCACTCTGCCTTACTGCTACAAAGGCCCAGCAATGGTACCTGGCTCTGAAGAAAGTCCTCAAAGGATTGTCTTATCTCCGCTTCTTCCAGGAGAGACGAATTGAGCTTCCAGTAGCCTCTTCCCATCCGGGGGGTCTCTGTAACATTCAGAGAAAACAAAATTAGACAGTGGTCGGAGAACTCCACCTCAACAACGGACACTGCTGAAGAAATGGCTTCCTCCTTTAAATAAAACCTGTCTATTCTAGACCTGCAGCTACCCCTATAATAGGTGAACCCCGCGTGGCCTGGGGTGTGCCGGATGTGGACATCCACCAGGCGAGCCTCACTAGCTATGCTATTAAGAGCGACGCTATCATAAGTCAGCTTGTCTCTGGAACCTCCCCTATCCTGGGACCTCGTGACAGCATTGAAGTCCCCTCCAAAGACCACCTGCCGACTTGTAAAAAGGTAGGGCTTGATCCTCATAAAGAGACACTTCCTGTCCCACTTGGACTGGGGACCATAGATGTTAATTAGGCGCAGTTCTTGTCCCTTCATGAGGACATCCAGGATCAGGCACCTCCCCATTTCTAACTCAATAACTCGTCGGCATTCTACCGGCGCGGTAAAAAGGACCGCCACTCCGCTATACGGCTCGGCCGCAAGAGACCAATAGGAAGGCCCGTGTCTCCATTCCCTCTTAGCTTTAAACACGGCCGCCAAATCTGGCAGCCTGGTCTCCTGCAAAAATAAAATGTCGGCTTCAACACGGCCGAGAAAATCAAAGGCCGCAAATCTAGCCGCATCAGACTTAATGCTGGCGACATTAATGGACGCCAGCGTCAACGGAGTGGGTGCCGCCATCATGAGTGATTGAGTTAGACGGCTTTTTTCTTACTGCCTCCCTTCCCTCTACTGTCCTCTGAAGATGAACCCTTTTACCTTCAGAATTGGGGCAGCTTCTCTTTAATGAGATTGTGGTGTCCATATTATTACTGGCCCCCAAGGACCCACCCGGACCACCCTCTCCTTCGTCCTTGTCTCCTGACTCTGAGTCAGTCTCCCACTCTGAGGACCCAGCTTCCCCAGAGGATAGAGACTCGGCGCCCCCTGCAGGCTGCTCCGCCGCCACCTCCAGAACCCCACCCTCAGCCTCTCTTCCCGAGGAGGCGATCTCATCGAGGGTGAGGAACCGGTTGGAAAGCTCAGCCAGAGGGGAGGAAGTTTTCCCTTCCTTAGGTACCTTAGATAGGCCGCGTTTTTTCTTTTTCTGCTTGCGCTTATTTTCTAGCCAAATCCTGTTATCCTCATCCATACTCTCATAATGGGAGGACGTGGAGGACATGGCACCTTTCTCGCGCTCCATCCTCCTGACCTCCTCATCCAACTCATCATCCCTCAGGGCCTCAGTAGCATGACCAGCCTCTGAGGAAGGACCAAGGGTCACCCCAGCAACCTGAGGCTTCCCCAGGTCTCTCCCTTTTTGTCTGGCTTCAAGCCGCCTCAACTGAGAAGGTGACTTATTCTTGCTTTTCTTCACAGGCCCCTTAGCTCCTCCACCTCTGCTGGTACCTTCCCCAGCAGAAGCAACCTCATGGCTCTCCTCCACTGGGGTCACAACCGCATTGGCAAAGGAGCGAGGACAACGGCTGAAAGGGTGACCGAGCTCACCACACAGGTTACACCTAATGTCCTTACAGGATGCAGCGAGATGACCTAGCCCACCACACAAAGCGCACTTCTGCACTTGGCAGCTGGCGCTAAAGTGTGTGGGGTCACCGCACCTGTGACAGACCTTCGGCTGCCCCTGGTAGAAAATCAGGATTCTGTCCCGTCCAAGAAAGGCTGAAGAAGGAATGTGGGCGACTGTGCCGCCTGAACACTTCAACTTCATCATGAAGGTCCAGGCCCCAGACCAAATGCCAAATTCATCGCGGTTTTTCTGAGGTACCTGTACAACCTCACCATAACGACTGAGCCAAGTCATGATGTCCATGCAAGATAGTGACTCGTTACGGGTCAAAACGGTCACTTTCTTGACTGTGTTTTGGCGAGACACTGCTTGCACAGCAAAGTCTCGCCATGCGGGCTCGTTCTTTGCCAGCTCATAATTCGACCAGAAGAGCTCTAAGCCCTCCGGCCGGACAAAGCTGACATCGAACTCCGGAGTACCATAAGGATGTATCAGGGCAAAGATGTCACTAGCCCTGAAGTTCATCTTCAGGAGGAGCTCCACCACCCTTGACCTGGGTGGGCATGCGTCACTGCCCCTCCAGCGAAGACGAACCACATTCCTACGGGCAGCTCCGGGCCCAGTTGTGGGTAAAGACCATACAGTCTCTCCCCCCCTTTTCTCTTGGAAGGCTGCCAGGCCATGCCTGTCTGTCCAGAAGGACAGATCAACCTCTCTCCCCTCTACAGCGATTGACTTTTCCCCTCTCCTGAGAGCCTCCAGAAGACGCCTTTGCAAAACGCTGTTCCCAGAGCCAGGAGACAAGGAGTTAACCCCACTTGCCCCAGCGGTGACACTCGCATAGCTCCTTATGGGAGCGGCCACCACTGGGGGTGCAGATGGTCCAGCACTCACACCAGGATCCCCCTCAGCGCCATTCACCACCCCAACATTCACCACACTATGTACAATACTGCCTCGCTTCCTTGCATCACTCACACCAGCTGGGCCAGGAGGACCTGGGGTTGCCTCGGCGTCACTGGGCACTGGGGGTAGAGCCACCTCCATAGCTGATACAGCCTGAGAAGAGGCAGCTCCAACCCCGATCTTATTTGTGCCCTCTGCCACATTGGCATTAACCCCTTGTTGTCCAGCAGTTTTTATGATGTTTGAGCATCGCTGCTCGATTGGTGGTAGAGGCCTCTTGTCCTTACAGACTGCAGACAGTTTTTTTGCCCCTTTTATGTCTTCAGAGTTTGATGCACCAATACAGAATAATACTTTTCCTGCGCTTTTCTCTGCAGGCTGCACGGGATGTTTGGGAGGCGCCGCACTACAAGCCCCAGCAGCCCCATCACGCTGCCGCTGCTCACCAGAGCAAGCAACAGCGCTAGGGGCCACAGGAGCCGCCACTGCCCCTGGCACTGGGCCACCCCCCCCTCCCACTAGGGGGCAGCGCACAGTACCAGGACCTGCTGGATCGCCCTCACTGAACGGCCTTTCGGCCGATGCCTTCCCTGCACCATCCTTGCTACTACAAACAAGGCTGGTGCTCTGCGCCATGATGGAACGTGGCTTTGCACTCTCCCCGCACCCTGGCACCGAGTCCACTGCAGGATTCGTGCTGGGCTGGGCAACGGGGCCTACACGACAGGCTGGCACTGCTGGCCGCCCGGAGGGAACAGGGAGGGGACGAAACACCAGATTCACCTCCTGAGACGCCTTGATCTTCTTGGCTCTCTTCTTTCTCTTTAGGTCGTCATCTGGCATATCATCGCCGAAGGAAAAGTTCTGGAGGTGAACTGGGGACTCAAGCTGACGGATCTGAGCCATTAGCGCCCCCCCCTGACCGCTGCCATCACTTTCCTCCTCCAGGTTGGCAGAGCCGCAGCCTGATGGTAATGGCGCTTGCTCCGCAGGCAGCCTGTCGTGCGAGGCCTGCTGGTGTTGGTGCAGGCCACCAGACGGACACGGCAGGTCTTCCTCATCCTCCTCATCATCGCCATCATCCGCCTGGACCTGAAGCCCCTTCAGCTTTCTCAACTGCTCCTGGCGCATTTCCTCAAACCTCATGTCATTCTCCAATTTTTCACGAAACGGACCGCTGTGCTCGCGGATTAGATGTCGCTTCTCCTGCAGAGCGGTGACCTCGGCTTTTAGTCTGTCAATGGTGGTAAGAAGATCAGACTTTTTCTTTCTCTGCGTAGCCACCCCCGCTAGGGCCAAGGTCTCCCTTATCTCCTCCTGGAGCCTCCACAGCGCCTTGCCAGCTTCCTCGTACTCACGGAGGTGCTCAGCAATCCGGGAGCCATAGATGGTAGCAGACTCCCGGGCCTTAAGATCACCCCATGCTTTTTGCACACCCCCGTGAGCACCCAGCTTTTCAGCTGAACCACCCAGCTTTCCCGCACAGACACCCAGCTTTCCAGGAGGAGCACTTAGGCTGATGTCACTTGCCTTGATCTTCTGTGTTCCAGAGACCTTGCGGCTTCCCTGGGTCTTGGGGGTGGCAGCCGAGGTCACATCGCTGCGTCCTTGGCTCCGGGCAGATCTTCTCACGCCATCAGTTTTGGCCGGTAACTGGCTTCTCCTGCCCCCCGCTGGCCTGGTCCGGGAGACAGGAGCCTGGGACTTTCCTGCTTGATTCATCCCAGACAACCCACTCCCTCCCTGGGGAGGAGAGAGCAGTCCTGGGTGGATAGAGATTGCTCCAGGTGGTGCAGGAGCTCAGCAGCAACAACCACACCCGTCAGCAGCTCACAGCAGAATGAGCCAGCACTCACTATTCTGCTGCTGGTGCAGTCACTGTGTACATACATGACATTACTTATCCTGTACTGATCCTGAGTTACATCCTGTATTATACCCAGAGCTGCACTCACTATTCTACTGATGGTGCAGTCACTGTGTACATACATGACATTACTTATCCTGTACTGATCCTGAGTTACATCCTGTATTATACCCCAGAGCTGTGCTCACTATTCTGCTGCTGGTGCAGTCACTGTGTACATACATGATATTACTTATCCTGTACTGATCCTGAGTTACATCCTGTATTATACCCCAGAGCTGCACTCACTATTCTACTGCTGGTGCAGTCACTGTGTACATACATGACATTACTTATCCTGTACTGATCCTGAGTTACATCCTGTATTATACCCCAGAGCTGCACTCACTATTCTACTGATGGTGCAGTCACTGTGTACATACATGACATTACTTATCCTGTACTGATCCTGAGTTACATCCTGTATTATACCCCAGAGCTGTGCTCACTATTCTGCTGCTGGTGCAGTCACTGTGTACATACATGATATTACTTATCCTGTACTGATCCTGAGTTACATCCTGTATTATACCCCAGAGCTGCACTCACTATTCTACTGCTGGTGCAGTCACTGTGTACATACATGACATTACTTATCCTGTACTGATCCTGAGTTACATCCTGTATTATACTCCAGAGCTGCACTCACTATTCTGCTGCTGGTGCAGTCACTGTGTACATACATGACATTACTTATCCTGTACTGATCCTGAGTTACATCCTGTATTATACCCCAGACCTGCACTCACTATTCTGCTGCTGGTGCTGTCACTGTGTACATACATGACATTACTTATCCTGTACTGATCCTGAGTTACATCCTGTATTATACCCCAGAGCTGCACTCACTATTCTGCTGCTGGTGTAGTCACTGTGTACATACATGACATTACTTATCCTGTACTGATCCTGAGTTACATCCTGTATTATACTCCAGAGCTGCACTCACTATTCTGCTGCTGGTGCAGTCACTGTGTACATACATGACATTACTTATCCTGTACTGATCCTGAGTTACATCCTGTATTATACTCCAGAGCTGCACTCACTATTCTGCTGCTGGTGTAGTCACTGTGTACATACATGACATTACTTATCCTGTACTGATCCTGAGTTACATCCTGTATTTTACCGCAGAGCTGCACTCACTATTCTGCTGCTGGTGCAGTCACTGTGTACATACATGACATTACTTATCCTGTACTGATCCTGAGTTACATCCTGTATTATACTCCAGAGCTGCACTCACTATTCTGCTGCTGGTACAGTCACTGTGTACATACATGACATTACTTATCCTGTACTGATCCTGAGTTACATCCTGTATTATACCCAGAGCTGCACTCACTATTCTACTTATGGTGCAGTCACTGTGTACATACATGACATTACTTATCCTGTACTGATCCTGAGTTACATCCAGTATTTTACCGCAGAGCTGCACTCACTATTCTGCTGCTGGTGCAGTCACTGTGTACATACATGACATTACTTATCCTGTACTGATCCTGAGTTACATCCTGTATTATACTCCAGAGCTGCACTCACTATTCTGCTGCTGGTACAGTCACTGTGTACATACATGACATTACTTATCCTGTACTGATCCTGAGTTACATCCTGTATTATACCCAGAGCTGCACTCACTATTCTACTGATGGTGCAGTCACTGTGTACATACATGACATTACTTATCCTGTACTGATCCTGAGTTACATCCTGTATTATACACCAGAGCTGTGCTCACTATTCTGCTGCTGGTGCAGTCACTGTGTACATACATGACATTACTTATCCTGTACTGATCCTGAGTTACATGCTGTATTATACCGCAGAGCTGCACTCACTATTCTGCTGCTGGTGCAGTCACTGTGTACATACATGACATTACTTATCCTGTACTGATCCTGAGTTACATCCTGTATTATACTCCAGAGCTGCACTCACTATTCTGCTGCTGGTGCAGTCACTGTGTACATACATGACATTACTTATCCTGTACTGATCCTGAGTTACATCCTGTATTATACTCCAGAGCTGCACTCACTATTCTGCTGCTGGTGTAGTCACTGTGTACATACATGACATTACTTATCCTGTACTGATCCTGAGTTACATCCAGTATTTTACCGCAGAGCTGCACTCACTATTCTGCTGCTGGTGCAGTCACTGTGTACATACATGACATTACTTATCCTGTACTGATCCTGAGTTACATCCTGTATTATACTCCAGAGCTGCACTCACTATTCTGCTGCTGGTACAGTCACTGTGTACATACATGACATTACTTATCCTGTACTGATCCTGAGTTACATCCTGTATTATACCCAGAGCTGCACTCACTATTCTGCTGCTGGTGCAGTCACTGTGTACATACATGACATTACTTATCCTGTACTGATCCTGAGTTACATCCTGTATTATACCCAGAGCTGCACTCACTATTCTGCAGGAGCAGTCACTGTGTACATACATGACATTACTTATCCTGTACTGATCCTGAGTTACATCCTGTATTATACTCCAGAGCTGCACTCACTATTCTGCTGCTGGTGTAGTCACTGTGTACATACATGACATTACTTATCCTGTACTGATCCTGAGTTACATCCAGTATTTTACCGCAGAGCTGCACTCACTATTCTGCTGCTGGTGTAGTCACTGTGTACATACATGACATTACTTATCCTGTACTGATCCTGAGTTACATCCTGTATTATACCCAGAGCTGCACTCACTATTCTACTGATGGTGCAGTCACTGTGTACATACATGACATTACTTATCCTGTACTGATCCTGAGTTACATCCTGTATTATACCCCAGAGCTGTGCTCACTATTCTGCTGCTGGTGCAGTCACTGTGTACATACATGACATTACTTATCCTGTACTGATCCTGAGTTACATCCTGTATTATACCGCAGAGCTGCACTCACTATTCTGCTGCTGGTGCAGTCACTGTGTACATACATGACATTACTTATCCTGTACTGATCCTGAGTTACATCCTGTATTATACTCCAGAGCTGCACTCACTATTCTGCTGCTGGTACAGTCACTGTGTACATACATGACATTACTTATCCTGTACTGATCCTGAGTTACATCCTGTATTATACTCCAGAGCTGCACTCACTATTCTGCTGCTGGTGTAGTCACTGTGTACATACATGACATTACTTATCCTGTACTGATCCTGAGTTACATCCAGTATTTTACCGCAGAGCTGCACTCACTATTCTGCTGCTGGTGCAGTCACTGTGTACATACATGACATTACTTATCCTGTACTGATCCTGAGTTACATCCTGTATTATACTCCAGAGCTGCACTCACTATTCTGCTGATGGTACTGTCACTGTGTACATACATGACATTACTTATCCTGTACTGATCCTGAGTTACATCCTGTATTATACCCCAGAGCTGCACTCACTATTCTGCTGCTGGTACAGTCACTGTGTACATATATGACATTACTTATCCTGTACTGATCCTGAGTTACATCCTGTATTATACCCAGAGCTGCACTCACTATTCTACTGATGGTGCAGTCACTGTGTACATACATGACATTACTTATCCTGTACTGATCCTGAGTTACATCCTGTATTATACCCCAGAGCTGTGCTCACTATTCTGCTGCTGGTGCAGTCACTGTGTACATCCATGACATTACTTATCCTGTACTGATCCTGAGTTACATCCTGTATTATACCCCAGAGCTGCACTCACTATTCTGCTGCTGGTGCAGTCACTGTGTACATACATGACATTACTTATCCTGTACTGATCCTGAGTTACATCCTGTATTATACCCAGAGCTGCACTCACTATTCTGCAGGAGCAGTCACTGTGTACATATATGACATTACTTATCCTGTACTGATCCTGAGTTACATCCTGTATTATACTCCAGAGCTGCACTCACTATTCTGCTGCTGGTGCAGTCACTGTGTACATACATGACATTACTTATCCTTTACTGATCCTGAGTTACATCCTGTATTATACTCCAGAGCTGCACTCACTATTCTGCTGCTGGTGCAGTCACTGTGTACATACATGACATTACTTATCCTGTACTGATCCTGAGTTACATCCTGTATTATACCCCAGAGCTGCACTCACTATTCTGCTGCTGGTGCAGTCACTGTGTACATACATGACATTACTTATCCTGTACTGATCCTGAGTTACATCCTGTATTATACCCCAGAGCTGCACTCACTATTCTGCTGCTGGTGCAGTCACTGTGTACATACATGACATTACTTATCCTTTACTGATCCTGAGTTACATCCTGTATTATACTCCAGAGCTGCACTCACTATTCTGCTGCTGGTGCAGTCACTGTGTACATACATGACATTACTTATCCTGTACTGATCCTGAGTTACATCCTGTATTATACCCCAGAGCTGCACTCACTATTCTGCTGCTGGTGCAGTCACTGTGTACATACATGACATTACTTATCCTTTACTGATCCTGAGTTACATCCTGTATTATACTCCAGAGCTGCACTCACTATTCTGCTGCTGGTGCAGTCACTGTGTACATACATGACATTACTTATCCTGTACTGATCCTGAGTTACATCCTGTATTATACTCCAGAGCTGCACTCACTATTCTGCTGCTGGTGCAGTCACTGTGTACATACATGACATTACTTATCCTGTACTGATCCTGAGTAATATCCTGTATTATACCCCAGAGCTGCACTCACTATTCTGCTGCTGGTGCAGTCACTGTGTACATACATGACATTACTTATCCTGTACTGATCCTGAGTTACATCCTGTATTATACCCCAGAGCTGCACTCACTATTCTGCTGCTGGTGCAGTCACTGTGTACATACACGACATTACTTATCCTGTACTGATCCTGAGTTACATCCTGTATTATACCCAGAGCTGCAGTCACTATTCTGCTGCTGGTGCAGTCACTGTGTACATACATGACATTACTTATCCTGTACTGATCCTGAGTTACATCCTGTATTATACTCCAGAGCTGCACTCACTATCTGCTGCTGGTGCAGTCACTGTGTACATACATGACATTACTTATCCTGTACTGATCCTGAGTTACATCCTGTATTATACCCCAGAGCTGCACTCACTATTCTGCTGCTGGTGCAGTCACTGTGTACATACATGACTTTACTTATCCTGTACTGATCCTGAGTTACATCCTGTATTATACCCCAGAGCTGCACTCACTATTCTGCTGCTGGTGCAGTCACTGTGTACATAGGTGACATTACTTATCCTGTACTGATCCTGAGTTACATCCTGTATTATACTCCAGAGCTGCACTCACTATTCTGCTGCTGGTGTAGTCACTGTGTACATACATGACATTACTTATCCTGTACTGATCCTGAGTTACATCCTGTCTTATACTCCAGAGCTGCATTCACTATTCTGCTGCTGGTGCAGTCACTGTGTACATACATGACATTACTTATCCTGTACTGATCCTGAGTTACATCCTGTATTATACCCCAGAGCTGCACTCACTATTCTGCTGCTGGTGCAGTCACTGTGTACATACATGACATTACTTATCCTGTACTGATCCTGAGTTACATCCTGTATTATACCCCAGAGCTGCACTCACTATTCTGCTGCTGGTGCAGTCACTGTGTACATACATGACATTACTTATCCTGTACTGATCCTGAGTTACATCCCGTATTATACTCCAGAGCTGCACTCACTATTCTGCTGCTGGTGCAGTCACTGTGTACATACATGACATTACTTATCCTGTACTGATCCTGAGTTACATCCTGTATTATACCCCAGAGCTGCACTCACTATTCTGCTGCTGGTGCAGTCACTGTGTACATACATGACATTACTTATCCTGTACTGATCCTGAGTTACATCCTGTATTATACCCCAGAGCTGCACTCACTATTCTGCTGCTGGTGCAGTCACTGTGTACATACATGACATTACTTATCCTGTACTGATCCTGAGTTACATCCTGTATTATACCCCAGAGCTGCACTCACTATTCTGCTACTGGTGCAGTCACTGTGTACATACATGACATTACTTATCCTGTACTGATCCTGAGTTACATCCTGTATTATACTCCAGAGCTGCACTCACTATTCTACTGATGGTGCAGTCACTGTGTACATACATGACATTACTTATCCTGTACTGATCCTGAGTTACATCCTGTATTATACTCCAGAGCTGCACTCACTATTCTGCTGCTGGTGCAGTCACTGTGTACATACATGACATTACTTATCCTGTACTGATCCTGAGTTACATCCTGTATTATACCCCAGAGCTGCACTCACTATTCTGCTGCTGGTGCAGTCACTGTGTACATACATGACATTACTTATCCTGTACTGATCCTGAGTTACATCCTGTATTATACCCCAGAGCTGCACTCACTATTCTGCTACTGGTGCAGTCACTGTGTACATACATGACATTACTTATCCTGTACTGATCCTGAGTTACATCCTGTATTATACTCCAGAGCTGCTCTCACTATTCTGCAGGAGTGACTGATGGACTTTCGTTTCCCTGCAGCCTTTCTACAGGAGAAATTAACTATCACATTTTATCCATTACAATTATCATATCAATGTAAGTCAGTATTTTTCTGGGTTCTTCAGTGGTAGAGACACTTTTTGTAGCAGTGTAGGTAATAGATTAGGATCCTGAGTGAAGGACCTTCTACTAAGAATTCCTTGTAGGAATATGATAATATGTTTCTTAAACCAAATAATCATCTTTTATTACTGTAATTCAGGCTTCATCTATAAAGCAGAAGTATCTGGTGAGGCAGAATGACATTGCAGTGAAAACTAAACAGATTTATCAGTGCTTGGAACGGTCACACTTCTCATCCAAAGCCCAGAAACCGGATTTATTTGTCCCAGAGCTGCTTGTCGTGCCAGGACCTCAAAATCTTATCATCATCTTCATATATACTGTGTACTTACTGCACTTTGTCCAGGTGCCATAGAGGTCTATGGGGACCGTGAAAGAAGCTTTCATGTGTGCAACCCAGGGACTATCTGTACCGACCCCAGACCTGACAATAATACATAATACACACCCCAGACCAGACAATAATACATAATACACACCCCAGACCAGGCAATAATACATAATACACACCCCAGACCAGACAATAATACATAATACACACCCCAGACCAGACAATAATACATAATACACACCCCAGACCAGACAATAATACATAATACACACCCCAGACCAGACAATAATACATAATACACACCCCAGACCAGACAATAATACATAATACGGACTCCAGACCAGACAATAATACATAATACGGACCCCAGGCCAGACAATAATACATAATACACACCCCAGACCAGACAATAATACATAATACACACCCCAGACCAGACAATAATACATAATACACACCCCAGACCAGACAATAATACATAATACGGAGCACAGGCCAGACAATAATACATAATACGGACTCCAGACCAGACAATAATACATAATACGGACTCCAGACCAGACAATAATACATAATACGGACTCCAGACCAGACAATAATACATAATACGGACTCCAGACCAGACAATAATACATAATACGGACTCCAGACCAGACAATAATACATAATACGGACTCCAGACCAGACAATAATACATAATATGGACCCCAGACCAGACAATAATACATAATACGGACCCCAGACCAGACAATAATACATAATACGGAGCACAGGCCAGACAATAATACATAATACACACCCCAGACCAGACAATAATACATAATACGGAGCACAGGCCAGACAATAATACATAATACGGACCCCAGATCAGACAATAATACATAATACGGACCCCAGACCAGACAATAATACATAATACGGACTCCAGACCAGACAATAATACATAATATGGACCCCAGACCAGACAATAATACATAATACGGACCCCAGACCAGACAATAATACATAATACGGAGCACAGGCCAGACAATAATACATAATACACACCCCAGACCAGACAATAATACATAATACGGAGCACAGGCCAGACAATAATACATAATACGGACCCCAGATCAGACAATAATACATAATACGGACCCCAGACCAGACAATAATACATAATACGGACCCCAGACCAGACAATAATACATAATACGGACCCCAGATCAGACAATAATACATAATACGGACCCCAGATCAGACAATAATACATAATACGGACCCCAGACCAGACAATAATACATAATACAGAGCACAGGCCAGACAATAATACATAATACGGAGCACAGGCCAGACAATAATACATAATACGGACCCCAGATCAGACAATAATACATAATACACACCCCAGATCAGACAATAATACATAATACACACCCCAGACCAGACAATAATACATAATACGGAGCACAGGCCAGACAATAATACATAATACGCACCCCAGACCAGACAATAATACATAATACACACCCCAGACCAGACAATAATACATAATACGGAGCACAGGCCAGACTATAATACATAATAGACACCCCAGATCAGACAATAATACATAATACGGACTCCAGACCAGACAATAATACATAATACACACCCCAGACCAGACAATAATACATAATACGCACCCCAGACCAGACAATAATACATAATACGCACCCCAGACCAGACTATAATACATAATAGACACCCCAGATCAGACAATAATACATAATACGGACTCCAGACCAGACAATAATACATAATACACACCCCAGACCAGACAATAATACATAATACGCACCCCAGACCAGACAATAATACATAATACACACCCCAGATCAGACAATGATAAATAACAGTTTCTCACAGTTTCTTACAGTTTTCAAGATCTCTGCTGGCTGTCGTCCAATTTGAGGTCTATAAAGAGGTTTAGTTCAGCTCCAAGGTTTCCAGCTCTATCCCTAGTTGAGTGATCAGTGGGATGTCAGACCAGACGTAAGATTTGTTTGGTCATGTGATGGACACACAAGACAGATTTTTATTTAATGTAAGTAAAGTATGAAGACTCAGGCTGACAGCAAGCAGAGGTCTTAAAGAATGTATGGTGTTTTGATCTATTCACATAAATCTCGAGTCTTTTTTTAACCGCTCCTCGGGGGACGTATATTAGGTCAACAGATGTCTTCTCTCTCATCTTTACGTCGCATTCGCATTACGCTGATTTGATAGTCAATTGTTCTCCCGGTCTCTGTGTCTCGTCTGCTTGATTATCCTCGGGGATAGAGCCGTTCCATCTTCGGTGGCAGCTATGTTTCCCTGGCAGGACGAGGGATTTCTTGTCCCTAGGTCCATTCCTGGGCACTTGGCAGTGTTTGGCGGATTGACGTCTGTTCCCCAGGCGGAGAAGTCTTGGCAGGTACATAGAGTCCTGCTCTGTCTCCTCCACGTCTTTCTCTTCCAGACATAATTGTCATTTCAGGCGGCTGGGGAAGCTCCCATTACACCCGTGGCTGCAGACAATCGTAATTCACGGATCGTTGCCCTGTGGAGCTGTTATCATGGGTGTAAAAACACGAGGTAGTCAACTGTGAAACGTAGCATCAGTAAAATGGTCTTCAACTAATTCAGAGCTGGTAGGGATATGCTCTATACCTCGGTAGATTATACATGGTAGTTGGTAGGACCACTGCTTATCGGTCATCATCATGGGGCCCAATAAATTAATTAATACTTGTCTGGAAGATGCACTGATAATGCGAGGCATCTACCATGAAGAGCGTAGAACATAACTAGATAAAACCCATCTGGGATGGTCACGGATCTGAGGTACCTTCTAAAGTTCCTGAAGGAAGATGTCAAAGGAGAGAAAGATTGAGCATGTTCTATTTCCACAGAACGTAGGTATGATGGCAACCTAGGTTCTTCTTCCATTAGACATAATCACATCCCTTCTTATTTGTTGTAGGCTCAACAAGCCCATTGGGAGATCCAACATAAGACCCATATTTTGACGAGGCAACCAAGCCTGACCATAAGTGCCTCCATAAGGTCGACCATATCTGAAGTTGATGGATAGTCAAAACCCTCATTCTTGGTTCATGTCCCACGTAGATCAAGGTCGAGAAGCCATTTCTGTGTAAGGGTTGCAGTGGAGCCTACACCATGCCCGATGATTACCTCCAGAGGTTAAATGTCAAGTTTGATCTTTGCCAGATTCATTCTATCACTTGAACTTGAGATTGCAACCTATGAGAGTCCCGTCAACTTCGACACTCAAGCACTGGTTTACTTCTCGAAATACGAGTGGTCTTACCCAATAACTTGTGCCGATGTACACTCTTCTGGATTTCGGTGTGTTTTCTTACCCATGATCAAATGCTTACACAACCAACCAAATCCTCCATCCTACAGTTAGATACCAGGCCTCCTTAGGCTAACCCTAGAATGTAGGGACTTCACCGAGCAGCCAATGGTTTCTTTAGCACGTGACACCTCACCACTTGATGTTTGCAGATGGACAACATTACAATCCTACATCCTCTCTTTCACCAGTGCGCCACGTACAAAGCCCAGCCTGGCCTTCACAGCGGTTTGATGGTTGAACAACCTTCGAATGAATGTTTGTCCCACAGAATCCATATTAAAATATACAGCTTGTCCATACAGGATGAGGTGGAGCAATAAACAAAGGACCATTTTGGAAACCTTCTTCCAGTGAAAGATACGTCATTAGAACAATAGTTTTATCCAACTATTGGACAAAATTTGCACACATGTTCAACTTCTTATCAGGTGGCTAAAACGACCAATCACGATCACATTTCATTCAACCAATCTACCTTATGAAATTCTTCATATTCAACCACTTTAGTCAAACCTATAATCGTGACCAGTCACAGCCCCTATGGGTCCTCCGTATTTTGGTTTCTAATCCCATTTGAAGATAAGAGCTTCTATTGGCATCTATTACTGTGAGTGGAAGATAATGTGTTTTATGTAATCCAATAGCCTTCCAATTGATTAGAAATCTACTCCTCCACTACAGTAACATACAATAAATGAGAGAGGTGTACATCGGGCTGTCTCTAATCTTGTTAGACATCCCCAGCGCTGTATAAACGAGAAATCTCAGCAGTTTCTTCTCCTGAGACGTCGGGATGATTGCCTTGGTGTTTTTCCAACTTGTAGACGGAGCTGAAGAAGGTCAAAAAAGGTCTCATGCCAGCTCGATGAACGTCCAGCAAATACACTGTATTGGGGGGAATTAATTTTCTCTGGGATGAAGAGCCGAGTGTTTGAAGTTGCTCGGAGGCTTCAGGCATGATGTTTTTTTCTCGGCTCATACCTTCTCTTTGAGATTAACTTTGAAGGTTTTTCACGAGCTTTGTAACGAACTGTGGTGAATCAATGCTTCATGGCCATCGTTTACCTTTTGGTCTGGTTATCCGACCAGTTCCACAAAGTGTTTGATTTACTTTTTTTTCGGCAAGACTTGTGTCTGTGTTGCCCCTTAGGAGATGGAAAGCAACGTTGGGAAGATGAGTGTATGTAGTAAGCTCGGTATCTCGTGGTGTACAAAGTAGACTAGTCAATGGGGGTCATTTACTAAGGGCCCGATTCGCGTTTTCCCGACGTGTTACCCGAATATTTCCGATTTGCGGCGATTTTACCTGAATTGGCCCGGGTTTTTGGCGCACGCGATCGGGGGGCGTGGCCGAACGAAAACCCGACGTATTCGGAAAAACCGCCGCGTTTAAAAACGGAAAATGTGTCGCTTACCTGCACTTAGCCGGCCTCTGTGAATTCCGGCGCGTTCAGATGCTTTTCAGCGCAGCCTGGTGGACGGCGGAGGAACTACCTTATTAAATCCCGGCCGGACCCAAATCTAGCGCAGAGAACGCGCCGCTGGATCACGAATGGACCGGGTAAGTAAATCTGCCCCAATGAGTTCCATATTTTCTGGTGGCCAAATACACAGGCTTCTTAGTGGCCTTGCTTACAGCCTCCTTAAGGCTTTGACTATACTGTTTCCTGAACAACCAACCTGCTTTGATAAATCAATTTTATCAATGTTTTTCCACTGTTAGATTGATGTTAGAAGTGTTCACCTGCGGTCCATTCTGAAGGATGCTGATTAAAACCATAAAGGCATAATGACCATTATTTTTGGTCTAACTAAATTCCGATTGTTGTCCCACTTTGCACCAAAACTGGAATGAAAGTTACACCAAAGAGAGTTACTTTAGTGACCCTGTCAATCTTCACTTTTTAAACCTTAGGATCACCAGGCCGCTTCCTCTTGGAGTATCCCTGGTGCAGGTAGCAGTTGACGCCTGCAGGTCAAGAGATGTTGATATGAAGCACCAAATCTGGCGCAAAATGTCAGGAACAAGCCGAGGTCTAAGCATGTAGAGTTCTATCAGAGTTAAGGTACAAGCCAAGGGTTATGAACGGCATCACAAATTTTGAATACAAAAATCCAAATTTGAATCCACTCCACAGCAGAGCAAGGATTGGAGAAGCAAAGTGGTCAGTATGACCTACAATGCTATACCTTTCTTTTGTAGACGGTGCCTTTTATATCTAAGGTATAATGTGTGCTCTGGGGAAAGACAATAAAGGTAAACAAAAACAGTGGGCCCTAACACCATCCCTCCTTACCGGATTGCCCTGTGAACCCCAGCGGTAAAGGACCAAAGTGTAAAATACAAGATAGGACAAGACAATACAAATGCAGAGCTAGGTCAGAACCAAGAGGATGAACACCGTTCAAACTAGCAGAGAATAGTCAGAACATCGGCCAAAAGTCAGGATATCAGGAGACAGAGTTCAGAATAACATGATGATTTGGAGCTTGCTATAAATTACTATAGCAGACGTCCTGAAACACGTCGAGAAGAACTTATATGGGATGTCAGAATCACGGTCCCAAACTGTGATTGGGTCAGAACTCCGAGATCCAGACAAAAGAGAAGCAAGGGAGTGATGTGAGTGGTGAGAGGGCCTGTGAGTAACAGGAGGTTAACTATCAAGGAATCGGAGCATAGCTGCAGGAGACTGCTGGATGTGGTGCTCTTCAACCCAGCCAGCAAATGTGAACCCGTGTTCACACTGACAATATTCAAGAAAAACACAAAGACACCGTCAGTGGCTCCAAAGTCAGAGATTACAGAGGATGGCGCCAACACAGATGCACAGTTACACAGGGGCTGCCAGGGGTTGGACAAATTTTGCAATGTGCCTTTAAAATTATTTTCTTTGGTTCACCCAACCTTGTAATCTGGGGTAAGGAGGGCACCAGGTTGACTGCGATTGATGGTGATGGAATTGGATGGAGCCCAACTGCCTTGCCGAAAGGAAAGGTAATATTGGGCAACAGAAGGAGCGGGCCTAAATTTCAACATGCTCAATCGTTTGATAAAGTGATAGTGTATGGGGAAGACCTGATAATCGAACTAGTGTCCTACATTGTCTCTCCCCTTATAAACCGAATTGCCCCAAAAAAGGCTTTAACTTCATATTGGACCCATCGGTTTGACTCGAATCTGAACTCAATAAATGATTGAAAGTTTGTCAACTTGTCGACATTGTCCTTCTAAAGGTTTCAACCTTCTTGTACAAGAACTTACGTCTTGTCGAAGGGATGTGTGGATACTGGATTAAGAACACCAAGTACGGCGTTACTAACTTGACGTTGGCATGACTAACCGTGTCGGGAGCTGGTTTGTCTCCCATGACAAATCTTCTTAAAGTAATGAGCTCATTTTCATTGTAAACAGGGAAGTGACAACTCCTCTCGTAGCACGTTGCAATGAGCTCAAGAAGTCGTGGAGCCGGAGACGTCTTGCCCTGTAATTAATTTTGCTCCATTCATCCACATAATGCCCACATACAAACGATTAAGCAGCACGTCGCCCTCCTCCCTATCCAATTATATATTGATTTTCCAATCAGTCAATTAGAAGCGGAGGCTGGAGGCATGAGCTTGGCTCGCTGCGCTTTTGAAGCCAGATAGAGACGCCTGGTACAGAGGAAGGGAGGGCTTATTCCAAGGAGGACCCTTCAGGGAGAGCGGTGTCTCTTTCTGTGCCCTGCTTCAGTAAAGAGGGTTTTGTGCCACTTCGTGATGAGCAGATTACATCCTGCCGATCCACAACAAAAACAAATTATGTGTAGAAAAGGCCACACGGCGACGCTCCCGCACCGCTTCCAGCCTCCAACCCCACGGCACTTGATTATTGACATAAGTGCAGTTGAATTCTTCTCCGAGCTTCAAAGCAGCAACAGTACAACTTATTCAGCGCTCACTCACATAACTTTGTTTGGAGTGTTGAGTTCAGCGAACCCATCTCTGAGAGGGGGGATCTTCTGGTTACAACCTTTATCTGAATTGAGAGCAGTTACATCGAGGGTCCCTCACTCTGGAAGACCTGTCTTCTCCTAAATTTTATAGACAATGTTTATAGACAAAATAGGGAATTTAGAAAGGATATTTACCTGAGAGGACTAGTAGTTTAATGGGGTAAAACCTGGTGACAAGTTCCCTTTAAGTAAAATAGAAAAGCTCTCAGTTCCAGTGTCTTAGGAATAAGAACACGAAAAATATGTCTGGCAACCTCTCCGAGTTTCATTCCAACTCCGTCTTTTTTAGTTGGTCTGGCGGTACCAAATCCAGGAACCCCGCAGTAAATGGTGGAGGAATTTCAACTGCATAGAAAAAGCTGGGCCAATAGCTCCTTACACGTAGGGGCAGAGAAAGGTCGCAAAAAGAGAGCACGGCCCCCTTTTTTTGCTGAACAACAGGAATCCCCAAGGTTAGACCATCAGTTATTCATCATCGATAGCATATTCTATTAGGACTGGTCTTCAATCTCGTAATCATGGAAAATTCAATGGAAAATTGTGAGACACGTCTGGACGTAAGGGTTCAGAGCTTTCTTACCTTTTCGAAACCCATCGTAAAGCTTTGCCCACCATTGAATGTTGGAGCTCAATAAAACTTCCATGGATTGATCCTCTGACCAAATTCATTATTGGAAAAAAACGTAGACTTGCCAACTGGGATCTAATTTTTGCTTGTCTGGGGTTTGATAGTAAGACTAAAATTACCCTACAGACTGTCTGGTATCTTTAGACCACAGGGATCCCGCTAAGTGAAGTTGTCATATGCGGCATTGTCATTTTCCTCTCGATATACTATGTTGTGATTCCTCTCTTCTCGGTAACCACTTCCATAGCTGGCTCTGTCATAATATGTCATTCTAAAGGCAGCCTTGTCATATTCTCATTATATTCACCGATCCCATCACATTAGTGTATGAGAGAAGCTGCTTCATGTTACAATGCTAATGGCTTCCCCTATCTCACCCACAATAGTCTTCCCGATATAGAACTGCACTATACAAGGTCTATACAATGATATAATTACCTTACAGAAATCTTTGTAATGACCTTTTTAGGCCTTTAACCATGGCATGGACATCCTCTACACCTAGAGGAGAGTCTTCATCTGGGTCAACACTGTAGGAGTATAAGTTGGACTCACTTTATTTCATATTCCTTGGTTGGCCATAAACACAAGATTTTGATTGTTGGATTGCTCCTAAAATATATCCCACCAAGAACAGTCTAGAGGAAAATGGCTGATGAGGGAATCATCTAAAATTGAGTTCCTGAAGCTTGATACTCAACTTCAAAGTAGTTCTTCCTACACCCCAGATCTGTAATGCTACAACCAACCATGAGTTTCTAGTCCATAATTTACATCTTACTACTACAAACAGTGGCTCAGTGAGTCCACCTCTCCAAGAGTCCACGTCAACTTTGGAGACGTTTGGATCCTTAACAACCTGAAACCAGTTTACATTGGAAAAGGAAAATTCTGAAAGTTGAAGGAATGGAAGAAGAAGAAGATGGTCAGCTCAAGATGTAGACCTTAAACACCCTAAACACAGATGTAACCTTTTGAAGAAGAACCAACCATATGGCCATCAAAAGTCAAAAATAACTTGACTCAACAGAGTTCTATTTCCAGATGAAGGCCCGCTGATGGAAATCCCTAAGAGTGGTTTCTTTTGAGATTGCACGGCAAGATCCTGAGCTTCAAGGAGCTGCAAACGAGATATGAATCAGTCTCCAGCCAGTCTCCTCGTATTAATATTCAGCCGGCGAAATTTCTGAATGACTAGAAGATTGGTCTCCCCCTGTGGTGCCATCTGATAGAACATTCTTGTTTTAATTTTCTTTTCCTGGGGTGCAAACTATAAAAAAAAAAAGGCTCTGGAAGAGAGCAGATAAATGCTGCAGGTAGAAACGATCGTGGGGGGGGGGGGGGGTTGTAGGAACATCAAACGGAGACCGAACGTAAACACAGCATGTGCTACGCCAAAGCCAAGCAGCCGCGATTACACTGAAGGAGGATGGGGGTGGAGGGAACTTAATTGAGGCTCTCCTGAGATTGAAAGAAAAATCGTCCTCGCCGTATTTCTGTTTATGTCTTAAGTGTCCCCCCCCAACCCCCCCCCCCCCCAGTCCTTCTAAAGCGCCTTTCAAACGAGAAATAAAATGGAATGGTAGAGCGGTCTTTAGAGGATTTCAGCTCCATGGTTTCATTTCATGTGCAAATTGCAGCAAGAGTTATATCATTCAAGGAGACGCGCCGAAGATGTTAGGGTTGTGTACAGAACCCGGCTACTGATGTATGCTTTTTTTTATATAACCCTGATTTCGCCTGTAACAAGGGGCAATTTTTGGACATAATTGGCCTATAATTTTCAAGATGAGGATACTTTAAAATTCTGAACTCATCTGCTCCGGCAGCTCTTTTACAGTACGGTGGAATAAAATGACTTCTTCTCCGACTTCGACTATGGGTTGGAAATAGCCAATGTAGAATACCCCAGAAGAAAATTGATCCTTGGATTTCTGCAATATTAATATATGGATTACCCCTTTAAGAGGTTGTCCTAAGATTAATTTCTATCACCTGTGCAGGAAATGGGGTATAAAATCTGATAATTGGTGGTCTCCAACCGCTGAGGCCACAACCAATCATGAGAAGTAGTTGTAGCACCCATATGTGATTGAGCCAACTAAGTTTGTTTGTAGTGGAAGATTCTGCACCCCAATGGGCTCTACATTATATGTAGATTCCTGCACAGTATTCATGCCATAGTGCATGCAAGTATCTTCTCATTTTCTATTTATGAGGTCCCAAGCGATTGGTGGGAAGACTGGCAAAAAGTGATGGATCCACGTAGCACCACCACAGGGGAACTTAGTTAGCTATGTGGGAAACACTCTTGGTAACTGCCCATAATTTTGGCCAGAAATATGGATTTTAAATATGGAATCTCCCCCTTATTAAGCCATAGAAAGTAAAGGTCCACCAATATACTTGGTTAGGTGTCTGATCAGTGACTCGGCTTGTGTTCCAGTTACGGGTTCAAGCTGCTTTTCTCTTCTGTGGGAGGGTTTCTGCCACAGTACAAACTTTAAATGAGGAGGTTCTCCTTATAGACTATAACAAGAGTGGCAGAAAACCCAAATATGACATTGATATGTGCACCATAAATGAACGACCATACTGGAACACTTTTGCCATCTCTGCACCTCCCCAGCCTCAAATGGGTGATAAAAGAGTGTAATAACCTGCAAAGGAAACTGATGAACTTTCGATGTGGTGGCCCTTTAAGCCCAGGGACACGTATGCAATCTCTTTAGTCATGCAGGTCCCTCTTCTCGTTTTGCATGTGTTGTTCACGGTCTGTTGGACGGCAAAGATATAACAAACACTATTTAGATGCTGTCTCTGCTCCTTCAGGAAGAATTTACTGCTAATGTGCTGGAACTTCCCTCCGTCACGACTCGGTTCTGCATCAGACCTGCGGCCACGCATATTAAGCCTTCGCAACTTTATAAGAGTTGTCTAGTTTTCATGTTGGCGTCAGTAACCCCTGATCATAATAGCGTCCTCTTACCAACTGCAGCAGGATCACTGGATGTGGATCTAAACTCATTAACGCAACAACTTATTCTCATTTACAACCCAAGTACATCTATAATAATGTCTATTGTCATGGACAAGATTGAAGATCAATCTACAGTCAACTATTAGTTAAACCATTGGCCTAAAATTGGGCACGTGGACATGTAAAAATGGGAAAATGTTGGTACTCGGTACTGTGGAGGAATGAAACTTGTAAGGTAGCAGTACATATTAGGTAAATGTTGGACTAATACTTTTTGGGTGGCCTTGATGACCTTCTAATGTCCAAAGTGGTGCCCCAATTCTCCCCATAAGGCAAGATGTTTGGCAGCTATACGTCTTGAGATGCATAGAGAAATGGTGTCTCTTTTCCTAAGACCATCGGAAATGTGTCGCGATCCACACTTTGAGAACTGGTCAAGAACGATGAATTTAGGTATGCCCATTTTTTTTTTGTTATCAATAGAGATGCCACTAGAACTTTTTGAATGGCTTCCATGAGCAAAGGACTACTGTACTCCTACTCTTGTTGAGATTTATTGAATCCACATTTCCCCATTTGGGATAGTTCAAGGACATCAAGAAGTTTTTACTCATCTCCTTGCCTTGTTAGTTTCAGAACCAAACTTTCAGCCCTCTCTTCAGGATCTTGTAGATTCCAGAATGTCTCAAGATTTCTACATTCCATATTTTCTAGTGGGTATTCCAGGAAACTTCAACTGACCTCCAGGCTGGTTTGATATGGAGAACAGACTTGAAATTAGCTCAAAGTGTCACCTTTTAATTCCTGTCTAGGGTTTTGGGCTTTGCTGCGATGAGGACCATCTCTTGGAGTAGTCCTGGGGAGATAACAGCTGGCCTAGGCGAGTCGGAGAACATTGATGTGAGACAACATTGGATATTCCAGGAACCTACAGCATTTGAGAGTTATGGAACTACTCCACAATACGGGTATATAATCAGTTTGCTCTCGATGTATATGAGATGCCACCAGAACTTTTTGAAAGGACATTGTGAAGAACAAAAATTCCTCCACTCTATGGGTGTATTAAATCATAGACATTGGGGCACATCGACTTAGAAAGTTGGAAACATCACTAAAAGTGCTTTTTCCGTGTATAATGTTGGGTGCGACCAATTCATTAAGAACGTGCGCCAGAAATCACAAATCTATCGCTTCCCCGCAATGGCCCGACAGAGTTCAGCAAATTCCCGAGGGAAAAAAAGAGATGATCCAGCGCATATGATAAAAAGATGCCACCGATTTTAATTACAAGTTCCAAATTACAGCAATACGTGAAAAAACGCACTACAGCACTGCGTCCAAGTGGTGGGCTACAAGCTTATTGTAGCCCACCACTTGGACGCAGTGCTGTAGTGCGTTTTTTCACGTATTGCTGTAATTTGGAACTTGTAATTAAAATCGGTGGCATCTTTTTATCATATGCGCTGGATCATCTCTTTTTTTCCCTCGGGAATTTGCTGTTCACTGGACACGCTGGTCACGTGGAGATCCGTGCTGCTTGATTGGAAGCCTTCCCTGAAAAACCTTCAGAACGGGTGAGCCACACACTATTCTCATTCAAATCTTCTCCTTATAGTCCAACAGAGTTCACCAACTTTTTTGTGGTGCACCTTTAACACAGCACAATGCGGCACAATGTGCATGTTAAATACGCCACTCAGTCCGAATCAGTCGGACCGCCCGCCGACACGCCACCAAAGTCCGACAAAAGTGCCACGCAAAGCCCTTAGTAAATGTGCCCCATTACTTTTTAGTTGACTTATCTCTCATTAGTGATGGTTGAGTCTTCCAGGAATCACCAGCCCTCTCTACAATAACTGGTAGATACCAGAATGTCCTAGTAGAGATGTCTACCTTCCATAGTTGGGTGTTCCTGGAACCTTCAGTCAATATAATAATAAAAATGCAACTTGCCTTTAGCCCAACGCCGCGTATTCGTGAGGCCTCCATGTGAACAGCATCTCGAATCCTCCTGGAACCATCAGCCAGGCTTCAAAAACTAATCTTATTTTTTTTGCTTAATCTACATACAAGGAATGAGTTGAGAAACCTTCATTTAAAATTTCCTGTGCCGACAAGTTTTTAATGAATGTTCCTTGAATTCTGAGCAAATGAATTGCCTAAAACATCTCAACACCACGTAGAATACAATAAGCATCAAAAGTAAACCAAACAGCGAACCAAGCACAGGCGTAACATCATAAGTTTAATGAATACATCTTTAAAATATCATACAATACAATATTTCAATATAAAGAGTGACAAAGCCGAGGGTCATGGAGGTAATAATACAGAATGTGTACGTACATAATCATTCCAATATAAAATATGCAGAAAGAAGGTGCGTCATACTGTAAAAGTCACATAGGACAAGGAGTTATCAAGGTCGTAGCTATTGTAGGTACAATACAGAAGTTGTGTAATTGGATTTCTGCATATGATCCAGACACCCCCAGACACGAAGCATCTGAGGTGAACGTCAGGACGGATGTGGCGGCTCATGTGGTGGCTATGCCTATGGTAGGATGATGTCACTACAGCCTTGATGAATTGTTACTTTGCGGGTATGACGGGTGCCCTGCATTCTTATTTATAACCTCTCACAACTTTTTGTCTCTTTTGTGTTGACTTTTTGCTTTTCAACCTCATATGTCCTTTGTAAATGTGATCATAAATTTATGAACTTTTTAACTATACCCTAGAAATTCCTAACTGTCATATACAGCAACCTCCAACAAGCCCTAATCCAACATCTCCAGCACATCTCAACTAGTCCTTATCCATCTTCTCCAGCAACCCTTAACTAGTCCTTATCAATCATCCACAGCAACCCTCAACAAGTCCTTATCCATCAACTATTTCCTGTTTTCTCAACTGTTCCTAACCCATCATCTCCAGCACCCCTCCACTAATCCTAATCCATCATCTCAAGCACCCCTCAACTAATCCTAATCCATCATCTCAAGCACCCCTCAACTAATCCTAATCCATCATCTCCAGCACCCCTCAACTAATCCTAATCCATCATCTCAAGCACCCCTCAACTAATCCTAATCCATCATCTCAAGCACCCCTCAACTAATCCTAATCCATCTTCTCCAGCACCCCTCAACTAATCCTAATCCATCATCTCAAGCACCCCTCAACTAATCCTAATCCATCATCTCAAGCACCCCTCAACTAATCCTAATCCATCTTCTCCAGCACCCCTCAACTAATCCTAATCCATCATCTCCAGCACCCCTCAACTAATTCTAATGCATCATCTCCAGCACCCCTCAACTAATCCTAATCCATCATCTCAAGCACCCCTCAACTAATCCTAATCCATCTTCTCCAGCACCCCTCAACTAATCCTAATTCATCATCTCCAGCACCCCTCAACTAATCCTAATCCATCTTCTCCAGCACCCCTCAACTAATCCTAATCCATCATCTCAAGCACCCCTCAACTAATCCTAATCCATCATCTCCAGCACCCCTCAACTAATCCTAATCCATCATCTCAAGCACCCCTCAACTAATCCTAATCCATCATCTCCAGCACCCCTCAACTAATTCTAATGCATCATCTCCAGCACCCCTCAACTAATCCTAATCCATCATCTCAAGCACCCCTCAACTAGTCCTACCCCATTATCTATCTCTTACAATGCTCAACTGTTCCTAAGCCATCATCTCCAGAACTACACTAGTCGTAGCCCGTCATCTCCAGCACCCCCCAACTACTACTTACCCATCATCTCCAGCACCTCTCAAACTATACCCAACCCCATGAACTCCATGAAGCCTCAATTAGTCCTCAATTGTTATCTCTTGCACCCCTCAACTAGTCCTAACCCATCATCTCCAGCAGCCCTCAGTGATACCTAACCCCATCATTTCTAGAACTCCTCTATTTGTCCTAACTCATTATCGCCAGCACTTCTCCATTAATCTTAGCCCATCATCTCCAGCACCCCTATACTATACCTAACCCCATATTCCCCAGCACCCTTCAACTAGTCCTAATCTATCCTCTCTTGAACCCTCAATTAGTTCTAACCCATCACCTCCATCACCAATATACCTAGCCCCGAGAACTCCAGCAACCCTCAACATGTAACCTACCATCCGCAGCTTCCCTTTACCTTATCTCCTGCACCCCTTCACTATACCTAACCCCATCATCTCCTGCACCCCTATACTATACCTAACCCCATCATCTTCTGCACCCCTTCACTATACCTAACCCCATCATCTCCTGTACCTCTCAACTAGTCTTAACCCATCATGTCCAGCACACCTAAACATGTCCTAACCCATCATGTCCAGCACACCTAAACATGTCCTAACCCATCATGTCCAGCACACCTAAACATGTCCTAACCCATCATGTCCAGCACACCTAAACATGTCCTAACCCATCATGTCCAGCACACCTAAACATGTCCTAACCCATCATCTCCAGCACACCTCAACTAATTTAGCTCCCCTCTACTTAACCCCATAATTATCAGCATTCCTATACTATACCTAACCCCTCATCTCTAGCACCTCTCAGTTAGTTCTTACTCATCATCTCCAGCTCCCCTATGCCTATCCAGCCGTGAGCAGAAGACTATGATTAAAGCTGGTGTAGCTGACATCACTGGGTAATTGATAATTATCGAGTTGCCTCATCTTCTTTTTACATATTTCTCACTCTTAATTATGAAAATGTATTAGCAGGATGAGGAATTGGCGGTATCTTGCGGGTACGCAGGGGTTAATTTCACATGACGGCGGGTTTTGTCAGCTGCGCGGCAGGAAATTACTAAAGTATCAACAAATTGGATTAATTATTTTGCTTGGTGTAGCGGGAGCTGCCTCTCTCTGCGTGCGCGGATGGGCGGCGAGGAGGAGGAGGAGGATTTCATACAAACACTGCAGCATATGGGAATTTTTGTCTCGGAGATGCCAGTGTGAACAACTATAAAAGTGAATGAGAGGGAGAATATAAAAGATCTATTCTAGGAGGCGCCATAGATTGCTGCGGGTGGGTGGATGGTGGAGGGGGGGGGGGGCATTGCTTTCTGATGATAATTACAGTTTTCTATTAAAATGACTTCATCTTACCATCCATCTCCACATTCAGTTTATTTCTTGTGCCCTCCTACAATCCTGTACGAAGCAGCAGCAGGTCACGAATAGAAAGCCAGAACGACAATGAAGACTGACGTCTACACCGGCAATGCCAGAACCAGAGTAGGGTAATGGTGACCATTAGTGGTCGTCAGCCAGAACCTATGAAAGAGACCTTCAGAAATCTGCCTTAAATTGTTTGTGTTCCTTCATACGGACATCATATTGGGGGTTCAGCATTTGGAAGAACATTGGTCCAGTTGTTGCTTTGAGATTTTCCTCATAGACATGAATTTAGCTTTTGGCTCTTCGGTTCCTGTAGCCAAATACACCATCAGCCATGATACTCCCCGAGTGTGTAACTTCTCTCATGTCTTTTCTATTATTCTAGGACGTCTGTCCTTCTTCACGTCGGGATCAGAGAACTTACATCGAGTTGAGAAAGTAAACTGGGGCACCAGATATGCCATAACCATCTCCTTTACCTGCAACCCCGACCACAGCATTGTAGACCCAACCTGGACGTAAAGTCAATGAGCCAGACATGGTCCACCATGAACCTGGATCATTACCTCAAAGGGATCCTGCACAGCAATCAGGGCCAATATGGACATATAAAAAAACATATGGGTGTATCGATGAGGAGGACGTCCACCTTCCATAAGCCGGGTCTTGAAGGAACCCAACATGAACTCTTGGTCATAAAGTTGATTTCTTTTTGTCTTTATTCATAATGTTGATTCTAATTAACATTGATCAGAATCAGAGGAAACTGAGTCTCTTCATTGATTATCATGTTGGTATGTGAGGGCAGATGTGGACCCACCCTTGGATCATCAGACCTTGGACTTTGGGCTATTCTCAAGGGTGTTACCCAAGTGTCACCCTTTAACTCCTCTATGAGGATATGGAGTATGCTGCAATGCAGACAAAACTTCACTACCTCTCGGAGTAGTCCCGTTAGAGATGACGCTAGGCCCAAGCATGTCAGAGGACGTTGATGCGAGGAACCAGGGATCTGCCAAAGAATAGTTGAAGACAAATCGAGATCAGGGCAGACGGCTCGGAGACATAATCTGTGATATAAGACGTAGGTGAGGCAGAATCCAAGGTACAAGCAGGCAAAGATAAGAATCAGGACAGAACAGAATGTGAACCAAGGTCCATATACCAGCAGAAAAAGTAGAACTATCTACAGGATACAAGGAATGTTTAGAAACCTCCAATTGGGAGAAGATGCCATCTTTAACCAGGTCCTTGAAATCTCATGGACTGGTCATGCCTGTAGTTGGTGAGGTACACCACTTTATCCTTTTAACCATAGCCATCTTGGGGCAAGGAGAAGATAGAAGATACTACATTTGACCTCAGGGTCCTCTGTTGGCATCATGTAGGTCACTAGTGCCACCATCCTTCAGTTTGTCGAGAAACTAAGGAAGAATTTACTTAGACTTCTGCTTGGCAATATCTCATGTCTCCATTGGGTGACTACTGTAAACCTCCATTACCACATATGGTCTACCATAAGATCCTTCAAGCTTCTTCCAGACCCTTGTATTCGAGAAAGGGATCTTCCTTGTCAAGGTGGGGCGCTATGATCTCTGAGCTTCGGTTAGTTGCCCCTTTGTAGTAGAAGACTTCTGTATCGGAAGACCCAAGGTTGGTTTGCAAACCTTTTGTGGTTGTATTTCGTAATAGTAGTTCGAGGCGTAAGTGCAAAATGCTCTACAGAAGATTATTTCCAAATTGTATTTGTGCAACCGACCATTACCGTGCATTAGGGCTGAGATGGTAAAAGGGAATTTGGTGAAGAGTCCTCTAAGGTTATTACACTAATTGGGTATAATTATGGGGTTAATTGGAGAAAAACATGTTACAGTAGCCGTACTCCCGCATCACTGGTGCCTATTATCCTCAATGTGACTCCTGGAGGAGACCGGATGGGAATAGTGACTCCAGAAGATGCACTGACCTTGTGGCCCCCCAGAGCATTGTGAATTGTGGGGGCCACTCAAGGAGGACATTATGCAATGTGGGGGACTAATAGGTCACAAAGAGGGCGAAGATAATATATGTAAATCTATATGTATATTGGGTTATAGCAAGTGCCCCCTCACCCCTGTTATCTCGTGTGGCTTCCTCACATTCATTATTTTTACCTAATCTATATCCACATGGAGCTTCAAGTCAAGACTAGAGACTTCATAAATCGCCTCCTCTAGAATCTTTTAACGCGATGGAGATGAATAGTGTCCAGGAGCGGCGGATAATGGTGCAGGTTTCTATATTGTCACTTCATCTCACCATTGTTCTCTCTGAGGGACCCGGCCCCGTGTTATTCAACTGAGATTACATGTTTAATTTTCTCCATCTTATATTATATCCAGATTGTAATTCTTTTGTCTGCAAGGTTAATGAAAGACGTTTTTACATGTCCATGACTTCTTAAGATTACAGCTATAGGTTTAATGATCTTCCTCAATATTAACTGGTTTCTATAGTTGAGTAACTTACACTCACCGGCCACTTTATTAGGTACACCATGCTAGTAACGGGTTGGACCCCCTTTTGCCTTCAGAACTGCCTCAATTCTTCGTGGCATAGATACAACAAGGTGTATATAAGAATATAACTACTATAATACTGCCCCCTATGTACAAGAATATAACTACTATAATACTGCCCCCTATGTACAAGAATATAACTACTATAATGCTTCTCCCTATGTACAGGAATATAACTACTATAATACTGCCCCCTATGTACAAGAATATAACTACTGTAATACTGCCCCTATGTACAAGAATATAACTACTATAATACTGCCCCCTATGTACAGGAATATAACTACTATAATACTTCTCCCTATGTACAGGAATATAACTACTATAATACTGCCCCCTATGTACAAGAATATAACTACTGTAATACTGCCCCTATGTACAAGAATATAACTACTATAATACTGCCCCTATGTACAAGACTATAACTACTATAATACTGTCCCCTATGTACAAGAATATAACTACTATAATGCTTCTCCCTATGTACAGGAATATAACTACTATAATACTTCTCCCTATGTACAGGAATATAACTACTATAATACTGCCCCCTATGTACAGGAATATAACTACTATAATACTGCCCCCTATGTACAGGAATATAACTACTATAATACTGCCCCCTATGTACAGGAATATAACTACTATAATACTGTCCCCTATGTACAAGAATATAACTACTATAATACTGCCCCCTATGTACAAGAATATAACTACTATAATACTGTCCCCTATGTACAAGAATATAACTACTATAATACTGCCCCCTATGTACAGGAATATAACTACTATAATACTGCCCCCTATGTACAAGAATATAACTACTATAATACTGCCCCCTATGTACAGGAATATAACTACTATAATACTGCCCCCTATGTACAAGAATATAACTACTATAATACTGCTCCCTATGTACAAGAATATAACTACTATAATACTGCTCCCTATGTACAGGAATATAACTACTATAATACTGCTCCCTATGTACAAGAATATAACTACTATAATACTGCCCCCTATGTACAAGAATATAACTACTATAATACTGCCCCCTATGTACAAGAATATAACTACTATAATACTGCCCCCTATGTACAGGAATATAACTACTATAATACTGCTCCCTATGTACAGGAATATAACTACTATAATACTGCTCCCTATGTACAAGAATATAACTACTATAATACTGCCCCCTATGTACAAGAATATAACTACTATAATACGGCTCCCTATGTACAAGAATATAACTACTATAATACTGCCCCCTATGTACAAGAATATAACTACTATAATACTGCCCCCTATGTACAAGAATATAACTACTATAATACTTCTCCCTATGTACAGGAATATAACTACTATAATACTGCCCCCTATGTACAAGAATATAACTTCTATAATACTGTCCCCTATGTACAAGAATATAACTACTATAATACTGCCCCCTATGTACAAGAATATAACTACTATAATACTGCCCCCTATGTACAAGAATATAACTACTATAATACTGCCCCCTATGTACAAGAATATAACTACTATAATACTGTCCCCTATGTACACGAATATAACTTCTATAATACTGTCCCCTATGTACAAGAATATAACTACTATCATACTGCCCCCTATGTACAAGAATATAACTACTATAATACTGCCCCCTATGTACAGGAATATAACTACTATAATACTGCCCCCTATGTACAAGAATATAACTACTATAATACTGCCTCCTATGTACAAGAATATAACTACTATAATACTGCCCCCTATGTACAAGAATATAACTACTATAATACTGCTCCTATGTACAAGAATATAACTACTATAATACTGCCCCCTATGTACAGGAATATAACTGCTATAATACTTCCCCTATGTACAAGAATATAACTACTATAATACTGCCCCCTATGTACAAGAATATAACTACTATAATACTGCCCCCTATGTACAAGAATATAACTACTATAATACTGCCCCCTATGTACAGGAATATAACTACTATAATACTGCCCCCTATGTACAAGAATATAACTACTATAATACTGCCTCTATGTACAAGAATATAACTACTATAATACTGCCCCCTATGTACAAGAATATAACTACTATAATACTGCCCCCTATGTACAGGAATATAACTACTATAATACTGCCCCCTATGTACAGGAATATAACTACTATAATACTGCCCCCTATGTACAAGAATATAACTACTATAATACTGCCCCCTTTGTACAAGAATATAACTACTATAATACTGCCCCCTATGTACAGGAATATAACTACTATAATACTGCCCACTATGTACAAGGATATAACTACTATAATACTGCCCCCTATGTACAAGAATAGAACTACTATAATACTGCCCCCTATGTACAGGAATATAACTACTACAATACTGCCCCCTATGTACAAGAATAGAACTACTATAATACTGCCCCCTATGTACAAGAATATAACTACTATAATACTGCCCCCTATGTACAAGAATATAACTACTATAATACTGCCCCCTATGTACAAGAATATAACTACTATAATACTGCCCTATGTACAAGAATATAACTACTATAATACTGCCCCCTATGTACTGTAATATTATTATTATATGTCGGGGTTCGCACAGTAGAATATTGCAGTGACTACATGTATTGGATAATCTGTGTTACTTCTCTTTCTGGTTCTGTTACTGTTTCTGTGTACAGGATCCTGGGAACGTCGCTCAGATGTCAATTTCATGGTAATTATGTGGAGCTGAGATTTATGATGCTGCCGATAAACATTTCCTTTTGTAATGGGGAAAGGAATCTGCGCATGAGAAATATTTAGGGGTCATAATTTTCTTTCATTTGTCTCATCTCATGAATTTTATTACTTATTCAATTTAATATTATTGGAACATTTTACTGTGTGAAATCCCTTTTAAAGGGATTGTGTTCCTTATGGGGTTATTAGAAGCTACCACCAGAACAGGAGGTGCTGCCCTCTCAACTTAGAGTCAAGGAAGTTTTCATTGTCATATGACTTAACATAACCGTTCCTTTAAGCAGGGCTGTGGAATCGGTAAGCCAAACCTACTACTCCTTAAAGGGGTTTTCCCACGAACTAAAGTTAGGCCCTATTTATGGGAGAGGGTCTAACTTGCTCATCAGTAGGGGTCTCAGTGCTGGGACCCCCACAGATCATGAAAACGAGGGGTCCGTTGGACCCCTTGCCGCTTCATCAGCCTGATGAAGCAGATGGCCATGCATGACCTTTCTTCTCCATTAATCTCTATGGAGTTGACAGAGATCGCCGTGCGAGGTGCTCAGCAATCTCAGCACTGGTACCCCACTAATCAGCAAGTTAGACACTATCCCATGAATGGGAGCTAACTTTAGTTCGTCGGAAACCCCTTTCATTTCCCCATCCTTCACTACTGAGCATGTGCATAATGTGCATCCACATTCATCTCAAATAAAAGCTTGAGCTCAGAGGAAACTAAAAACTAAAACATGAAGCAGTGTACAGAGAGAACACTCACTGGGCAGTCCTGCCTTCATCCAGTTTGCATAATCACTCTAGTAATTGTAAGATAAGTGCAGACATTCCTTTCCCTCTGATCTGTAGAGGAGGAGCTTCACTACTGAGCATGTGCATAATGTGCAGTCACATTCCTCTAAACTAAAAGCATGAGCTCAGAGAAAAAGCAAATTAAAACGTAAAGCAGCATACAGAGAGAATAGACTCTGGAATATTGACTCATGCACAGTTTATTGAGACTGTTTACTGTGATCTGTAGGGGAGGAGCTTCACTGTTGAGCATGTGAAGAAAGTGCATCCACATTCATCTCAACTAAAAGCCTACATCTTATAGACAAGGAATAGAACAGACATTTATAGGACATTCCATAATTTCCCCACATTCTTAAAAAAAATATTTAGTAATCTCATATATTTTTATACTCCCCCAAAATGGTCTCCAACTCTGACTCTACAGCGACGTGTGACGTATTACTACATCACACGTTGACTGCAGGTATTTAGAGCGGACTCACGGGCTGAAGGTTTGCTGCATATGGCTTACATCGTCGCTTCCTGTGACGTCATCGTCGAAAGGTGAACTGTTACCTTGACAGCTTCGGGTCATAAGAAGACCCGAGGCTGTCTGATCTTTTACACCAGGCGATTTGAACATGGTCATAGGTGATGTGGAAAATCACCATATAGCATATGGTAGGATCAATCAGACAACCCAGGGTTAAAGTAAAAAGTTACAATAAAAAAAAGTTAAATTTAAAAAAAAAAAATTCTAATCACCCCCTTTCCCTGGAACTGATAATAATAAAGAATAATAAAGAAGTTATAATAATATAATAAATTATATATAATAAAAATACATAAATTCAATAAAAAGTGATCAAAAGGCCTGACAGTACTCAAAATGGTAGCATCGAAAACGTCATCAAAAATTGCAAAAAATGACACCACTCGCAGTTCCCTACAGCGAAATATGAAAAAGTTTTTGCAACTGTATGAAAACATTATAAAAAATTTATAAATTTGGTATCCCTCGTGATTGTGTCGACCCAAAGTATAAAGGAAACATGTAATTTGGGGTGCACATTCCATGCCAGTACACAGTATGAAATATTAAATACCATTACTATGAATTGCAATTTTGTTACTCAGAAAACAAGCCGTCACGCAGCTCTTTACATGGGAAAATAAAAAAGTTATAGATTTTTAGAGGTGGGGAGTAAAAAATGAAAATGCAAAAAACTAAAAAGAGCCTGACCTGTTGTACTTTGTTGAAGTAACAGCAGGAAGGTAAATCATCATGTGGGGGACTAAGAGCACATATCTACCTCCCGGTGCCAAAAATAGGGGCACGGCTGTGGCAACTTTCACCTGGTTATTATGGTGATGATATCATAAACGCCCAAAAAATACCCTCAACACGTTGTAATTCTGCAGTCTGGGAAAACACAATAAAATGGGAAAGAAAAAGAGATGTGGAGAGTGAGTGCTAAAGCTAGACCCACCCTGCTGTCCAAATCTATTTACCTACCTTAACCTAGATCAGTGATGGCGAACCTTTTAGACACCGAGTGCCCAAACTACAATCAAAACCCACATATGGGTTGCCAATGCAACAATGTAAGCAGTAACTTATTACTCCCTGCTCTGTCACAGGTTTAAATTGTATAGGCACCTGAGGACACCAATACAGTAAAAAAAGATACAATTATCATTGTAGCTTCCTTCTAGGGTCCTGGGATGCCTGTGATTGCAAGTGGCCTTGAGTCCTGTCTGGCAAACCCTGCCCTGGGGTCATGGTACGGGTGCCCACAGAGAGGGCTCTGAGTGCCATCTCTGGCACCCGTGCCATAGGTTCGCCACCACTGCCCTAGATAGTAAGCGACCACTGGTTGATATTCCCTTCCTCTGCCATAGTGACAAAACAGGACGATCAATCCAACAAGAATAGTCGTACAAATTGGGGTCGAAACTCAGTGGACAATGCAGTACAGAGACAAAAAATGGTCAGAAGACAAGCAAATGTCAAAAGAAAACGCTAGTAATCTACAAAGACAACTTATAGTAAGCAGTGGGAAGTGGGCAACCAATCATCGAATGTAATATTCTAGTCCTGGTCCAAAAGGTCATCGGACCGGTTTTCTGAGGAGAAATGTGAGTGGAGGAGGCATTGGTACATCAATGTAGCCTAACCGTTTGCAGCCCAGAACAAAGTCTACAGGAGACAGACGGTTGTAGTGGATCAATTAAAACAGCCAGGAGTGAAATAAGGCAGCGTTCAGACGAGTGCGGGACAGAATGCAAACTAACTACAAAAGCACAGATGTTATAATGTATGGTAATCCAAAAATGTAAAAAAAAAAATATATTTTATAAAATTTTATATATCAAGTCCTTGTCCTTCCAGCAAATAATCTGAGGCCTCATGTACACGTTCACATGATGGCAGCCGTGAGCTGGACACAAAACCGGCAGCTAGCTTATGGTGCCATATATATGCATTGCATGCGGGCACAGTGGGGTGAGCACATTTTGTCCCACCGCACTGGGTCTGAGCCGCGGCGCTGCTGCGAATGTGTACACGAGGCCTTAGTCATATACTGAGGAACACCCAACAGTGTTCATTCGCATGGTGAGACAACTGGGCACATGCTATTTTTACATTATCTTCCTTAAAACCATATGTAGAAGACCACAATCTCCAAGACTTTATTGTCCTTCAAGAAGAACTAGAAACCATAATCACTAAGAATAATCTACAAGTTCTTAGTTGACTCCTGCCGTGAAGACCATCTCGAAAGAACAGAACACTAGTTATAGATGTTTGGATATATCTTATATACATATGAGAATATAACTTTGTATACCTACCTGCCAGTAGGTCAGTTATGTGACATGGGTTCGCCCTAACCCAAAACAAGTAAATTTTCAAGTTTTTCACCATGATGTTAAAGTCAAATAGTAACAATGGTTCAGAGAGGTCACACCCGTGCCTACCTCTTTAAGAGTTTTGCAGCTGACTGACTGCTACGCTATATCCATAGGTCCTCTCCAACAATCCTGTCCAGTGGAAAAATGGACCACCAGCTTATCATCCAACTGAACCTTAGGTCTTATTGAAGTTTTGTCACGTGGCCCTTGACCGGTTTACGATCAATCACGTTCTTTTGGTTGGAAAACTTTTCTCTTTTAAGAATGCAGCCCTTCTGTTTGAGGGACCCTTCCTCCTTGGAGAACCCAAACTCAAACTCACTGTGCGAGCCCCGTTACCCAGCCCAGCATGGGTCCTGCAGTGCCAGGGAGCGGGGAGATTACAGGTGTGACATCTGATGTGGCGATGGGCTACGTCTCTGTTTGTGGTAACAGTGGGGGAGCAGGGGAGGCATCGGCCGCAAGGCCGGACTGTAAGGGCGGCTCGGCAGTGGCAATACCATCAAAATCCAGTGCTGTGGTGCGTCCCCCAGTGGGAGGGGGGGGGGGTAACCCGGCACTGGTGGCAGCTTCCGGTGCCTCGGTGCCTCTTCATGCTGTTGCCGCTGATCACTTGGTGATGGAGCGGCGGCAGCGTGGAGGGGTCGCTGAGGCTGAGGGCTCCGGACCTCCCAAGCCTAAAGTCCTGTTGTGCGTCGGAGTTGGAGATAATCTGCAGAGAAGTGCTGAGGAAGGTGGGGATCAGAGTTGAATCACTCTCGTTTGAGTTCTTAACCTTTTCTGGGAGCAAGTTCTCTACAAGAACAGAGCACAGAGATCTTCATGATATGGTTTTCCTTGGCCACGCCAGACCCATCATGGACAATGTCAAGAGTGTGGTCTAAAGCATGTTACTGGACTCGGGAGCACTGGAAACCTTTCCTCGGGTTGTTCATCTATCAGAATGATGGACGAATCTGGGTTTGCGAAGAGAACAATTTCCACCGTCATGTTCTCACTTCTAACATTTCGAAGATGATGCTTATGGAATGGGATGTCCAAAATGCTCATACAGCTGTAATGATCTCACATATTTTAGGCAATAAAGTAAATGGTTTCCTACTTCTCATAAAAACATTGGAATTTGACGTTCATGAGAAACTTACTAACCACACACGAGCCCTACTGACCCACTAATAGTCCTCCACTTGGTTTTCATGTTTCTTTCTTAAAAAATGGGAAAAACAAGATTTAGAATGGTTAAGAACAGAATGATTGGAACCCTAAGAAGGTTCTACAAGGAGCGGGACGTGATGAGAAGATTCAAACCTGAAAGGCAAAGTCATGTGGAAGACTTTGAGATGGTTCCACCGTCCTCCCCCAGCAAACAATGCTTCCATAATGTGTAGATCGTCTTCAGAAATTCTCATTGTCATCTCTATCGCCTTGAAGATAATGAAAGATTCCCAGAAGACTCAACAAAAAGAAAACATTAGAAAAGGTCTCCTCCACTGACCTTTACTCCTGCTTCTCCTTGAGAGGGGACCTCTTTGAAAATGTTGAATTTGTGGAATCAGAGTATTGTCAAGATGTTCTTTTATGTCTTGGCGAATCTAAGGATCTCTATTAACCACGTCATTACATATTCACTAATTCATCCAACATATTGTATCATAAGAGACCGAGAGGAATCAGATCAGAAATGAGCAACGAGAGATCACAAATGTCATGTCCCGAGACCTCCTGGGTAACTGACCACTACATCCAACAACTCCTTCCTTCACATTTTTTCTAAATTTTTCATTAGTTTTTGCATGGAATAAGTATTTTTGTACAAAGGGGGCAGTATTATAGTAGTTATATACTTGTACATAGGGGGCAGTATTATAGTAGTTATATTCCTGTACATAGGGGGCAGTATTATAGTAGTTATATTCCTGTACATAGGGGGCAGTATTATAGTAGTTATATTCCTGTACATAGGGGGCAGTATTATAGTAGTTATATTCTTGTACATAGGTGCAGTATTATAGTAGTTATATTCTTGTACATAGGGGGCAGTATTATAGTAGTTATATTCTTGTACATAGGGGGCAGTATTATAGTAGTTATATTCCTGTACATAGGGGGCAGTATTATAGTAGTTATATTCTTGTACATAGGGGCAGTATTATAGTAGTTATATTCTTGTACATAGGGGGCAGTATTATAGTAGTTACATTCTTGTACATAGGGAGCAGTATTATAGTAGTTATATTCCTGTACATAGGGGGCAGTATAATAGTAGTTATATTCTTGTACATAGGGTGCAGTATTATAGTAGTTATATTCCTGTACATAGGGGGCAGTATTATAGTAGTTATATCCCTGTACATAGGGGCAGTATTATAGTAGTTATATTCTTGTACATAGGGGGCAGTATTATAGTAGTTATATTCCTGTACATAGGGGGCAGTATTATAGTAGTTACATTCTTGTACATAGGGAACAGTATTATAGTAGTTATATTCCTGTACATAGGGGGCAGTATTATAGTAGTTATATTCTTGTACATAGGGGCAGTATTATAGTAGTTATATTCTTGTACATAGGGGGCAGTATTATAGTAGTTACATTCTTGTACATAGGGGGCAGTATTATAGTAGTTATATTCCTGTACATAGGGGGCAGTATTATAGTAGTTATATTCCTGTACATAGGGGGCAGTATTATACTAGTTATATTCTTGTACATAGGAGGCACTATTATAGTAGTTATATTCTTGTACATAGTGGGCAGTATTATAGTAGTTATATTCTTGTACATAGGGGGCAGTATTATAGTAGTTATATTCTTGTACATAGGGGGCAGTATTATAGTAGTTATATTCTTGTACATAGGGCGCAGTATTATAGAAGTTATATTCCTGTACATAGGGGGCAATATTATAGTAGTTATATTCTTGTACATAGGGGGCAGTATTATAGTAGTTATATTCTTGTACACAGGGGGGCAGTATTATAGTAGTTATATTTTTGTACATAGGCGGCAGTATTATAGTAGTTATATTCCTGTACATAGGGGGCAGTATTATAGTAGTTACCTACCTTACCCTAGACAATAGGCGACCACTGGTTGAAACTCCCTTCCTGTGCCATAGTGACAAAAATACTGGCCAATCAATCCAAGAAGAATAGTCGTACAAATTAGGGTTGTGGACAATGCAGTACAGAATCAAGAGACAAAAGATGGTCAGAAGATAAGCAAGGGTCAAAAGAAAACGTTAGCAATCTACAAAGTCAACTTAAAGCAAGCAGTGGGAAGTGGGCACCCAATCATCTAACGTAATATCGGAGTCCTGGTCCAAACGGTCATTGGACCGGTTTTCTGACAGCCAGAAAATCCAGACCAGCAGAGGAAAATATGAGTGGAGGAGGCATCAGTACATCAATGTAGCCTAACCGTTTGCAGCCCAGAACAAAGTCTACAGGAGACAGACGGTTGTAGTGGATCAATTAAAACAGCCAGGAGTGAAATAAGGCAGCGTTCAGACGAGTGCAGGACAGAATGCAAACTAACTACAAAAGCACAGATGTTATAATGTATGGTAATCCAAAAATGTAAAAAAAAAAAATTATTTTATAAAATTTTATATATCAAGTCCTTGTCCTTCCAGCAAATAATCTGAGGCCTCATGTACACGTTCACATGATGGCAGCCGTGAGCTGGACACAAAACCGGCAGCTAGCTTATGGTGCCATATATATGCATTGCATGCGGGCACAGTGTGGTGAGCACATTTTGTCCCACCGCACTGGGTCTGAGCTGCGGCAGCCGCGTTGCAAAACATAGTGCAGGTCCTATACCTACTGCGCTGCTGCGAATGTGTGCACGAGGCCTTAGTCATATACTGAGGAACACCCAACAGTGTTCATTCGCATGGTGAGACAACTGGGCACATGCTATTTTTACATTATCTTCCTTAAAACCATATGTAGAAGACCACAATCTCCAAGACTTTATTGTCCTTCAAGAAGAACTAGAGGCCATCATCACTAAGAATAATCTACAAGTTCTTAGTTGACTTCTGCTCTGAAGACCATCTCGAAAGAACAGAACACTAGTTATAGATGTTTGGATATACTGTATATGAGAATATAACTTTGTATACCTACCTGCCCGTAGGTCAGTTATGTGACATGGGTTCGCCCTAACCCAAAACAAGTACATTTTCAAGTTTTTCACCATGTAACAATGGTTCAGAGAGGTCACACCCGTGCCTACCTCTTCCAGACTTTTGCAGCTAACTGCTACGCTATATCCATAGGTCCTCCCCAACAATCCTGTCCAGTGGAAAAATGGACCCCCAGCTCTTTTGGTTGGAAAACTTTTCTCTTTTGAGAATGCAGCCCTTCTGTTTGAGGGACCCTTCCTCCTTGGAGCACCGAAGCTCACAAGTTGAGTCACTCTCGTTTGAGTTCTTAACTAGAGATGAGCGAGCATACTTGTCCAAGCTTGATGCTCGTTCGAGTATTAGCGTACTCAAAACGGCTCGTTGCTCGGACGAGTATCTTGCCTGCTCGAGAACAAGCTTTCACTTAAGGAAACACAGTGAAGAACACAGTGAAGAACAGTGAAGAACACAGTGAACACAGGATCATTTAAGGATCATTTAAGTGAAGAACACAGTGAAGAACACATTGCAGATGTTTCCATACATCTGCTAACTTATCAGAAGACATGAGTACAGAAAGGTGTTCTTCACTATAGTATGTGAAGAACAATGTGTGTGAAGAACACATTGCAGATGTGTAACACAGGTCATTCTCCTTTTTGAAGTTCTACGAATATTCCATAGAATAAATAAAACGAAGAAACACGACTGACTTCCTTATTTCTCATGACACATTTTCTTGGTCCCCTTGAAAAATGCTCGAGTCTCCCATTGACTTCAATGAGGTCCGTTATTCGAGACGAGCACTCGAGCGTCGGGAAAAGTTCGACTCGACTAACGAGCACTCAAGCAGTTTAGTGCTCGCTCATCTCTATTCTTAACCTTTTCTGGGAGAAAGTTCTCTACAAGAACAGAGCACAGAGATCTTCAGGATATGGTTTTCCTTGGCTACGCCAGAGCCATCATGGACAATGTCAAGAGTGTGGTTAACTGTGCATGTTACTGGACTCGGGAGCACTGGAAACCTTTCCTCGGGTGCTTCATCTATCAGAATGATGGACGAATCTGGGTTTGGTGACAATTTCCACCGTCATGTTAATGCCGAAGAATTCCAATCCCGTTCTCACATTGCGAAGATGATGGTTATGGAATTGGATGTCCAAAACGCTCTTACAGCTCTAATGATCTCAAATATCGTAGGCCATTGGAATTTGACGTTCATGAGAAACTTACTAACCACACACGAGCCCTACTGACCCACTAATAGTCCTCCACTTGGTTTTGATGTTTCTTTCTTAAAAAATGGGCAAAACAAGATTTAGAACTGAATGATTGGAAAAATCAGAAGGTTCTACAAGGAGCGGAATGTGATGAGAAGATTCAAACCTGAAAGGCATTGTGACGTGGAAGACTTTGAGATGGTTCCACCGTCCTCCCCCAGCACAATGCTTCCATAATGTGTAGATCGTCTTCAGAAATTCTCATTGTCATCTCTATCGCCTTGAAGATAATGAAAGATTCCCAGAAGACGCAACAAAAAGAAAACATTAGAAAAGGTCTCCTCCACTGACCTTTACTCCTGCTTCTCCTTGAGAGGGGACCTCTTTGAAGATGTTGAATTTGTGGAATCAGAGTATTGTCAAGATGTTCTTTTATGTCTTGGCGAATCTAAGGATCTCTATTAACCACGTCATTACATATTCACTAATTCATCCAACATATTGTATCATAAGAGACCGAGAGGAATCAGATCAGAAATGAGCAACGAGAGATCACAACCGTCATGTCCCGAGACCTCCAGGGTAACTGACCACTACATCCAACAACTCCTTCCTTCACATTGTATCATATCTAAATAATTAATAAGTTTTTGCATGGAATAAGTATTTGATCCCATAGAAGAACAAAACGTCAGATGTTTCCTGTATTTCTTGTTCAAGTTTGCACACACTACAGCAGGGATTATGGCCCAGTCTTCTATATTCTTGTACATAGGGGGCAGTATTATAATAGTTATATTCTTGTACATAGGGGGCAGTATTATAGTAGTTATATTCTTATACATAGGCGACAGTATTATAGTAGTTATATTCTTGTACATAGGGGACAGTATTATAGTAGTTATATTCCTGTACATAGGGGGCAGTATTATAGTAGTTATATTCCTGTACATCGGGGGCAGTATTATAGTAGTTATATTCTTGTACATAGGGGGCAGTATTATAGTAGTTATATTCTTGTACATAGGAGGCAGTATTATAGTAGTTATATTCCTGTACATAGGAGACAGTATTATAGTAGTTATATTCTTGTACATAGGGGCAGTATTATAGTAGTTATATTCCTGTACATAGGGAGCAGTATTATAGTAGTTATATTATTGTACATAGGGGGCAGTATTATAGTAGTTATATTCTTGTACATAGGGGGCAGTATTATAGTAGTTATATTCTTGTACATAGGAGGCAGTATTATAGTAGTTATATTCTCGTACATAGGGGGCAGTATTATAGTAGTTATATTCTCGTACATAGGGGGTAGTATTATAGTAGTTATATTCCTGTACATAGGGGGCAGTATTATAGTAGTTATATTCCTGTACATAGGTGCAGTATTATAGTAGTTATATTCCTGTACATAGGGGGCAGTATTATAGTAGTTATATTCTTGTACATAGGGTACAGGATAACAGTAGTTATATTCTTGTACATAGGGGGCAGTATTATAGTAGATATATTCTTGTACATAGGGGGCAGTATTATAGTAGTTATATTCTTGTACATAGGGGGCAGTATTATAGTAGTTATATTCTTGTACATGGGGCAGTATTATTGTAGTTATATTCTTGTACATAGGGGGCAGTATTATAGTAGTTATATTCTTGTACATAGGAGCAGTATTATAGTAGTTATAGTCTTGTACATAGGGGGCAGTATTATGGTATTTATATTCTTGTACATAGGGGGCAGTATTATAGTAGTTATATTCCTGTACATAGGGGGCAGTATTGTAGTAGTTATATTCCTGTACATAGGGGACAGTATTATAGTAGTTATATTCTTGTACATAGGGGCAGTATTATAGTAGTTATATTCTTGTGCATAGGGGGCAGTATTATAGTAGTTATATTCTTGTACATAGGGGCAGTATTATAGTAGTTATATTCTTGTACATAGGGGGCAGTATTATAGTAATTATATTCCTGTACATAGGGGGCAGTATTATAGAAGTTATATTCTTGTACATAGGGGGCAGTATTATAGTAGTTATATTCTTGTACATAGGGGGCAGTATTATAGTAGTTATATTCCTGTACATAGGGGGCAGTATTATAGTAGTTCTATTCTTGTACATAGGGGGCAGTATTATAGTAGTTATATTCTTGTACATAGGGGCAGTATTATAGTAGTTATATTCTTGTACATAGGGGGCAGTATTATAGTAGTTATATTCTTGTACATAGGGAACAGTATTATAGTAGTTATATTCTTGTACATAGGGGGCAGTATTATAGTTGTTATATTCCTGTACATAGGGGCAGTATTATAGTAGTTGTATTCTTGTACATAGGGGGCAGTATTATAGTAGTTGTATTCTTGTACATAGGGGGCAGTATAATAGTAGTTATATTCTTGTACATAGGGGACAGTATTATAGTAGTCATATTCTTGTACATAGGGAGCAGTATTATAGTAGTTATATTCTTGTACATAGGGGGAAGTATTATAGCAGTTATATTCTTGTACATAGGGGGCAGTATTATAGTAGTTATATTCTTGTACATAGGGGGCAGTATTATAGTAGTTGTATTCTTGTACATAGGGGGCAGTATTATAGTAGTTGTAGTCTTGTACATAGGGGGCAGTATAATAGTAGTTATATTCTTGTACATAGGGGACAGTATTATAGTAGTCATATTCTTGTACATAGGGAACAGTATTATAGTAGTTATATTCTTGTACATAGGGGGCAGTATTATAGTAGTTATATTCCTGTACATAGGGGCAGTATTATAGTAGTTATTTTCCTGTGCATAGGGGCAGTATTATAGTAGTTATATTCCTGTACATAGGGGACAGTATTATAGCAGTTATATTCTTGTACATAGGGGGCAGTATTATAGTAGTTATATTCTTGTACATAGGGGGCAGTATTATAGTAGTTGTATTCTTGTACATAGGGGGCAGTATTATAGTAGTTGTATTCTTGTACATAGGGGGCAGTATAATAGTAGTTATATTCTTGTACATAGGGGGCAGTATTATAGTAGTTATATTCCTGTACATAGGGGGCAGTATTATAGTAGTTATATTCTTGTACATAGGGGGCAGTATTATAGTAGTTATATTCCTGTACATAGGGGGCAGTATTATAGTAGTTATATTCTTGTACATAGGAGGCAGTATTATAGTAGTTATATTCCTGTACATAGGGGGAAGTATTATAGTAGTTATATTCTTGTACATAGGGGGCAGTATTATAGTAGTTATATTCTTGTACATAGGGGGCAGTATTATAGTAGTTATATTCCTGTACATAGGGGGCAGTATTATAGTAGTTATATTCTTGTACATAGGGGGCAGTATTATAGTAGTTGTATTCTTGTACATAGGGGGCAGTATTATAGTAGTTATATTCTTATACATAGGGGGCAGTATTATAGTAGTTGTATTCTTGTACATAGAGGGCAGTATTATAGTAGTTATATTCCTGTACATAGGGGGCATTATTATAGTAGTTATATTCCTGTACATAGGGGGCAGTATTATAGTAGTTATATTCCTGTACATAGGAGGCAGTATTATAGTAGTTATATTCCTGTACATAGGGGGCAGTATTATTGTAGTTATATCCCTTTACATAGGGGGCAATGTTATAGCAGTATTCAATTAGTGATATTGTTCTATTTTTGAATTAAACACCTAAAATTGTAGACGTTTTCTACTCCTGTAACAAAAACATGATAATTTTCTACCTTAAGATTTAAAGTATTTACAAGCACAAGAATGTTCTATATATAGACAGATATTTTAACATTGGGAACAATAGCTATTCTAAAGAATAAGCTCTTTCAGCCGTTATTATGCATTGGTTCCTTTTATCTTCCATTATTCCCAGCTGATTAAGTCATATAATAACTGTTTTATAAATAGAAATTCTCTCCTATTACAGACACTGATTCTCAATAGGATTTCATCACAATAAAAGTTGTATTTACTACAGTGTTATCTGTATTCTAATTAACTGTCTACTGTACAAGAATATAACTACTATAATACTGCCCCCTATGTACAAGAATATAACTACTATAATACTGCCCCCTATGTACAGGAATATAACTACTATAATACTACCCCCTATGTACAAGAATATAACTACTATAATACTGCCCTCTATGTACAGGAATATAACTACTATAATACTGTCCCCTATGTACAGGAATATAACTACTATAATACTGCCCCCTATGTACAAGAATATAACTACTATAATTCTGCCCCCTATGTACAAGAATATAACTACTATAATACTGCCCCCTATGTACAAGAATATAACTACTATAATACTGCCCCCTATGTATAAGAATATAACTACTATAATACTGCCCTCTATGTACAAGAATATAACTACTATAATACTGCCCCCTATGTACAGGAATATAACTACTATAATACTGCCCCTTATGTACAAGAATATAACTACTATAATACTGCCTCCTATGTACAGGAATATAACTACTATAATACTGCCCCCTATGTACAAGAATATAACTACTATTATACTGCCCCTATGTACAAGAATACAACTACTATAATACTGCCCCCTAGGTACAAGAATATAACTACTATAATACTGCCCCCTAAGTACAAGAATATAACTACTATAATACTGCACCCTATCTACAGGAATATAACTACTATAATACTGCCCCCTAAGTACAAGAATATAACTACTATAATACTGCCCCCTATGTACAAGAATATAACTACTATTATACTGCCCCCTATGTACAAGAATATAACTACTATAATACTGCCCCCTATGTACAAGAATATAACGACTATAATACTGCCCCCTATGTACAGGAATATAACTACTATAATACTGCCCCCTATGTACAAGAATATAACTACTATAATACTGCCCCCTATGTACAAGAATATAACTACTATAATACTGCCCCCTATGTAGAAGAATATAACTACTATAATACTGCCCCCTATGTAGAAGAATATAACTACTATAATACTGCCCCCTATGTACAGGAATATAACTACTATAATACTGCCCCCTATGTACAGGAATATAACTACTATAATACTGCCCCCTATGTACAAGAATATAACTACTATAATTCTGCCCCCTATGTACAAGAATATAACTACTATAATACTGCCCCCTATGTACAAGAATATAACTACTATAATACTGCCCCCTATGTATAAGAATATAACTACTATAATACTGCCCTCTATGTACAAGAATATAACTACTATAATACTGCCCCCTATGTACAGGAATATAACTACTATTATACTGCCCCTATTTACAAGAATATAACTACTATTACACTGCCCCCTATGTACAGGAATATAACTACTATAATTCTGCCCCCTATGTACAAGAATATAACTACTATAATACTGCCCCCTATGTACAAGAATATAACTACTATAATACTGCCCCTTATGTACAAGAATATAACTACTATAATACTGCCTCCTATGTACAGGAATATAACTACTATAATACTGCCCCCTATGTACAAGAATATAACTACTATTATACTGCCCCTATTTACAAGAATATAACTACTATTACACTGCCCCCTATGTACAGGAATATAACTACTACTACTTACTACTTACTTCTTTATTTATATAGCGCACACAGATTACGCAGCGCTGTACAAAGCATGTCAAATTGCTACTATAACTACTATATAAATAGTATATAACTATATATAACTACTATAATACTGCCCCCTAAGTACAAGAATATAACTACTATAATACTGCCCCCTATGTACAGGAATATAACTACTATAATACAGCCCCCTATGTACAAGAATATAACTACTATAATACTGCACCCTATGTACAGGAATATAACTACTATAATACTGCCCCCTATGTACAAGAATATAACTACTATAATACTGCCCCCTATGTACAAGAATATAACGACTATAATACTGACCCCTATGTACAAGAATATAACTACTATAATACTGCCTCCCATGTACAGGAATATAACTACTATAATACTGCCCCCTATGTACAGGAATATAACTACTATAATACTGCCCCCTATGTACAGGAATATAACTACTATAATACTGCCCCCTATGTACAGGAATATAACTACTATAATACTGCCCCCTATGTACAGGAATATAACTACTATAATACTGCCCCCTATGTACAAGAATATAACTACTATAATACTGCCCCCTATGTACAGGAATATAACTACTATAATACTGCCCCCTATGTACAGGAATATAACTACTATAATACTGCCCCCTATGTACAAGAATATAACTACTATAATACTGCCCCCTATGTACAAGAATGTAACTACTATAATACTGCCCCCTATGTACAGGAATATAACTACTATAATACTGCCCTCTATGTACAAGAATATAACTACTATAATACTGCCCCCTATGTACAGGAATATAACTACTATAATACTGCCCCGTATGTACAAGAATATAACTACTATTATACTGCCCCAATTAAAAAGGATATAACTACTATAATACTGCCCCCTATGTACAGGAATATAACTACTATAATACTGCCCCCTATGTACAGGAATACAACTACTATAATACTGCCCCCTATGTACAGGAATATAACTACTATAATGCTACCCCCTATGTACAAGAATATAACTACTATAATACTGCCCCCTATGTATAGGAATATAACTACTATAATGCTACCCCATATGTACAAGAATATAACTACTATAATACTGCCCCCTATGTACAGGAATATAACTACTATAATACTGCCCCCTATGTACAGGAATATAACTACTATAATACTGCCCCCTATGTACAGGAATATAACTACTATAATACTGCCCCCTATGTACAAGAATATAACTACTATAATACTGCCTCCTATGTACAGGAATATAACTACTATAATACTGCCCCCTATGTACAGGAATATAACTACTATAATACTGCCCCCTATGTACATGAATATAACTACTATAATACTGCTCCTATGTACAAGAATATAACTACTATAATACTGCCCCCTATGTACAAGAATATAACTAGTATAATACTGCCCCCTATGTACAGGAATATAACTACTATAATACTGCCCTCTATGTACAAGAATATAACTACTATAATACTGCCCCCTATGTACAGGAATATAACTACTATAATACTGCCCCCTATGTACAGGAATATAACTACTATAATACTGCCCCATATGTACAAGAATATAACTACTATTATACTGCCCCTATTTACAAGAATATAACTACTATAATACTGCCCCCTATGTACAGGAATATAACTACTATAATACTGCCCCCTATGTACAGGAATACAACTACTATAATACTGCCCCCTATGTACAGGAATATAACTACTATAATGCTACCCCCTATGTACAAGAATATAACTACTATAATACTGCCCCCTATGTACAGGAATATAACTACTATAATGCTACCCCCTATGTACAAGAATATAACTACTATAATACTGCCCCCTATGTACAGGAATATAACTACTATTATAGTGTCCCTCCCTTTTTACAAAACCATACCCATTAACCTTCCCCTACCCCAAACCTAATATACTATCATCTTTTATGTCCCCCACATAGCATAATACCGCTTTCCTGTTTCCAACTCCTCTATGGACCCATATAATACCCCATAATGCATCTTGGCAACATATAATATCCCTCTTTCATTTTATCTTTCCTCTACTTTTATTCCCCCTTTTATCTCTCCAAAGTTATAATGTCTGAGCTTTCTGTACTCTGCCACCTTTCCCCTTATATTGTAGCCTTCTGTCCTCCACCCCCCTCATATTGTGGACACGGTCCTCCACCTCTGTTATATTGGGGCCTCTGCCCTCCAACCCCTTTATATTGTAGTCCCCTGTCCTTCAACTCGGTCATATTGTGCCCACCCTTATGTTGTGGCCTCCTGTTCTCCATCATTTCAAATTGTGGCCTCCATCCTTCATTCCCCTCATACTCTGGCATCCTGTCCTCCACCCCTCGTATATATCGCATCTCCCTCATGTTGTGGCCTTCTATCATCCATCCTCCCTCATATTGTGCCTCCCATCCTTCATTCCCCTTATATTGTAGCATCCTGTTCTCCACACCTCTCATATCTTATCCCCCTCATATTATCCATATTGTGGACCCGTTCTTCATTCCCCTCATAGTGAGGCCTCCTGTCCTCCATTTTCCTCATACTGTGGTCCCCTGTCCTCCTACTGTGGCCCCCCCTTTTCCTCCATCCTCCCACAAATTCTGTCCTCCTGTCCTCCCTCATACTTTGTCCCCCTTAATATTGTGGCTGCCTGTCTTCCATCCCAATCACATTGTGGCCTCCCGTCTTCCACCCCCTCATATTGTGACTACCGTCCTCCATTCCCCTCATATTGTGGCCTCCTGTTTTCCATCACCCCCATATTGTGGCCTTCTATCATCCATCCTCCCTCATATTGTCCCCCCCATCCTTCATCCCCCTAATATTGTGGCCCCATCCTTTATTCCCCTCATATTGTAGCATCCTGTTCTCCACTCCTCTCAAATTGTATCCCCCTCATATTGTGGCCCCCATCCTTCATTTTCCTCATATTGAGTCCCCCTGTCCTCCATTCTCTTCATACTGTGGCCCCCTGTCCTTCTCAAACTGTGGCTTCCTGTCCTCTATCCTCCTTGTATTGTGGCCCCCTCTCCTCATTTTGTGACCTTTGTCCGATCTCATTTTGTGACCCCCTCTTCTCATATTGTGGACCCCTGTCTTCCCCTGTTCCTGGGTATTAAACAAAAAAAAGTTTCTACTTACCTTTCCTTTGTTCCCCCGCAGTCCTGCTTCTCTTCTTCCGGAGCTCTTAGATGATGGAGGTGGGACAAACCGAGACACGTCAACACATTCTCCCAACTGCCCGGGACAGCTTTGTGAAACCAGGACTGTCCTGCCAAATCCAGGACGGTTGGGAGCAATGGTTGTGTAAATTGTTAGTGAGGATAGGATGTGTATGGGAGCAGCTCGTGTTGTCAGTGGGGGGGGGGGGGGAGCTTGAGTGTTACTTTGGGGGAGGGTGTGAGTGTTCTCAGTGGGGGAGGGAGAGCTTGTATGGTGTCAGTGGTGGAGGAGGAGCTTGTATGTTCTCAGTGGGGGAGGGAGAGCTTCTATGTTGTCAGTGGTGGAGGAGGAGCTTGTATGTTGTCAGTGGGGGAGGGGGAGCTTGTATGTTGTCAGTGGGGGAGGGGAAGCTTGTATGGTGTCAGTGGGGGAGGGGAAGCTTGTGTGTTGTCAGTAGGGGAGGGGCAGCTTGTATGTTGTCAGTGGGGGAGGGGGAGCTGGTATGTTGTCAGTGGGGGAGGGGAAGCTTGTATGTTGTCAGTGGGGGAGGGGGAGCTTGTATGTTGTCAGTGGGGAGGGTCAGCTTATATGTTGTCAGTGGGGGAGGGGGAGCTTGTATGTTGTCAGTGGGGGAGGGACAGCTTGTATGTTGTCAGTGGGGGAGGGGCAGCTTCTATGTTGTCAGTGGTGGAGGGGGAGCTTGTATGTAGTCAGTGGGGGAGGGGGAGCTTTTATGTTGTCAGTGGGGGAGGGACAGCTTGTATGTTGTCAGTGGGGGAGGGGCAGCTTGTATGTTGTCAATGAGGGAGGGGGAGCTGGTATGTTGTCAGTGGGGGAGGGGGAGCTTGGATGTTGCCACTGATGTGTATGGGAGTGGTCAGTGAGTGGCAGCTTGTGTGTTATCGTTGGGGGAGGGGGAGCATTGTCAGTGGAGGGGTGGGATAAAATGTCAACTTTCACTACAAACTGCATCTTTGAGCATTTTTTATCTATGGCTCTGGGGGATAATACAATAATAAACAGATGCTCACCCTATTTTTATTTATTTCTTTCCCCCTATATAAAATAAATTATAGCCTGGACAATACCTTTAAGTCTACACCACCTTTAAGAAGCGTTCTGGTTGCTCTTTAGTGTATGCTTTATATGGTTTTAGCTTTAATCCTCCTGCACATGAACGTATCACAGGCCACAAATAACGGATCTGTGTTGTGCTGAGGTCTGTGAGGGGTTCCGTGTTCGGGGGTCTCGGGGTCCGGCTCCTGGGGACGTTACATTGTCGGAGATCTGGTCCCTCATTTCCTATTCCTCGGAGTCCTGCGCTCACAATCAATGTCCATCTATAATTCATGGAGTGTTTGTTGCCGGTGACGGGATGATATCTCTGCGTCGCGTTGGCTTTTGTAGACACTTTAATATTTATGAGCCCAATTATCTCATGGATCGTTCCCAGATCCTAATTGGTTGAGTTATTTTTAACTCTCTATTTGCAGGTCACGGGATACGGTATTACATTTATTTCTTATAACTTGTGTTATGTATTTATATGAATCGAATTAAACCCTCCAATCGCATGCAGAGCTGCATTGCATTATGGGAAAAATAGCTGTGCAGAACATGCAATTGGTTGTCTATCGCTATATTGCACTTGGCCAGTAGGTGTCAGTGTTCTATGGGATCGGGGGGGGGCAGTTGTGTGCAGCACTATGATGTGTATCAGTGTTCTGAATGCAGATTTGGATGTGACTGGAGCATAAATCATTATATAATTGAAAATCACAAATGCAAATTATATACAAAGCCTAACTTCTTACACAGACTATCGTTCTGCCAGTGTTACTACCTGGTGTTACCGCCACCATGCTGCTACCTACCCGCCTACACACATCTCCAGCGCTGTTACACACATGACTGGTCGCGTGTGACTCCATGTGACCCTGTCATGCCTCAGCCTGTCACGTCACAGGAACGAGCCATAGGAAATGTCATGGTTCTAGCTACACTGAAATATTGGTCCTATTTTTTAGAATTTTTTTTTAAAAATTGACATCTAATTATTAAGATTTTTTTTCCAATCTTTTGTCTAATCTATCTCCCATCTTTCCTGGTCTTGTGATTGCTTTGGTTCGCTTATCCTCAGCTCCTGTTTCCTCTCATAAGACATCTAACCTCTTATCCGACCTTAGAAAAGTTGGATGGCAAACTTAAAGGTGACCTCCAGGCAACACTAACCCTTTACATCCTCTTATACGCGCCGCTCCGCCGATTCCAACGCAGTTGGAATTTTTTCTCTAGCCCCTACCATTCCCGAGCAATCAGTGACTACAGTTTCAGCAAACAATATGCTAATTATCGTCTCTACTGTCAAATGGGAGGCCCAGGTCTGTTACCGCCCACCTAATTAACCTATCGAGTGCCTACACTTTGAACACCGATTGCTCAGGAATGGTAGCAGCTAGAGAAAAAATTCCAACTGCGTTGCAATCAGTGTAGCGACGCGTATTAGAGGATGTTAAGGTTAGTGTTGCCGGGAGGTCACCTTTAAGTTTGCCACCCAGCTTTTTTAGGTTCGGATAAGAGGTTCTGCTGATTCCGCTGAGTGGCGCCTATTCAAGGATTATGAGCAGCAAACAGAACCTATAGCTGTCCATATAGTCCCCATTAAAGAGGTCAATTTATATAGACTGCCAATATGTTAAAAGGTCATATGGACATCATAAAGGAGGGGTCCTCACTATTTTTCACCCCTGTGGGGTCTCTATATCAGTAAATTATCAGGGGTCATTCGGGGTGAAGGAACTGGCTGCTGCCGCTCCTGTCACCGTGTGTTTACAGGGGATGTCTCTGGCTGTATTGTCTTCTGTGATCCCCCTTATAGTCCTCAGCACGGAGCTGTCTATAGAGGAGGAAGCCATTACCCGCTCACTGTACAGGTGGGTATTTCTCCCCTTTCTTTCCCTTACTTCCCCTCTATCCTTTACCCTTTGCTGCCCTCCATACTTTCCTTTCTTCCCACTTCCACTCCTTTATTTGATTTCTTTTGCCTCCTCTCAGTTTCCCCCTCTCCCTTTCTCTCCCTTCTTTTCTTCCTACCCCATTTCCTTTCCCTTCCTCTCCCTTCCCTACGGTTACCTTTTTTCCTTTCCTCCCTTCCTTTTTCCTCTCTCTCTTTTACTTTCAGACTTAACTTCCTCTTCACTCCTGTCCTTTATTGCTACATTTTCTTTTCCTCCATTCCCTCTTTTCTTGTCCCGTATTTTACCTTTCTTCCTCTCCCTTCTTTCCTTTTGCTCCCCCTCTCTCCTTTCCCTTTTTTCCTACCTTCCTTTTGTTCTACCTCTCCCATTTTTCCCTTACTTTCTTCCTCTCCCTTTATCCCTTTCTGTCTCTCCTTTCTCTTCCTCTATTCCCTCGTTCTTCCTCTCTCTTATAGTCTTCCTTTTCTTTTGGTTGTTTCATTTGTTATCATTACTTTATTGATGTTCTCCATTACCCCCCCTTCCCCCTCACACACACTTACCCCCCCTCACACACACTTACACCCCCCCTCACACACACTTACACCCCCCCTCACACACACTTACCCCCCCCTCACACACACTCCCCCCCCCTCACACACACTTACCCCCCCACACACACTTACCCCCCCCTCACACACACACTTACCCCCCCCCCTCACACACACTCCCCCCCTCACATACACTTACCCCCCCACACACACTTACCCCCCCTCACACACACACTTACCCCCCCCCCTCACACACACTTACCCCCCCTCACACACACTTACCCCCCCTCACACACACACTTACCCCCCCCCCTCACACACACTTACCCCCCCTCACACACACACTTACCCCCCCCCCCCCCCCTCACACACACTTACTTCCCTCTTGTTTCCTTGGGCATTCCCAGTGTTCCGCACTGATACATATTATCCAGGACATTCTGCTTATGTTACATCTGAAAATCAATTATTTTTCATTATAAATTCCCTTCATCGTGAGCAAGATAAGAAGCCGATCAGTCGCTGTGACCTTGTGAATGACGATCACCCTCCCAATATTACACCCCCGATACACGTGGAGCCCTCCCAATATCACACCCCCGATACACGTGGAGCCCTCCAAATATCACACCCCCGATACACGTGGAGCCCTCCCAATATCACACCCCCGATACACATGGAGCCCTCCCAATATTACACCCCCGATACACGTGGAGCCCTCCCAATATTACACCCCCGATACACATGGAGCCCTCCCAATATTACACCCCCGATACACATGGAGCCCTCCCAATATTACACCCCCGATACACGTGGAGCCCTCCCAATATTACACCCCCGATACACGTGGAGCCCTCCCAATATTACACCCCCGATACACGTGGAGCCCTCCCAATATTACACCCCCGATACACGTGGAGCCCTCCCAATATTACACCCCCGATACACGTGGAGCCCTCCTAATATTACAGTCCTGATACACGTGGAGCCCTCCCAATATTACACCCCCGATACACATGGAGCCCTCCCAATATTACACCCCCGATACACGTGGAGCCCTCCCAATATTACACCCCCGATACACGTGGAGCCCTCCCAATATTACACCCCCGATACACGTGGAGCCCTCCCAATATTACACCCCCGATACACGTGGAGCCCTCCCAATATTACACCCCCGATACACGTGGAGCCCTCCTAATATTACACTCCTGATACACGTGGAGCCCTCCCAATATTACACCCCCGATACACGTGGAGTCCTCCCAATATTAGACCCCCGATACACGTGGAGCCCTCCTAATATTACACCCCTGATACACATGGAGCCCTCCCAATATTACACCCCTGATACACGTGGAGCCCTCCCAATATTACACCCCCGATACACATGGAGCCCTCCTAATATTACACCCCCGATACACGTGGAGCCCTCCTAATATTACACTCCTGATACACGTGGAGCCCTCCCAATATCACACCCCCGATACACGTGGAGCCCTCCTAATATTACACCCCCGATACACGTAGAGCCCTCCTAATATTACACCCCTGATACACGTGGAGCCCTCCCAATATTACACCCCCGATACACGTGGAGCCCTCCTAATATTACACTCCTGATACACGTGGAGCCCTCCCAATATTACACCCCCGATACACATGGAGCCCTCCCAATATTACACCCCCGATACACATGGAGCCCTCCCAATATTACACCCCCGATACACGTGGAGCCCTCCCAATATTACACCCCCGATACACGTGGAGCCCTCCCAATATTACACCCCCGATACACGTGGAGCCCTCCCAATATTACACCCCCGATACACGTGGAGCCCTCCCAATATTACACCCCCGATACACGTGGAGCCCTCCTAATATTACAGTCCTGATACACGTGGAGCCCTCCCAATATTACACCCCCGATACACATGGAGCCCTCCCAATATTACACCCCCGATACACGTGGAGCCCTCCCAATATTACACCCCCGATACACGTGGAGCCCTCCCAATATTACACCCCCGATACACGTGGAGCCCTCCCAATATTACACCCCCGATACACGTGGAGCCCTCCCAATATTACACCCCCGATACACGTGGAGCCCTCCTAATATTACACTCCTGATACACGTGGAGCCCTCCCAATATTACACCCCCGATACACGTGGAGTCCTCCCAATATTAGACCCCCGATACACGTGGAGCCCTCCTAATATTACACCCCTGATACACATGGAGCCCTCCCAATATTACACCCCTGATACACGTGGAGCCCTCCCAATATTACACCCCCGATACACATGGAGCCCTCCTAATATTACACCCCCGATACACGTGGAGCCCTCCTAATATTACACTCCTGATACACGTGGAGCCCTCCCAATATCACACCCCCGATACACGTGGAGCCCTCCTAATATTACACCCCCGATACACGTAGAGCCCTCCTAATATTACACCCCTGATACACGTGGAGCCCTCCCAATATTACACCCCCGATACACGTGGAGCCCTCCTAATATTACACTCCTGATACACGTGGAGCCCTACCAATATTACACCCCCGATACACGTGGAGCCCTCCCAATATTACACACCCGATACACGTGGAGTCCTCCTAAAATTACACCCCTGATACACGTGGAGCCCTCCCAATATTACACCCCCGATACACGTGGAGCCCTCCTAATATCACACCCCCGATACACGTGGAGCCCTCCTAATATTACACCCCTGATACACGTGGAGCCCTCCCAATATTACACCCCCGATACACGTGGAGCCCTCCTAATATCACACCCCCGATACACGTGGAGCCCTCCTAATATTACACCCCTGATACACGTGGAGCTCTCCCAATATTACACCCCAATACACGTGGAGCCCTCCCAATATTACACCCCTGATACACGTGGAGACCTCCCAATATTACACCCCTGATACACATGGAGCCCTCCCAATATTACACCCCTGATACACGTGGAGCCCTCCTAATATTACACCCCTGATACACATGGAGCCCTCCTAATATTACACCCCTGATACACATGGAGCCCTCCCAATATTACACCCCCGATACACATGGAGCCCTCCCAATATTACACCCCCGATACACGTGGAGCCCTCCCAATATTACACCCCCGATACACGTGGAGCCCTCCCAATATTAAACCCCCGATACACGTGGAGCCCTCCCAATATTACACCCCTGATACACGTGGAGCCCTCCCAATATCACACCCCCGATACACGTGGAGCCCTCCCAATATTACACTCCTGATACACGTGGAGCCCTCCTAATATTACACCCCCGATACACGTAGAGCCCTCCTAATATTACACTCCCGATACACATGGAGCCCTCCTAATTTTACACCCCTGATACACATGGAGCCCTCCCAATATTACACCCCTGGTACACGTGGAGCCCTCCCAATATTACACCCCTGATACACGTGGAGCCCTCCCAATATTACACCCCCGATACACGTGGAGCCCTCCCAATATTACACCCCTGATACACGTGGAGCCCTCCTAATATTACACCCCCGATACACGTAGAGCCCTCCTAATATTACACTCCCGATACACGTGGAGCCCTCCCAATATTACACCCCCGATACACATGGAGCCCTCCTAATATTACACCCCTGATACACATGGAGCCCTCCCAATATTACACCCCTGGTACACGTGGAGCCCTCCCAATATTACACCCTTGATACACGTGGAGCCCTCCTAATATTACACTCTTGATACACGTGGAGCCCCTCCAGTATTACACCCCTGATACACGTGGAGCCCTCCCAATATTACACCCCCGATACACGTGGAGCCCTCCCAGTATTACACCCCTGATACACATGGAGCCCTCCTAATATTACACCCCCGATACACGTGGAGCCCTCCTAATATTACACCCCGATACACGTGTAGCCCTCCCAATATTACACCTCGATACACGTGGAGCCCTCCTAATATTACACCCCCGATACAAGTGGAGCCCTCCCAATATTACACCCCCGATACACGTGGAGCCCTCCCAATATCACACCCCCGATACACGTGGAGCCCTCCTAATATTACACCCCTGATACACGTGGAGCCCTCTTAACATTACACCCCCGATACACGTGGAGCCCTCCCAATATTACACCCCCGATACACGTGGAGCCCTCCCAATATTACACCCCCGATACACGTGGAGCCCTCCCAATATTACACCCCCGATACACGTGGAGCCCTCCCAATATTACACCCCCGATACACGTGGAGCCCTCCCAATATTACACCCCCGATACACGTGGAGCCCTCCTAACATTACACCCCCGATACACGTGGAGCCCTCCCAATATTACACCCCCGATACATGTGGAGCCCTCCCAATATTACACCCCCGATACACGTGGAGCCCTCCCAATATTACACCCCTGATACATGTGGAGCCCTCCCAATATTACACCCCTGATACACGTGGAGCCCTCCCAATATTACACCCCTGATACACATGGAGCCCTCCCAATATTACACCTCAATACACGTGGAGCCCTCCCAATATTACACCCCCGATACACGTGGAGCCCTCCCAATATTACACCCCTGATACACGTGGAGCCCTCCCAATATTACACCCCTGATACACATGGAGCCCTCCTAATATTACACCCCTGATACACGTGGAGCCCTCCCAATATTACACCCCCGATACACGTGGAGCCCTCCTAATATTACACACCTGATACACGTGGAGCCCTCTTAATATTACACCCCCGATACATGTGGAGCCCTCCCAATATTACACCCCCGATGCACGTGGAGCCCTCCCAATATTACACCCCCGATACACGTGGAGCCCTCCCAATATTACACCCCCGATACACGTGGAGCCCTCCTAACATTACACCCCCGATACACGTGGAGCCCTCCCAATATTACACCCCCGATACATGTGGAGCCCTCCTAATATTACACCCCCGATACATGTGGAGCCCTCCTAATATTACACCCCCGATACATGTGGAGCCCTCCTAATATTACACCCCCGATACATGTGGAGCCCTCCCAATATTACAGCAGATATTCTGTCACATTTCTGTTGGACTCGTTGAAATAAATGTGGAGTCCAGTGCGAGTACAGACAGGAACGGCCCCTCTGTGCGCAGGATTGTACTGTACAACCATCTGCACCAGAATCCAGCCACACGAAATGTACATGTGGCTCATTAGTATCCAACACAAAAAGCTTACATACAGCGGTATCACACATGATGGGATTAGATACACAGCTCAGCAGACTGTATCACACATGATGGGATTAGATACACAGCTCAGCAGACAGTATCACACATGATAGGATTAGATACACAGCTCAGCATACAGTATCACACAGGATAGGATTAGATACACAGCTCAGCAGTCAGTATCACACAGGATAGGATTAGATACACAGCTCAGCAGACAGTATCACACATGATAGGATTAGATACACAGTTTAGCAGTCAGTATCACACAGGATAGGATTAGATACACAGCTCAGCAGTCAGGATCACACAGGATAGGATTAGATACACAGCTCAGCAGACGGTATCACACAGGATAGGATTAGATACACAGCTCAGCAGACGGTATCACACAGGATAGGATTAGATACACAGCTCAGCAGTCAGTATCACACAGGATAGGATTAGATACACATCTCAGCAGTCAGTATCACACAGGAGAGGATTAGATACACAGCTCAGCAGACAGTATAATACAGGATAGGATTAGATACACAGCTCAGCAGTCAGTATCACACAGGATAGGATTAGATACACAGCTCAGCAGTCAGTATCACACAGGATAGGATTAGATACACAGCTCGGCAGACAGTATCACACAGGATAGGATTAGATACACAGCTCTGCAGTCAGTATCACACAGGATGGGATTAGATACACAGCTCAGCAGTCTGTATCACACAGGATAGGATTAGATACACAGCTCAGCAGTCAGTATCACACAGGATAGGAATAGATACACAGCTCAGCAGTCAGTATCACACAGGATAGGATTAGATACACAGCTCAGCAGTCAGTATCACACATGATAGGATTAGATACACAGCTCAGCAGTCAGTATCACACAGGATAGGATTAGATACACAGCTCGGCAGTCAGTATCACACAGGATAGGATTAGATACACAGCTCGGCAGTAAGTATCACACAGAATAGGATTAGATACACAGCTCGGCAGTCAGTATCACACAGGATCGGATTAGATACACAGCTCGGCAGTCAGTATCACACAGGATCGGATTAGATACACAGCTCAGCAGTCAGTATCACACAGGATAGGATTAGATACACAGCTCAGCAGTCAGTATCACACAGGATAGAATTAGATACACAGCTCGGCAGTCAGTATCACACAGGATCGGATTAGATACACAGCTCGGCAGTCAGTATCACACAGGATCGGATTAGATACACAGCTCAGCAGACTGTATCACACAGGATAGGATTAGATACACAGCTCAGCAGACTGTATCACACATGATAGGATTAGATACACAGCTCAGCAGCCAGTATCACACATGTCCTCTTGATGTTCGCTCTTTCTCTATGTCTGTGATGTTCCCACTTGTCATCTTGGTAAATAACCGCATTAAGTAAGATGAAATGCTCGCCCGCCTCCAGGACTGTCGCCCGCTCGTCTGATTTACTCCAGAGGGGCAATCGATCTCCCGGAGTCCTGCTCTGTAGCACGTGCTGCTAAAAACCATTGTCAGAGAGAAGTCGTCCGCATAATACGGTGTATGGCAACGACCCACCGACTCCAAGAACATGGTTATAGTGAGAGGAGATATTATCCTAGGTCAGTGATGGAGAACCTTTTAGAGACAGGGCGCCCAAACTATAACCAAAATCCACTTACTTAACCCGATGTGCCAATGTGCCATTTTAAGCCGTAACTTATTGCTACCTGTTCTTCCACTACTTTAGTTGTATCGGCCCCTTGAGGTCACCAATACAGTTGAAACAAAGTGGGCAAATTCAGTCTATCATTGTATCTTCTCTCCAGGGTCTCTCTGTTTAGGAAGAATGGTGGGTCCAGCAGGACGACCTCCATAGATAATGCACTTCTTTCAACACCTTCTCACTTTTCAAGCAGTTCCAAACAGTCAATGGATTTTAACCTGTTTGGTGAACTCTGTCCTGGGCTGATGGTCTGAGTGCCCACAGAAAAGGCTCTGAGTGCCACCTCTGGCTCCCGTGCCATAGGTTCGCCACCACTGTCCTAGGTTATACCGGCTGTACATATATCATTATATACAGGAGATCCCCAGGTTATACCGGCTGTACATATATCATTATATACAGGAGATCCCCAGGTTATACCGGCTGTACATATATCATTATATACAGGAGATCCCCAGGTTATACCGGCTGTACATATATCATTATATACAGGAGATCCCCAGGTTATACCAGCTGTACATATATCATTATATACAGGAGATCCCCAGGTTATACCGGCTGTACATATATCATTATATACAGGAGATCCCCAGGTTATAGCGGCTGTACATATATCATTATATACAGGAGATCCCCAGGTTATACCGGCTGTACATATATCATTATATACAGGAGATCCCCAGGTTATTCCGGCTGTACATATATCATTATATACAGGAGATCCCCAGGTTATACCGGCTGTACATATATCATTATATACAGGAGATCCCCAGGTTATACCGGCTGTACATATATCATTATATACAGGAGATACCCAGGTTATACCGGCTGTACATATATCATTATATACAGGAGATCCCCAGGTTATACCGGCTGTACATATATCATTATATACAGGAGATCCCCAGGTTATACCAGCTGTACATATATCATTATATACAGGAGATCCTCAGGTTATACCAGCTGTACATATATCATTATATACAGGAGATCCCCAGGTTATACCGGCTGTACATATATCATTATATACAGGAGATCCCCAGGTTATACCGGCTGTATATCATTATATACAGGAGATCTCCAGGTTATACCGGCTGTACATATATCATTACATACAGGAGATCCCCAGGTTATACCGGCTGTACATATATCATTATATACAGGAGATCCCCAGGTTATACCGGCTGTACATATATCATTATATACAGGAGATCCCCAGGTAATACCAGCTGTACATATATCATTATATACAGGAGATCCCCAGGTTATACCGGCTGTACATATATCATTATATACAGGAGATCCCCAGGTTATACCGGCTGTACATATATCATTATATACAGGAGATCCCCAGGTTATACCAGCTGTACATATATCATTATATACAGGAGATCCCCATGTTATACCAGCTGTGCATATATCATTATATACAGGAGATCCCCAGGTTATACCAGCTGTACATATATCATTATATACAGGAGATCCCCAGGTTATACCGGCTGTACATATATCATTATATACAGGAGATCCCCAGGTTATACCGGCTGTATATCATTATATACAGGAGATCTCCAGGTTATACCGGCTGTACATATATCACTATATACAGGAGATCCCCAGGTTATACCGGCTGTACATATATCATTATATACAGGAGATCCCCAGGTTATACCGGCTGTACATATATCATTATATACAGGAGATCCCCAGGTTATACCGGCTATACATATATCATTATATACAGGAGATCCCCAGGTTATACCGGCTGTACATATATCATTATATACAGGAGATTCCCAGGTTACACCGGCTGTACATATATCATTATATACAGGAGATCCCCAGGTTATACCGGCTGTACATATATCATTATATACAGGAGATCCCCAGGTTATACCAGCTGTACATATATCATTATATACAGGAGATCCCCAGGTTATACCAGCTGTACATATATCATTATATACAGAAGATCCCCAGGTTATACCAGCTGTACATATATCATTATATACAGGGGATCCCCAGGTTATACCAGCTGTACATATATCATTATATACAGGAGATCCCCAGGTTATACCGGCTGTACATATATCATTATATACAGGAGATCCCCAGGTTATACCAGCTGTACATATATCATTATATACAGGAGATCCCCAGGTTATACCGGCTGTACATATATCATTATATACAGGAGATCCCCAGGTTATAGCGGCTGTACATATATCATTACATACAGGAGATCCCCAGGTTATACCGGCTGTACATATATCATTATATACAGGAGATCCCCAGGTTATACCGGCTGTACATATATCATTATATACAGGAGATCCCCAGGTAATACCAGCTGTACATATATCATTATATACAGGAGATCACCAGGTTATACCGGCTGTACATATATCATTATATACAGGAGATCCCCAGGTTATACCGGCTGTACATATATCATTATATACAGGAGATCCCCAGGTAATACCAGCTGTACATATATCATTATATACAGGAGATCACCAGGTTATACCGGCTGTACATATATCATTATATACAGGAGATCCCCAGGTTATACCGGCTGTACATATATCATTATATACAGGAGATCCCCAGGTTATACCAGCTGTACATATATCATTATATACAGGAGATCCCCATGTTATACCAGCTGTGCATATATCATTATATACAGGAGATCCCCAGGTTATACCAGCTGTACATATATCATTATATACAGGAGATCCCCAGGTTATACCGGCTGTACATATATCATTATATACAGGAGATCCCCAGGTTATACCGGCTGTATATCATTATATACAGGAGATCTCCAGGTTATACCGGCTGTACATATATCACTATATACAGGAGATCCCCAGGTTATACCGGCTGTACATATATCATTATATACAGGAGATCCCCAGGTTATACCGGCTGTACATATATCATTATATACAGGAGATCCCCAGGTTATACCGGCTATACATATATCATTATATACAGGAGATCCCCAGGTTATACCGGCTGTACATATATCATTATATACAGGAGATTCCCAGGTTACACCGGCTGTACATATATCATTATATACAGGAGATCCCCAGGTTATACCGGCTGTACATATATCATTATATACAGGAGATCCCCAGGTTATACCAGCTGTACATATATCATTATATACAGGAGATCCCCAGGTTATACCAGCTGTACATATATCATTATATACAGAAGATCCCCAGGTTATACCAGCTGCACATATATCATTATATACAGGAGATCCCCAGGTTATACCGGCTGTACATATATCATTATATACAGGAGATCCCCAGGTTATACCAGCTGTACATATATCATTATATACAGGAGATCCCCAGGTAATACCAGCTGTACATATATCATTATATACAGGAGATCCCCAGGTTATACCGGCTGTAGATATATCATTATATACAGGAGATCCCCAGGTTATACCGGCTGTACATATATCATTATATACAGGAGATCCCCAGGTTATACCGGCTGTACATATATCATTATATACAGGAGATCCCCAGGTTATACCAGCTGTACATATATCATTATATACAGGAGATCCCCAGGTTATACCGGCTGTACATATATCATTATATACAGGAGATCCCCAGGTTATACCGGCTGTACATATATCATTATATACAGGAGATCCCCAGGTTATAGCGGCTGTACATATATCATTATATACAGGAGATCCCCAGGTTATACCGGCTGTACATATATCATTATATACAGGAGATTCCCAGGTTACACCGGCTGTACATATATCATTATATACAGGAGATCCCCAGGTTATACCGGCTGTACATATATCATTATATACAGGAGATCCCCAGGTTATACCAGCTGTACATATATCATTATATACAGGAGATCCCCAGGTTATACCAGCTGTACATATATCATTATATACAGAAGATCCCCAGGTTATACCAGCTGCACATATATCATTATATACAGGGGATCCCCAGGTTATACCGGCTGTACATATATCATTATATACAGGAGATCCCCAGGTTATACCAGCTGTACATATATCATTATATACAGGAGATCCCCAGGTAATACCAGCTGTACATATATCATTATATACAGGAGATCCCCAGGTTATACCGGCTGTAGATATATCATTATATACAGGAGATCCCCAGGTTATACCGGCTGTACATATATCATTATATACAGGAGATCCCCAGGTTATACCGGCTGTACATATATCATTATATACAGGAGATCCCCAGGTTATACCAGCTGTACATATATCATTATATACAGGAGATCCCCAGGTTATACCGGCTGTACATATATCATTATATACAGGAGATCCCCAGGTTATACTGGCTGCACATATATCATTATATACAGGAGATCCCCAGGTTATACCAGCTGTACATATATCATTATATACAGGAGATCCCCAGGTTATACCAGCTGTACATATATCATTATATACAGGAGATCCCCAGGTTATACCGGCTGTACATATATCATTATATACAGGAGATCCCCAGGTTATACCGGCTGTACATATATCATTATATACAGGAGATCCCCAGGTTATAGCGGCTGTACATATATCATTATATACAGGAGATCCCCAGGTTATACCGGCTGTACATATATCATTATATACAGGAGATCCCCAGGTTATACCAGCTGGGATGGAATACTGGGACTCCCGGGGCCCCTCTCCTGCATGGTCCCTGATCGGACACCCAGCCCTTCCCCCTTATGGTGTCCTTGCTCAGGATTGGTTGGAGCTAGAAACAAAATTCCAACTGTGTCAGAATCATTGGAAAGTCGTCTATTATAAGATCCAAAAGTTGATATTGGGGGAGGTGGGAAAGACATTACTTCTCCGGACCACCCATTACCAGTTATTCTTCATCCCCTCGGACCCTCAGTGATGTGACCCCTGTATCCTCTATAGTTACATAGTAATCACTGCTATACCAGATCACCATGGAAACTATTGTAAACATGTTAACCCTTCACTACCCAGGAGCTGCAGGGCCGATCCATTATTCCTTTCCCACCTCCGGCCAGAGTGGGTGTTACCTGAACTCCTCCAGGCAGGATCGGACCATTGGGCATGTCTTCCCAGCTGCTGCGGGCTCCCCGGGGGAGGGAGGGGGGGCACTAGGGCCTGAGGTTAGGACCGGCGCCAGGTCCAGTGTGTGGTCATCCCAGAACTTGTCATGTTTATGAGAATTAAATATTTAAGGTTTTTAAAGATATTTAAATAAAGAAGCAAAACACAAATCTGCACAATCCATACCGGGCCCCAAATATAGAACCAGTACAGACCCCTGAGGGCACCTGCAGCCCCTCATGTCCCCCAATATCATGCACAATGTTCTGGCTATAGTAGATCTGACCCCCTGATGACCCCCTATTTCATGACTGCAGGACTGTCTGATCAGGGGCAGCAGCTGCTATGGGGCCCGCAGGGTCAGGGGGCCCGGCATCTGGGGTATTAGGGGTGTGTGCTGTATGTCTGTATATGGTCTTGTTTACATGCTCTATATGTGTGTATATGCTGCACGGGTGTGTATGGTACTGCATGTATATAATGTGTGATTGTAACTCACATGTGTCAGTATACAAATATAAGGGTGAAGGGGCCCCATTCAGATGTCAGCTATGGGGCCCTGCCTCTACTAGTTATACCACTGATAGGCAGAGAACTCATGGAAGGAACACAGGAAGGAAGGGAAAGGATAGGAGTAGTAGTACTGTGCTGTACTCCTATATGCAGGATAAGAGTAGTAGTACTGTGCTGTGCCCATATATACAGGATAGGAGTAGTAGTACTGTGCTGTGCTCAAATATACAGGATAGGAGTAGTAGTACTGTGCTGTGCTCAAATATACAGGATAGGAGTAGTAGTACTGTGCTGTGCTCAAATATACAGGATAGGAGTAGTAGTACTGTGCTGTGTCCATATATACAGGATAGGAGTAGTAGTACTGTGCTGTGCTCATATATACAGGATAGGAGTAGTAGTATTGTGCTGTATCCGTATATACAGGGTAGGAGTAGTAGTACTGTGCTGTGCCCATATATACAGGATAGGAGTAGTAGTACTGTGCTGTGCCCATATATACAGGATAGGAGTAGTAGCACTGTGCTGTGCCTATATATAAAGGATAGGAGTAGTAGTACTGTGCTGTGCCCATATATACAGGATAGGATTAGTAGTACTGTGCTGTGCTCATATATACAGGATAGGAGTAGTAGTACTGTGCTGTGCTCATATATACAGCATAGGAGTAGTAGTACTGTGCTGTGCCTATACATACAGGATAGGAGTAGTAGTACTGTGCTGTGCCCATATATACAGGATAGGAGTAGTAGTACTGTGCTGTGTCCATATATACAGGATAGGAGTAGTAGTACTGTGCTGTGCCCATATATACAGCATAGGAGTAGTAGTACTGTGCTGTGCCCATATATACAGGATAGGAGTAGTAGTACTATGCTGTGTCCCTATATACAGGATAGGAGTAATAGTACTGTGCTGTGCCCACATTTCCAGGATAGGAGTAGTAGTACTGTGCTGTGCCCACATATCCAGGATAGGAGTAGTAGTACTGTGCTGTACCCATATATACAGGATAGGAGTAGTAGTACTGTGCTGTGTCCATATATATAGGATAGGAGTAGTAGTACTGTTCTGTGCCCATATATACAGGATAGGAGTAGTAGTACTATGGTGTGTCCATATATATAGGATAGGAGTAATAGTACTGTGCTGTGCCCATATATACAGGATGGGAGTAGTAGTACTGTGCTGTGCTCATATATTCAGGATAGGAGTAGTAGTACTGTGCTGTATTCCTATATTCATGATAGGAGTAGTAGTACTGTGCTGTGTCCATATATACAGCATAGGAGTAGTAGTACTGTGCTGTTCCCATATATACAGCATAGGAGTAGTAGTACTGTGCTGTGCCCATATATACAGGATAGGAGTAGTAGTACTGTGCTGTGCCCATATATACAGGATAGGAGTAGTAGTACTGTGCTGTGCCTATATATAAAGGATAGGAGTAGTAGTACTGTGCTGTGCCCATATATACAGGATAGGATTAGTAGTACTGTGCTGTGCTCATATATACAGGATAGGAGTAGTAGTACTGTGCTGTGCTCATATATACAGCATAGGAGTAGTAGTACTGTGCTGTGCCTATACATACAGGATAGGAGTAGTAGTACTGTGCTGTGCCCATATATACAGGATAGGAGTAGTAGTACTGTGCTGTGTCCATATATACAGGATAGGAGTAGTAGTACTGTGCTGTGCTCATATATACAGGATAGGAGTAATAGTACTGTGCTGTGCCCATATATACAGGATGGGAGTAGTAGTACTGTGCTGTGTCCATATATATAGGATAGGAGTAATAGTACTGTGCTGTGCCCATATATACAGGATGGGAGTAGTAGTACTGTGCTGTGCTCATATATTCAGGATAGGAGTAGTAGTACTGTGCTGTATTCCTATATTCATGATAGGAGTAGTAGTACTGTGCTGTGTCCATATATACAGCATAGGAGTAGTAGTACTGTGCTGTTCCCATATATACAGCATAGGAGTAGTAGTACTGTGCTGTGCCCATATATACAGGATAGGAGTAGTAGTACAGTGCCGTGCCTATATATACAGGATAGGAGTAGTAGTACTGTGCTATGCCCATATATACAGGATAGGAGTAGTAGTACTGTGTTGTGCCCATATATACAGGATAGGAGTAGTAGTACTGTGCTGTGCCCATATATACAGGATAGGAGTAGTAGTACTGTGCTGTGCCCATATATACAGGATAGGAGTAGTAGTACTATGCTGTGTCCCTATATACAGGATAGGAGTAATAGTACTGTGCTGTGCCCACATTTCCAGGATAGGAGTAGTAGTACTGTGCTGTGCCCACATATCCAGGATAGGAGTAGTAGTACTGTGCTGTACCCATATATACAGGATAGGAGTAGTAGTACTGTTCTGTGCCCATATATACAGGATAGGAGTAGTAGTACTATGGTGTGTCCATATATACAGGATAGGAGTAGTAGTACTGTGCTGTGTCCATATATACAGGATAGGAGTAGTAGTACTGTGCTGTGCCCATATATACAGGATAGGAGTAGTAGTCCTGTGCTGTGCCCATATATACAGGATAGGAGTAGTAGTACTGTGCTGTGCCCATATACATCGAATAGGAGTAGTAGTACGGAGCTGTGCCCATATATACAGGATAGGAGTAGTAGTACTGTGCTGTGCACATATATACAGGATAGGAGTAGTAGTACTGTGCTGTGCCCATATATACAGGATAGGAGTAGTAGTACTGTGCTGTGCCCATATATACAGGATAGGAGTAGTAGTACTGTGCACATATATACAGGATAGGAGTAGTAGTACTGTGCACATATATACAGGATAGGAGTAGTAGTACTGTGCTGTGCCCATATATACAGGATAGGAGTAGTAGTACTGTGCACATATATACAGGATAGGAGTAGTAGTACTGTGCTGTGCTTCGCAGTGGCGTATAAAGACCCCAGTGGGCCCCCTTGCGAACTTTGAATCGGGGCCCCCATATATACCTAAACCCTCACTTCTGGCCACCCCGCACATAATACTTCAGAATACACTATATATACACTCTACAGACATAAGCACACATACACTACATATAACACATTACCATATATACTCTACACACATACCTGTACAATACTAATAATATAGCAATAATAAATACACCACATACATAAGTATATACCAGCAAGGAATATACTGCACATTACTATATAGCACCAAAAAAATCACTGCACACCAGAGGTGCCATTAAGAGGACAGCTTCGATACAGGAGGGCCCAGGCTAGGAAGATATGACATCCACGGCCCAGGATCTTCTGTTCCAAGGGCCCGGTCGCGGTCGCACCTCCTGTGACCAGCTCTGTCTGCAGCTGCTGTTATACAATGTGGTGAGGCAGAAGGACGGGTTAGGATCTTGAGCTGAGGAAGTTTCTTCCAGTCACACAACTAACCTGCCTCCAATATAAATATTAGGATGGTGGAGAGGCCCCCCGGGGGGTACTGTGACTCCAGGGCCCGGCCCGGATTAGACTGCAGTGCCCGTGTCCCCCCCTGATGGCAGCTCTGGAAATATGGATTTATATTCCTGGATTCTAGATTCTCTAGTGGAGTCTTTAACAATCTGCTCCACAGCCCCTCCCTTCTGCTCTGCGTACAAGTTGTAGCAGCTGCTGGTTGGATGCTCCAGCAGTTACATAGAGCAGTGGGGATAGCATGTCCAGTGCACAGAGCACAGCAGTGTTAGGCTCTTTCCCAGATGCTATAATTCTGAATTAAAGATAAATTCTATTATCGAAGTTGTGATAAGCAAACGAGAAAACCGAGAATTTACCTGTCGAGATTTCCCATTACAAAATCCATTTCCCGAGTCGCGGTTCCGTCTGAAACCTCCGCCGCTTCGTGTAATTGAACAATTCCATTTACCTGCGGCCGTTACGTGACCTGACAAAAAAAGCGATTTTATTTTAGGATAAATGAGGGAAAACCGTCTGCTGACGCTCGGAGGGGCGGAGAAAGACATGAAGATATATAGGGGGGCAGAGGTCAGTACCGGACCAGACAGTGTCTGATGGATCCAGCGGGTCAGGGGATTCCATTGGGTCAGACACAATAGTCCTGTACGGCCGTACAGGAGGTGGGCCGTGCCCTACAAGATGCCACAGGAGTTGTGACAATGTATACCTAACCACTGTAGCCCACCAGGGATGTTACCACTAATGATACAACACTCTGGACCATCAGGGACCATCAGGGACGTTCCTATTAATGATTTACAGCAGCGGACGACCAGAGATTTGACCTTTAATAACCACTGTACATCTCCTGGGATGTTATCATTAAGGATTAACCACTCCAGACCACCAGGGATGCTACTATTAATGATTAACCATTATAGAACACCAGAGATGTTACCATTAAAACCTAACTACTCTAGACCATCAGGGGTGTTAATATAAAGTATACAACTCCCTAGACCACCAGGGATGTTACCATTAAAAGTGTAAACCATAGGAAATGTTATCATTAATGATACAATACTCTAGACCACCAGGGATGTCACCATTAAAACGTAACCAGTGTAGACCACCGGGAATTGTTACCATTAATGATACAACACTCTAGACCACCAGGGATGTCACCATTAAAACCTAACCAGTGTAGACCACCGGGAATTGTTACCATTAATGATACAACACTCTAGACCACCTGGATTCTTACCATTAATGATACAATAATATAGATCACCTTGATTGTAACCATTAATGATACAACACTCTAGACCACCAGGATTCTTACCATTAATGATACAATACTAACGATGTTTTACCTGTGGTTACATTTTCCTCCCGATATATCAGGGACATCCCACATATGAGCCCCCACTTACAGCCCCCCTATAGTTCTCAGCAGCTGCTCCCGGGGACTTCTCCTCTGATCATTGTCCCTGATGGATCTCCTGCTGGGGGTGCGTGTCCCCATCAGAGCTGAGGGAGTTCTCTCTGCTGCCGGCTCCTTTTATAGAACAAATATATATATATATCTCCATGGGGTGACAGAGGGCCCGGCCCTTTAATAGGGCGACTTTCTACGGCACTTATCTCTCTCATTACCGGCTCAGCACGGAGTCCACAGGGGCGAGAAACAGGGGGCGTTATATATAATCGGGGGGTGTCAGATGGAGACCGATGTAAGGAGAGAAACAAGGGATGTCTGATCTGACTGTATATTATATCATATTATATTATATTATAGCTATTAGACGTGTTATATGAGTATAATACCCACTGATCTGACTGTATATTATATTATATAGGTAATAGACGTGTTATATATGTATTATATCCACTGATCTGACTGTATATTATATTATATAGGTAATAGACGTGTTATATATGTATTATATCCACTGATCTGACTGTATATTATATTATATAGGTAATAGACGTGTTATATATGTATTATATCCACTGATCTGACTGTATATTATATTATATAGGTAATAGACGTGTTATATATGTATTATATCCACTGATCTGACTGTATATTATATTATATAGGTAATAGACGTGTTATATATGTATTATATCCACTGATCTGACTGTATATTATATTATATAGGTAATAGACGTGTTATATATGTATTATATCCACTGATCTGACTGTATATTATATTATATAGGTAATAGACGTGTTATATATGTATTATATCCACTGATCTGACTGTATATTATATTATATAGGTAATAGACGTGTTATATATGTATTATATCCACTGATCTGACTGTATATTATATTATATGGCTATTAGACATGTTATATGTGTATAATATCCACTGATTCGACTGTATATTATATTATAGCTATTAGACGTGTTATATATGTATTATATCCACTGATCTGATTGTATATTATATTATATTATATAGGTAATAGACATGTTATATGTGTATAATATCCACTGATCTGACTGTATATTATATTATATAGGTAATAGACATCATATCTAGTGACCTGACTGCACAATCTGCATCTATGAACCATAGTGACGTAGCTGTTACTTCATCTTTCAATATCATTATATATGTATAATATCCGCTGGCCGGACTATGAATGTTTAGCTGATATTATTATACACCTGACAGGTGTCGTGTAACGTGCAGAGATTTGGCTGATTATTATATTATATTATACAGTACTGTTATATATCTATAACACATCATCACAGTGTGAGCATACAGTATATATAATATCCAGACTGTACATTATAGATCATGGATAACTCTTCTAATCATATTACTCACTAATCTGCCTGTTCATACAGCACTGATAATGTATGTAGGTATGATCTTGCTGTATATAGTAATACAAGCTTAATACTATTATATGTGTATAATATCCAGTGATCCAGTAGATTATAATGTACTAGATGTAAAACACTTCATCTAATTTGTATACTATCCATATACAGTGGGTACAGAAAGTATCCAGACCCCTTCATATTTTTCCCTCTTTGTTTCATTGCGGCCAATTGGTAAAAAAGTTAAAAAAAAAGTTATTTTTTTGCTCATTAATGTGCCTTCTGCCCCCCCCCCCCCGTAATGTGCTCACTGCCCCGCATCAGGACAGAAAAAAACCCCCAGAAATGTAGATAATCGATTAAACAAGAACAACTGAAATATCACATGATGATCAGTATTCACCCCCTTTGCTGTGACACTTATATATAACTCACATGATATCCACTTCCTTCTGATTCCTCTTGAGTTGGTTCTACTCCTCAGTCCAGCTTTGTCTAATTGATGGTGGTCCAATTAAATGGCACACTCAGAAGTGAAAACTAGATTTTTATTTGTATTTTTATTGTCACAACGTGTTTTGGGGAAAAGTACCCCTTTTTCAAAGTGTACAAAGACTGTTGCAGAGGGTATTGCATAACAACCTCCTGGGCATTATCCACATATCCTGTATAGTGCGGAGACTACACACAAGAGATCTCTATCTGGAGGCAGCACCAGAAAACACCTATTTCAAGCCCTAAATTACGTTGTGCCTATTTCCAGCACCAGGACCAGATACAGTGAGCATAATTTCACCTTCACATTTGAATTCAAACGTAAAGATGTCACACTGTTAGCGCTTCCTCCCGGTCCTCTCTTGCCACTTTCTACTAATTAAACTGATTGGACTTGATAAGGAAAGACCACACCTGTCTATATGTATATATACCTCACAGTGCATGTCACAGCACATGAGAATCATGAGGTCTAAGGAACTGCCCAAGGAGCTCAGAGACAGAATAGTAGCAAGGCACAGAACTGGCCAAGGTTACAAAATAATTTCTGCTGCACTCAAGGTTCCTAAGAGCACAGCGGCCTCCATAATCCTTAAATGGAAGAAGTTTGGAATGACCACAGCTGTTCCTGACATGGCCGTCCAGCCAAGCTAAGTAATCGTGGGAGAATACTCATCACCGGGGGCTGAATACTCATCACCGGGGGCTGAATATAATATTCAGATATATGGTGGTATAGATATATGGCAGTACAGGTAATATAGCGGTATTATAATGTGTATAATATCAGCAGACAATGACAACACTCACAGCATTTTCACTTTCCAAAAAGTCAATTTATTTGATAATGATTGGGAGTGATTGCTGCTGAGTGAAGGATCCCCCTGGTCACTGACACGAGGGGCTCCTCCGCTCATCAGCAGGAATAAACATTCATCTTTAAATAATTCATTAAATAAGTTTTATATTTTACATCTTATTACAAAATACATTATTCCCTGTGATCCTGCAGGTACCCCCCCCCCCCCACGGTCTATGGTCCGGGAATCCGTCACATGGATTTAAAGGGGGATTCCAAATTCCATCAAAAGGTAGTTTTTTCTTGTGAAAAATCATCACTAGGGGGCAGTGTCAGCAGATTTACACATTTTTCCCATATACTTTATGATATTTCTATTTTTGGTGAAATATTCCTGAAAAGTGCGAAATTGGTAAAATATTTTCACCTGCTCGGTTTGGGGTAAAAGCCTAAAAGATGAGGCAACACATAGACACACTTTAGAATAGAGGTGTGACGCCCCTTTAAGAGCCTAGAAGGCAGCGGTGTTAAAAACAGATGTGACATAGTTAAAAATTCCCTTTAAGTCACTCCCCCCTATAGTGCAGACCACGCCCCCTTCTAAGACTTCTGATTTCAGAGTATTGATAGGTGTAGACAGTCCTCATGTCCGTTATTGTTAGGAAGGCAAATAGGTGGAACCGTGTCACATGACTAAGCGTCGACTCCTCCCCCGTCCAGGTCTGTTGGGTATTTTGCATATTGAATGATCCTCCATGTTCCCCCCTCGGAGCAATGGGATTTTCCCTGAAATTCTCTTCTAACAACTGTCTGATTATGGTCGGCATTTTTTTACAGACAAAACAAAAGCCAAAAATTTAAAAAATAGTCAATACCGAATCTGCAAATGTAATAGAGCAGAATATAACAGTGTGTTATTATGTATCAGTGTTATCCAGAGCAAATCCAGCCACGTCCTCTAATGCAGTGGTCCCCAACCCAGGGACCGGCTGTAAGAATAAATGTTCTCCAGGGACCGGTGGGTGTCATAGCCAAAAATGTATATATTCTTGTACATAGGGGGCAGTATTATAGTAGTTATATCCCTGTACATAGGGGGCAGTATTATAGTAGTTGTATTCCTGTACATAGGGGGCAGTATTATAGTAGTTATATTCTTGTACATAGGGGGCAGTATTATAGTAGCTATATTCTTGTACATAGGGAGCAGTATTATAGTAGTTATATCCCTGTACATATGGGGCAGTATTATAGTAGTTATATTCTTGTACATGGGGGGCAGTATTATATTAGTTATATTCTTGTACATAGGGGGCAGTATTATAGTAGTTATATTCCTGTACATAGGGGGCAGTATTATAGTAGTTATATTCTTGTACATAGGGGGCAGTATTATATTAGTTATATTCTTGTACATAGGGGGGCAGTATTATAGTAGTGATATTGTTGTACATAGGAGCAGTATTATAGTAGTTATATTCTTGTACATAGGGGGCGGTATTATAGTAGTTATATTCTTGTACATAGGGGGCAGTATTATAGTAGTTATATTCTTGTACATAGGGAGCAGTATTATAGTAGTTATATCCCTGTACATATGGGGCAGTATTATAGTAGTTATATTCTTGTACATAGGGAGCAGTATTATAGTAGTTGTATTCCTGTACATAGGGGGCAGTATTATAGTAGTTATTTTCCTGTATATGGGGGGCAGTATTATAGTAGTTATATTCTTGTACATAGGGGGCAGTATTATAGTAGTTATATTCTTGTACATAGGGGGCAGTATTATAGTAGTGATATTCTTGTACATAGGGGGCAGTATTATAGTAGTTATATTCTTGTACATAGGGGGCAGTATTATAGTAGTTATATTCTTGTACATAGGGGGCAGTATTATAGTAGTTATATTCTTGTACATAGGGGGCAGTATTATAGTAGTTATATTCCTGTACATAGGGGGCAGTATTATAGTAGTTATTTTCCTGTATATAGGGGGCAGTATTATAGTAGTTATATTCTTGTACATAGGGAGCAGTATTATAGTAGTTATATTCTTGTACATAGGGGGCAGTATTATAGTAGTTATATTCTTGTACATAGGGGGCAGTATTATAGTAGTTATATTCTTGTACATAGGGGGGCAGTATTATAGTAGTTATATTCTTGTACATAGGGGGGCAGTATTATAGTAGTTATATTCTTGTACATAGGGGGCAGTATTATAGTAGTTATATTCTTGTACATAGGGGGCAGTATTATAGTAGTTATATTCCTGTACATAGGGGGCAGTATTATAGTAGTTATATTCTTGTACATAGGGGGCAGTATTATAGTAGTTATATTCTTGTACATAGGGGGCAGTATTATAGTAGTTATATTCTTGTACAAAGGGGGCAGTATTATAGTAGTTATATTCTTGTACATAGGGGGCAGTATTTTATTAGTTTCTGATTTTTGTGGCTGATTTTGCTCTGTATTGTCACTGATTAATTCCATTGTCTTTTTTGAATACTAATTGCTGATTTTATGTTGTATATTTTGTGTTATCACCCGCTTCCTCCTCTCCACGCTGTATGTTCGGTATGTATAGTGCTGATACATGGCGTCTCCTCCTCTTACATTCCATATTATTGATTGATCTCAGGGAATTCCTCCTGATGCGTATTTTCCAGGGTTCGATATCCCCCTCCGGTAACATGCATATTGCAAGGTGAAGGCGTTTCCTTTAGTCCTAACATGAGGTAGTGATTGGGTTTCCCCGGTAGCGGATATAGATTCTTCATTCAGGCAAAGATGTCGGTATAAAAAAATAGTGGGTTCCCTGTGGAATAAAGAAAACACGAGTTAGTGTAAAGATTTACTATATGTCGGTTTTATGTGGCCGTGTCAGTCGGCCTCCGTGATCTGTGCTGCGGCAGCTGTGCTGTATGACGGGTTAGTTACTTTTAGTCGGCCCATGCATTATAGTGCACTGTATGGCGGCATTATTAGGTACTCGGGTAAGAATTTCAGACATTAGAAGAGGATTATTAACTATAGCCTCTAATGTGACACCTGCTCTGCAGTCAGAAGGGTGGGACTCTCACTCTTAAACAAGAGTCAGGAGGGTGGGACTCTCACTCTTAAACAGAAGTCAGGAGGGTGGGACTCCCCCGGAGTCAGGTGGGTGGGGCTTACCCTTTTTATTTAGCCTTACAATTGCAGATGTATTCCTAAGTAGATTTTTGCACAGTAGAATATTGCTCTACGTTCCTGTAACGTGCCCCCCATTTGATCCCCCATCTTTCCTTCAGTCTCTATACACCGTACACGTCTCTAAACACATTGGTCTTTTAGAGCAAGATCTTTGGCCGCGATAAAGGCCACAATTTGATTTCCCCTTCCCCCCTGATTGGTACGTCCCGGTAATCTGATCCGGTACTACAGGGACGCTGTGCCGTCTATTCTTGGCAGGTTATAAGTGAGTTTGAGGGGATAATAATATTTAAGGACAAGAACAAGAAAGACAGAGGTCACAGAGAGGCAGAGAAGTACAGGACCAGCTCCTTCTGCTTCCTGCGTGAGGATTTATTATGGTTGTACATCTGAAAACAGGTTTACAAGCCGTGATTTAGTCCCAACTCCCAACACAGAACTGGGAATTGCGAGAACCCCGCCTTCTGGGACAATAACGCCCCGTGCCCCGTGCCTGGGGCGGAGCCAGGCACGGGGCGTTACTGTCCCAGACCCGCACACTGACTGTAGCCTAAAACCTAAAAAAACTACATCTGCACAATGAAAATCTATTTTGCATCGTGACATTGCGAGAGCCACTTTGAAATGATTTGTCCCGCTGTGTGGGGCTTATTTTTTGCATAGGGACCTGTAGTTTCAATCGTAAAACTTTGGGGTTCACAAAGCTTTTTGAGCGCTTGTAATATAAATTTTTCAGTGATTATTTTAAAATTATTAGTCAACTAGCTTGGGTTGCCACAGGAGTGGAAGTTATTTTTTTTGGCGGGGTTGGCAGTTTTTTAATTTATTTTTTACTTTTTAAAGTTTTTTTTTTTTTGCAAAAAAAATGCTTTACCGCTTGTATAATACACTGCACTACTTACGTACTGTACTTATGTCAGAACTGACAGGCAGACTGCACATTTTCTACATGTAGGCCTCAGGTGCTTCATACGTCACCATCGGCACTTACAATCGCTGCCGTTGGGTGCTGATGGATGACGGAGGGAAGTTTTTGTTCCAGCGATTCAGGTGGCGTCGATTTTTTTTTTTTCTTGACCTCTCCGCTCCCGAGCAATCCCTGTTTTTAGTTTTGGTACACATGCTAGTAAGGTTCTCTACTGTCATATGGGCTGGTACAAAAAAGAGTGTGGCTACACCCACTTGACAGTATAGAGCCTAATTAGCATACTGAGGGCAAAACTATTGTCATTGATTGCTCAGGAATGATGCGGCCTAGAAAAAAAATTCCAAGTTCGTCAGAATCAGTGGATTTGGAGCTACTGGGGGATGCAAAGAGCCTGAGTTATAGGAGGCGTCGACAAGTGGTCAGTCAGTGTAAAGGATGTCTATATGCACAGGATGAAAGCATAACCTCCAGGTATTTCTTAAAATGAAATCCACCTGGACAAAGAGCTTTTCTCTGCTGTCTAGTTTGTTACAATGTATCAGCGCAGGGTGATTCCTTTATTATTTATCGAGAGCATCCTGTCCTTTTGAATATTTCATGGCGGTGTAGCTGCGCGATTAACAAGCCTTTAGGGTCGTTACGACTAGCCTCCCATGTAGCAAACAGGAAGCAATTACTTGCCGCCTGCTGCAGAGCCTCCTGTTTATTTTGCAACGCTCTGCAGAATAACATCACGCTGCGGAATTACGACGCCGCGTTAAGACCAGACCTTGTTACTGCCGAGCTCTCTGGACACCGCTAACCTGAATACATCTCACCCAATGTATTCTTCTGATCTTGTCTCCACAGAGAGAGAACTTTCTGTGTATCTACTGATCCTCTCCTCAAGGGAAACTAAAATATGCCCGAAGCCCCCATGCCCATAGAATATTCCGCTTACTTAAAGGGAACTCAGCCTTTTTAACCCCAGACACCCAGTGGGTGTCTACAAATTTCAAAACCGGTGAACAGTCCCAAAAGTGGAGGGCTTAGCCTTGTTGACCCAGGGGTACATCTTTTGTCAAAAGGTACAACCCCGATGTCCTGATCCAAAAACAAGATTGCTAGCACTGATTCCATTTAGAAGACATGGGACATCAGCTGGGGGTCTGCTTACCCACTGTGCCAGGAAGGTGGGGTGTATTGTAAAGCTATCCCTGCTCTCAACCAATCACATTTATAGCTAGTCTACTTGGCATTGCTGATTGGCTGAGAGCAGGATGACTACACCCCCAATTTACTGTCAGAGTGGGAAGCAAGTGGCCCAGTGAGCAAGGATCTGCAATAAACTGCACAGATTCCTGAATCCCAAAATAGTTGTATGCTCTGCAGTAAGGGTAACTTTAATGAAGCAGCAAACCAGGCAGGTGTCCAAGGCCATACATCTACTGGGATACTCAACACTTAAATCAGTACAAAGTAAGAAAAGCAATTGCACACTCTTTGTAGAGTAGTACAGTGAAATGTTTGAAACGTTCCCTTTATATGGACATTCCCTTTAAGTGGATACGCCAAGTTGGCTCATTACAAAGTAATTAATTTTACAGAGTGGATCCTCTGATTACAGTGACATTTTACATCCTATGGATGCGTCTAGTTCAGATACTGAAGCGTCCTGAAGTGTGTGCGCTGGAGAGGCAAGGAGATAAGCGCGCCGCTGTAATTTAATATTTTTGCTTTGAAGTTAAGCCACAAAGGTATTATCCTTGCAGATTCTCATTGGAGCTGAAGTGAGCGTACTTACAGTAATAAAACCATCTTGTCCTATTACCTGGGGTATGCCTTGAGTGGAGACCACCATTTTGTGGTCAGAGAACACATATCAGCTTAATGCTTGCGGCCATTTTGGTGTGTTACTCGTTATAGTTAATCTTCTAATTTTACCCCATGAATGCAGAATGTGACTCTCTACTATTGTATTTGAGGGAAAAATATGGCCGCCCAATATTGTAGTGTTGGAGCAGGCAGACATTTTATGTATTCAGCTATATAATAATCATAGGTGTCTTGGGTGTTGTTGTTTTCACTTTGTTGTACTCGTATATTATGGTTTAGGGTCATCAAAGACTATGTGGGTGTTTTGTTGTGACATTATCTTTTAATTTTACCTCATGGTCTCAAGATGTGTTCCTCCACCACTGTTTTTGAGGGAAATACATAAAATGGCTGCTTTACATTGTTGTGGTGGACCAGGCGTCCATTTGATATATTCTTTAGCCATGTAACTTTCATACCTCGGTGAAACTGGCATACATTTTGTGTATTCCACCATCTATATTTTATGAAGTTACTATATGAAAAATGTAAGAGGATTAGATCAAAAAAGTAATGTATATTGGGAGAGTACAAAGTACAAAGATATGATGGAATACATAAAATGGCTGCCTCCTCTACCTGAGGTAAACGCATTAGTAGAGGAATACAGCTTACCTTCATATCATGAGGTAAATTTAGCAAATTAATTCATAACTATATGTGGCTCCCCACATGTTATGTTTGAGCAGGTTTTGCGTAGGTGATGGCAGGATATATAGCAGGATAGCCATATGTAGGCAATATAAACGCACTATTTATCTATATGACATATTGCAGTGTGAGTGAAAAGTCCCAGGACATCCTTTTATTTCAGAAACAAAAAGGAAACATGGCGGCCATCTTGAAAACAGTTTTTCCCAGAATTGTCTCAGACATCCATTGCCATGATCTGTAATATCTCCTGTGGTTCAATAATCAACCCAGAGGTTCTCCATATATTTTCATGTGGTTTCCTAATTATTGGATCAAGCACTATCAGCACCAGGGAAAAGACATCTCATAGCTGTGCATCACAGGGAACGTTCCCAGTTGATGGTATACATTTCTGTGCTGGTAATTTATAACCCACAAGAGATATTGCAGATCTAATGGCAGAAATTGATTTCTGATGATATTCTCATCTTCCTTGATCTGCCACAAAACCACTTGTCCTTGGTCCAATATGGTGGCTTTCAAGATGGCGGCCATGTTCTGGAAATATATGTAAGGCAGGCCTCACCCATTACTTTCTGGTGTATTCAGGCAAGGCCAGCACTAGGCATACCCGGGAAAGTGCTGGGACCCAGAGCTGCTGAAGGGCCCACATGAGGCTCAACAAAAGAAATCCATGGAGTTCAAGGGGCTGTATCTAATGAATCCATAGGGTGTGAGGCGGGTTTTATATAAAATACCCATGAGAAGGCTGTTTGGGATGATAAACTAGGGAATATTTTAGGGAACATAAAACTGTTGTAGTTTCTGAATTTTTAATGGCACCGTGTGAGTTCACTGCAAAGGGCCCCACTGAGGCTCTGTCGCCTAGGGGCCTACTGAAACCTGGAGCTGGCCCTGTATTCAGGTATGTTATTTTCCCTTTAATTTTATAAGGATGTCCTGTGACTTTTGACCCTGTATATAATTGTATTGACCTATATGGACACTTTATGACAGAATTTACGGTATGTGTAATGGTCTAGTTATTACCCGTTTTCACATATTGGACAAAATGTGCCTTTAAGAACACGTTGTGCCAATGACTAACTCAGCACTGCTACATCTGAGTAATCTGCTCATAATTGCACCTCTCTTTTGACTAGCCTATTATTGTAGGAACTTGAGCTGTGAAGACGTGGCCGGCGATGTAAAATTGCGACTTTCATAACAAAATAATTATCTTGATGAATGTATTTTTATGGGGTAATTATAGCTCTTGTGTAATTGCGGCGGCACGGAGGCACAATAAGCAGTAACCTCCACATGGCATCAGGATTGGGTCATTAAATTGGACATTGCTGGGCACCCGCAGGCCTTCTGAACACATCTCCGTTCCATTTTTAGGGCTTCTTCGTCCATTTTTATGGTTATTGCATTAGGTTTTATTGTATGATGTTTATTTCAAGTCTTAAAGGGGCGGTACCTTTTGTGTGCAATCCTGGTTTTACAATATTGCTGCAATTTTTACCTAATTTTTGGTTTATCGTGACTAACAGATGCCCCGCCCCCCCTCATTTTTTCTCTGTTTTTGCACCAGTCAGTCTTCACTGCAGTTCTGGAATTCTATTCACGATCCCAGGATCTCAGGATGATTATAGCTCTGACTCCAGCCCACATGAACGTCTATACTGACAATTATATAAACTGCGTATACGTCTCATCTTTGATACCATTCGCAATCTCGGCATCGAGCTAATTAGCAATAGAACGGCCAATTAAATTTTACAGCAAGTTGAAAAGTGACAATACACTGAAACGAATAGGGGAAAGATAGTTGGCAAAGTCGTTTCGGCAGGCGTAGTTAGTGTTAAATGTGACAGTAAAGTTTACAGGCTGGCGGGAGACAACTCGCAAAAAGTTTTTCAGAGATTCTGCTCATCTTTATAATTGCTGGCAGAAATAATCAGTTTTAGTGACTTGATCATAAAGACGCTCTATATACAGTAATAGACGGAAATATATCCTGACCAGGATCCATACATAGGCTGAAAAGTGGCTGAGATGAGATCCTCCAAGGAGGAGCTAATATCCAGATGTGATCATTGATTGGTCATCAATAGACTTCCAGCATCATAGATGGTGATTGGATAGATTGTCAGGTGATCAATTGCTCCATCACTTAGTTTCTATAGGCCCTTATTTCATCCAAACATGAGGGTTTATAGATCATGCCTGGTGATCCTACAGTCATAGATCAGCCTCAGCCTCATCCAGTGATCCAGTTTCTGTTGACAAATCGTTCTTTAGTTGACTCTTTTGATACTGTATCTGGTGGCTTATTGGCCATCCCTTGTGATCCAGTTGTCATAAATGGTGATTGGGTACATTGCTCCTCATCTGGAGATACAGTGCTCCGTTACATGTCATGGATGGAGATCAAATGGGTTGTTCCTCATCCATGTCATCTGGTGATCCAGTTTCCATTGACAAATTTATCCCTAATTGCCTCTTATGTTTCTGTATCTGGTGGTTTATTGGCCATCCTTGATAGCCCCTAGGCGCATAGCCGTTGGGCTAATGACTGCTCAAAGGTGGCTAACAGTCTGGATACAATAAAAGGTGTGTGGCCCCTTTAATTGGAGGTTGCTCTACGCTATCTCATCTTTATTCATCAGAGGGATGTGCTGGGGGTGTGGCTAGTAATGTGGGCGGTACAGGAGGTGAGCACATGCTTAAATACTCTGAGTAGCAGAGACTCAGCCTCTTTTTCATCGGTTTTCCCTCCCTCCCTTTTTATATCGTTTTCGTGTATTTTTTGTCACAGCGGGCGGTTTTTTAGGGGTAACACTGCCCTACATGCCCTTACATATGGCAGGCATACAGGGTGTTATCTGGTGTTATGTAAAGTGGAATGGTTAAAAGTGTGTATATATTCAAACAAAGAAATGGTTAAATTATCAATGGTTTCAATAAAGCTGTGGCCGACCCCGAGTCAACCCACTATTGAGAATGGTTAAGCAATGGTTTCTGTGTGGTTATTTATATTTGGGGTATGCGGTATTAAAGGGGCCAATCCGGCTCCGGGTTAGTACGTGTTTATTATTTGAGCAGTCTTGGATATCTAGCTGACATCAAGAATGGATTGTCCCTCATTCCGGTTATCCAGTGCTCCAGTACTTCATTTGTTTTGTCAAATTGGTCCCTTCTTCTATGTCCAAGAACTTATTGATCATCCTTGGTGACCCTCATGGATGGTGATCAAGTGGATTGTCCCTCAATCAATTTCCGTTGACAAAATTTGAATCCTTTGTGTTCATATCTAAAGCTTTATTGGTCATCATAGGTGTTCCAGCAGTAATCGGAGGGTTGTCCATCATCGGGTCACTCAATACTTCTTTCTGTTAGCAAATTAGCCCCTTGTTGACTTTCTTCCATCTATGTCTGAGGGTTTATTGATCATCCATGGTGATTCAACCATTATACATGTGATTGAGTTGTTTGCCCATCATCCGATAATCCAGTTTATGTTAATAAATTGGTCCATATTTAATTATTCTTTGTCTGTATCTGAGGTTTATCGGTCATCCTTGGAGATCCAGCTGTCATCAATAGTGATTGGGTTGATTTTTCCTCAACTGATGATCCAGTGTTCCAGTAATTAATTTTTGTTGACAAATTGGCCCCTAGTTGACTATTGTGTGTCTCTGTTTGAGGGTATTTGGCTCATCCCTGGTGATCCGGCAGTCATAGAGGTGACTGAGTGGATCGTCCCTCATCTAGTGATCCAGTTTTTGTTGTTGAATTGGTCCCCTGTTTAGTATTTGTCATCCTTTGTGATCCTTGACCATCAATTTTTTTGCATCTAATGGTTTATCAAAGGTCATTATGAATGATTGGCTCATTTCTCATATTATGATCAAAAATCTTCTTACAATTAGGTCAATGGATCCATATCTAATCATTTATTGGTCATCCATGGTGATGGAGTCAATGGGGCTCATTTACTAAGGGTCCGTCGGATGCATTCTTGTCGGGTTTCCCAACGATTTCCGATTTGCGCTGAATTGCCCCGGGATTTTGGCACACGCGATCGGATTTTGGCGCATCGGTGCCGGCTTGCACGCGACGGATTCGGACAATGCATGGGATTTAACATTTAAAATTGTGTCGCAAGACAAGGACTTACATGCACCAGGAAGAAGCAGGTGAACTGTGGCGGACCTCGGGGCAGCGGACGCAGGAGCTCGGGAGCACGAGCTTGGTGAATCGCGCCGGACCCGAATCCTCGTCGAACAACGCACCGCGGGATCACGACAGGACCGGGTAAGTAAATCTGCCCCAATGATTCCTCATTTGGTGACCCAGTGGTCCTCTGTAGATGCCTGTTCTTTGAGTCAGCCTCAACTATGTTGATTATTTTGGTTGTCCCTCATCTTGAGGTTCCATTGCTTGAGGACCAAATCATATCTTGACCATCCATGATGATAAAGGCAACTGTCCCTCCTCTGGTGATACATTAGCGTGGTGGCCATGTATCTTCTTTGAATCAGTCACAACTTTAACCTGTCACATTTTGGCCCAGAATCTATAGTCACAGATCAGGGCAAGATGGTGTTAGGTGGACCACCACCATGTGACAGATGTCCCTTCCTCTCTATTGTATGTAGATAAAAGACACATCTTGGATGTTGACACATCATGAGATTCCTCCAACTAATAAAATCTGTCATATTTATCAGCTCCAGGAAGGTGATAATGGAGGTGCATTAGTCTTCACACCTTCTACAACATGACCTCTTACTGGAAGACGCTAACATTTTATCATGTTTTGAGTAAACTTCTCTATTAATAAATGAAAATTCACAGCTAACAATAGCCTGTACTTCTCCCACGAGATTCTAGAAGCCTTAACATGTTCTCTACAACCACCCTACAATGTTCAATTTGTATAGCAAAGGTTTTCGGGAACTCCCACCCATGATCGGCCATTTTGAACTCCCAACCCTAAGGTTTTGAGTCATCTGGTAACTTGTCTGAATTGTGTCCTGTCGGCTCAGATCATTCTCCGCTCCTTCTATCTATTTTTCCATCTCTCTATAGAGTGTGGACCTCTATAGGACACTTGTAAATGAGGCTGAGGAAAGTTGTTTATCTATAAGGTAGATACACTATAGGAACATCATATATTGGGGTCAGCGGCCCTTTAAGAAAGGACAGATTGTTACCACTTGTCTGTCACACAGATTCTGATACTAAGAAGTCGGAATTTCCTCTCACTAGAAATAGATGAAAAAGTTGAAGAGGCGTAAAATCCTATTAGATCTCTTATCGATCAGAAGGCGCTCAGCACCAGGAGAAGAGAGGCCGAGAGGATAGCAACTTACTGCCCAAGTCCAAAGTCCTTGATCTGAGTGATCTATATATTACACGTCTATCTATCTATCTATCTCATATCTATCTATCTATCTATCTCATATCTATCTATCTATCTATCTATCTCATATCTATCTATCTATCTATCTATCTATCTCATATCTATCTATCTATCTATCTATCTATCTATCTCATATCTATCTATCTATCTCCTATCTATCTCATATCTATCTATCTATCTATCTATCTATCTATCTATCTATCTATCTATCTATCTCCTATCTATCTATCTATCTATCTATCTCATATCTATCTATCTATCTATCTATCTATCTATCTATCTCATATCTATCTATCTATCTATCTCATATCTATCTATCTATCTATCTATCTATCTCATATCTATCTATCTATCTATCTATCTATCTCATATCTATCTATCTATCTATCTATCTATCTATCTCATATCTATCTATCTATCTATCTATCTATCTATCTATCTATCTAATCTATCTCATATCTCTCTATCTATCACCTATCTATCTCCTATCTATCTATCTAATATCATATCTATCTATCACACATCTTCTATCTATCTCATATCTATCTATCTATCTTCTATCTATCTATCTCATATCTATCTATCTATCTATCTATCTATCTATCTATCTATCTATCTCTCATCTATCTATCACACATCTTCTATCTCCTATCTATCTCATATCTCTCTATCTATCACCTATCTATCTCCTATCTATCTAATATCATATCTATCTATCACACATCTTCTATCTATCCTTCTTTTATATATCTCCACATTATTCCCAGATGAATGGGATTACATTGTAATCCCATATTTATGAGGCTGAATATATCATACCCCTCTCCTAATCTTCTAGTGGAGGAGGGGATGGTATGGTCTATGTACTGTGTGAGGGGTTAATTCCGCAGCTTTGCGCTGTGTGACATAGCAATAACTTGTGGATGATGGCGGCGTCCTGACTACGGATGACTGGCGTGTACGGGTGTTATTTATAGTCCTGTATATATATATAAACCTGTAGTCGCTTATTTAATTGATCCAGCTCACACACACAGACATGTCTGGAATAGTAACTCTGATGGCTGCAGAAGGGCTCAGAAATATCCAGCAATAGTGGCCCCCAAGGGCCAAACTGAGTCTCCACCCCCAAGGACTTAAAAGGGTCATGTGGACCTATGGAAATTATGTTTATTTACTGTGTAATGGAAATTTATTTATCCATCCATCTATATATTTATCATTTATCAATCTATTTATCCATCTATCTATCTACCGTATATACTCAAGTATAAGGCGACCCGAGTAAAAGTCAAGACCACAAATTTAAACACAAAAAACTGGAAAAACCTATTGACTCGAGTATAAGTCGAGGGTGGGTCACAGCCCCTGTAGTATATAGCCAGCCGCCGTAGTATATAGCCTGCCAGCCCCTGTAGTATATAGCCAGCCCCCTGTAGTATATAGCCTGCCAGCCCCCTGTAGTATATAACCTGTAAGCCCCCTGTAGTATATAGCCTGTAAGCCCCCTGTGGTATAAAGCCTGCCAGCCCCCTGTATTATATAGCCACCAGCCCCCTGTAATATATATTCTGTCAGCCCCCTGTAGCATATATTGTGCCTGCCAGCCCCCTGTAGTATATAGCCTGCCAGCCCACTGTGGTATAAAGCCTGCCAGCCTCCTGTAGTATATGGCCTGTCAGCCCCCTGTAGTATATAGCCAGCCCCCTGTAGTATATAGCCTGCCAGCCCCCTGTAGTATATGGCCTGCCAGCCCCCGTAGTATATAGCCAGCCCCCTGTAGTATATGGCCTGCCAGCCCCCTGTAGTATATGGCCTGTCAGCTCCCTGTAGTATATAGCCTGCCAGTCCCCTGTAGTATATGGCCTGCCAGCCCCCGTAGTATATAGCCAGCCCCCTGTAGTATATGGCCTGCCAGCCCCCTGTAGTATATGGCCTGTCAGCTCCCTGTAGTATATAGCCTGCCAGCCCCTGTAGTATATAGCCTGCCAGCCCCCTGTAGTGTATAGCCTGCAGCCCCCTGTGGTATATAGCCTGCCAGTCCCCTGTAGTATATAGCCTGCCAGCCCCCTGTAGTATATAGCCTGCCAGCCCCTGTAGTATATAGCCTGCCAGCCCCCTGTAGTGTATAGCCTGCAGCCTCCTCTAGTATATAGCCACGCAGCCCACTGTAGTATATAGCCTGCCAGCCCCCTGTAGTATATAGCCTGCCAGCCCCCTGTAGTATATAGCCTGCCAGCCCCTATAGTATATAGCCTGCCAGCCCCCTGTAGTATATAGCCTGCCAGCCCCTGTAATATATAGCCATCCAGCCCCTGTAGTATATAGCCATCCAGCCCCTGTAGTATATAGCCTGCAGCCCCCTGTAGTATATAGCCTGCAGCCCCCTGTAGTATATAGCCTGCCAGCCCCCGGTGGTATAAAGCCTGCCAGCCCCCTGTGGTATGTAGCCTGCCAGCCCCCTGTGGTATATAGCCTGCCAGCCCCCTGTAGTATATAGCCACACAGCCCACTGTAGTATATAGCCTGCCAGCTCCCTGTAGTATATAGCCTGCCAGCCCCCTGTAGTATATAGCCACGCAGCCCACTGTAGTATATAACCTGTGTATCTCATATTTATCTATCTCATATTTATCTATCTCATATCTATCTATCTATCTATCTCATATCTATCTATCTATCTATCTCCTATCTATCTATCTATCTATCTCATATCTATCTATCTCATATCAAACTATCTATCTATCTATCTATCTCATATCTATCTATCTATCTATCTATCTATCTATCTATCTATCTATCTATCTATCTCCTATCTATCTATCTATCTCATATCTATCTATCTATCTCCTATCTATCTATCTATCTATCTATCTATCTATCTATCTATCTATCTATCTCATATCTATCTATCTCATATCTATCTATCTATCTATCTCATATCTATCTATCTATCTATCTATCTATCCCATATCTATCTATCTATCTATCTCATATCTATCTATCTATCTATCTATCTATCTATCTCATATCTATCTATCTATCTATCTATCTATCTATCTATCTATCTATCTATCTATCTATCTCCTATCTATCTATCTATCTCATATCTATCTATCTATCTATCTCCTATCTATCTATCTATCTATCTATCTCATATCTATCTATCTCATATCTATCTATCTATCTCATATCTATCTATCTATCTATCTATCTCATATCTATCTATCTATCTATCTATCTCATATCTATCTATCTATCTATCTATCTATGTATCTATCTATCTATCTCCTATCTATCTATCTATCTATCTATCTATCTATCTCATATCTATCTATCTATCTATCTATCTCATATCTATCTATCTATCTATCTATCTATGTATCTATCTATCTATCTCCTATCTATCTATCTATCTATCTATCTCATATCTATCTATCTATCTATCTATCTATCTATCTATCTATCTATCTATCTATCTATCTCATAACTATCAATTTATGTGAAGTGCAGTTCCCTTGTATCATCTATAGGCCCCGGATGGCAGGTCCAGTACGTTCCCCTCCTCCAGCAGTTTTTCTGTCAGGTTTTATATTGATGAATAGCTGTGGAATACAATGACAGGACAGCAGTGGAGACTGACAGGTATGACAGCAGTATAGCAGGATGTATCAGGGATCTATCTCCACTGCTTGTTACTTATGGCTACTTTTCAGTATTCACATTATACTGCTATATACTGCTATATAGTGCCATAATAGCACCATACTGTGAACACAGTGACACTTATCTGCGACCTTGATGTAGTCATAATCTGAATTGTATTGAGCAGATTGGCAGTGAAAGGGTTAAGCAGACAGGTATCCGGTATGAAGCGGGGTCAGCCTCATCAAGGATGCAGCATAATGTGCTCCTGTATACAGCACGACACAGACTGCTGTACAAAGAGACTCATACATACATACATATGAGATAGACAGATAGATAGATAGATAGATATGTGATAGATACATAGATAGATACATAGATAGATACATAGATAGATAGATATGAGATAGATAGATATGAGATAGATAGATAGATAGATAGATATGAGATAGATAGATAGATAGATAGGGGTTTCCTGGTTCTGTATCTCTTGGGGTTTCCTGGTTCTGTATCACTTGGGGTTTCCTGGTTCTGTATCACTTGGGGTCTCTTGGTTCTGTATCACTTGGGGTCTCTTGGTTCTGTATCACTTGGGGTTTCCTGGTTCTGTATCTCTTGGGGTTTCCTGGTTCTGTATCACTTGGGGTTTCCTGGTTCTGTATCACTTGGGGTTTCCTGGTTCTGTATCACTTGGGGTCTCTTGGTTCTGTATCACTTGGGGTCTCTTGGTTCTGTATCACTTGGGGTTTCCTGGTTCTGTATCTCTTGGGGTTTCCTGGTTCTGTATCTCTTGGGGTTTCCTGGTTCTGTATCTCTAGGGGTTTCCTGGTTCTGTATCTCTAGGGGTTTCCTGGTTCTGTATCTCTTGGGGTTTCCTGGTTCTGTATCTCTTGGGGTTTCCTGGTTCTGTATCACTTGGGGTTTCCTGGTTCTGTATCTCTTGGGGTTTCCTGGTTCTGTATCTCTTGGGGTTTCCTGGTTCTGTATCTCTTGGGGTTTCCTGGTTCTGTATCTCTTGGGGTTTCCTGGTTCTGTATCTCTTGGGGTTTCCTGGTTCTGTATCACTTGGGGTTTCCTGGTTCTGTATCACTTGGGGTTTCCTGGTTCTGTATCACTTGGGGTCTCTTGGTTCTGTATCACTTGGGGTCTCTTGGTTCTGTATCACTTGGGGTTTCCTGGTTCTGTATCTCTTGGGGTTTCCTGGTTCTGTATCTCTTGGGGTTTCCTGGTTCTGTATCTCTAGGGGTTTCCTGGTTCTGTATCTCTAGGGGTTTCCTGGTTCTGTATCTCTTGGGGTTTCCTGGTTCTGTATCTCTTGGGGTTTCCTGGTTCTGTATCACTTGGGGTTTCCTGGTTCTGTATCTCTTGGGGTTTCCTGGTTCTGTATCTCTTGGGGTTTCCTGGTTCTGTATCTCTTGGGGTTTCCTGGTTCTGTATCTCTTGGGGTTTCCTGGTTCTGTATCTCTTGGGGTTTCCTGGTTCTGTATCTCTTGGGGTTTCCTGGTTCTGTATCACTTGGGGTTTCCTGGTTCTGTAACACTTGGGGTCTCTTGGTTCTGTATCACTTGGGGTCTCTTGGTTCTGTATCTCTTGGGGTTTCCTGGTTCTGTATCTCTTGGGGCTTCCTGGTTCTGTATCTCTTGGGGTTTCCTGGTTCTGTATCTCTTGGGATTTCCTGGTTCTGTATCTCTTGGGATTTCCTGGTTCTGTATCTCTTGGGGTTTCCTGGTTCTGTATCACTTGGGGTTTCCTGGTTCTGTATCTCTTGGGGTTTCCTGGTTCTGTATCACTTGGTGTTTCCTGGTTCTGTATCACTTGGGTTTCCTGGTTCTGTATCTCTTGGGGTTTCCTGGTTCTGTATCTCTTGGGGTTTCCTGGTTCTGTATCACTTGGGATTTCCTGGTTCTGTATCTCTTGGGGTTTCCTGGTTCTGTATCTCTTGGGGGCTTCCTGGTTCTGTATCTCTTGGGATTTCCTGGTTCTGTATCTCTTGGGATTTCCTGGTTCTGTATCTCTTGGGGTTTCCTGGTTCTGTATCACTTGGGGTTTCCTGGTTCTGTATCTCTTTGGGTTTCCTGGTTCTGTATCACTTGGTGTTTCCTGGTTCTGTATCACTTGGGTTTCCTGGTTCTGTATCTCTTGGGGTTTCCTGGTTCTGTATCTCTTGGGATTTCCTGGTTCTGTATCTCTTGGGATTTCCTGGTTCTGTATCTCTTGGGGTTCCTGGTTCTGTATCTCTTGGGGTTTCCTGGTTCTGTATCTCTTGGGATTTCCTGGTTCTGTATCACTTGGGGTTTCCTGGTTCTGTATCTCTTGGGGTTTCCTGGTTCTGTATCTCTTGGGGTTTCCTGGTTCTGTATCACTTGCTGTTTCCTGGTTCTGTATCACTTGGGGTTTCCTGGTTCTGTAACACTTGGGGTCTCTTGGTTCTGTATCACTTGGGGTCTCTTGGTTCTGTATCACTTGGGGTTTCCTGGTTCTGTATCTCTTGGGGTTTCCTGGTTCTGTATCTCTTGAGGTTTCCTGGTTCTGTATCTCTTGGGGTTTCCTGGTTCTGTATCTCTTGGGGTTTCCTGGTTCTGTATCTCTTGGGGTTTCCTGGTTCTGTATCACTTGGTGTTTCCTGGTTCTGTATCACTTGGGTTTCCTGGTTCTGTATCACTTGGGGTTTCCTGGTTCTGTATCTCTTGGGGTTTCCTGGTTCTGTATCTCTTGGGGTTTCCTGGTTCTGTATCTCTAGGGGTTTCCTGGTTCTGTATCTCTTGGGGTTTCCTGGTTCTGTATCTCTTGGGGTTTCCTGGTTCTGTATCACTTGGTGTTTCCTGGTTCTGTATCACTTGGGGTTTCCTGGTTCTGTATCACTTGGGGTTTCCTGGTTCTGTATCACTTGGGGTTTCCTGGTTCTGTATCACTTGGGGTTTCCTGGTTCTGTATCACTTGGGGTTTCCTGGTTCTGTATCACTTGGTGTTTCCTGGTTCTGTATCTCTTGGGGTTTCCTGGTTCTGTATCTCTTGGGGTTTCCTGGTTCTGTATCTCTTGGGGTTTCCTGGTTCTGTATCTTTTGAGGTCTCCTGGTTCTGTATCACTTGGGTTTCCTGGTTTTGTATCACTTGGGGTTTGAAGAATGACAGAAGTTTTATAGAGGAGGAGACTTGGCAGATATTCAGACATGTTATGGGGGGAAAACTTTAAGATGTAGAAGTAGCATCCAGATGGCGGGTGGGTTCTGGATCTATGAAGCAGAGAAATTTATAGAATCCGGTGGAAGGAGGTGTGATATGGAACATGTTGGAGGTAACAGAAACCTGCTTCACTCCAACAACCATCTAAATATATATAGTCCTCTAAGAGAAGGCGGGCAGTGTAACGCCGTGGACCCATCACGCCGCTGAGGAGATATAACTGAGTGGGTTATACATGACACAGAGGAGGGATTGGACATGCTGAGGTCAGAACAGGTGGGAATATGTGGTGGAAACCTTATTAGGGCACTGAGATTCAGGTAACATATGGCTCAGGCACCTTCCCATCGAGGTGGGGGTCTTAACTGAAGTTGTATTGGCATCGAGATTGCAGACATACGTGGGCTCATTTGCTAAGGGTCACGCGTGCACTTTTATTGGGCTGTTTTTGGGGAATTACACGGCTTGCACAGTTGTGACACAGAAGTGTCTGCGCTGGGATTTTGGCGCATGCGACCCTTTTGTGGAGCATTGGCGCTGACCTCCATGCGATACATATTAGGGGGCAGGCTGTCGGGCGTTCCGACTGATTTCAGACCAAGCGCCGTATTTAGCTTTCAAATTGTGTCGCACGCCCCCTATGTTAAAGGTGCACCACAAAAAAAGAAGGTGAACTCTGTCGGACCTGTGCGGGGAACGGGCGCAGCATTATAGACGGACAATGCACTTTCTGTGAAATTCTTTGACCGGGTAAGTAAATGTGCCCCATGATCTTCTCGAAGAGGTGGCCTGTAATGCTAACCACTAAGCCACCGTGCTGCAAGGCTGTAGTGCAAACCACTGAGCCACCGTGCTGCCCTATTGTGTGGGGGACGCGCTGTGGAGTCATGGCCAAGGAAAGTCCGTACCGGAATTGGCTTACAGGTGGCATGGTGGCATGAAGACATGGGTGACTTGGTGAGCAGCATTTTGACTTGAAGTCCATTTATCTGATGGCTGCTTCCACCTGACGCTGCTATCCCCGGACGGTTCATAACCTAGGGCGCATGCGCTTTAAAATGCAACGCCGCAGCTGAAGAGAGTTTTACCTGATTAAATAGCTGTTAACATTTGCGCTTACAAAACTCAAATGTTAACATGATGTTCACACATACATTGGCATTATGTTAGCGCATGCATTTGTTAACATACTGTTAACATGGGTGTTAACACATTTTAACTGTTGCGTTTTATAAACGTCAATGTCAACAGCAGTTTAATTCGGTACGCGTGACAGCACCCTTAGGGGTGCACTATGCACACAGCGGCACAATACTGCGTAGAGAAAGGGGGTTCCGGTGCGTATTCACACTGGCCCCCACATTTGTGTTGGAAGTCCGACATACATGTGGCACCCGCCTGTTAAATTGAGTGCACCAGAAAAAAGTGCATGTAACTTGGGTGCCCGCAGAGGGCACCGCATTCATTAAGACAAAACTCCGGTCTTAATTAATCTGGCGCACTCTGCACGATAGAGAAGCTGCTCACTATGAGTAATAAGGCCAATGTTTACATAGTGTAAACTTCATTGAATTGCCTTTCAATGGGATAAGAAATGTAACGTGTGAACGCAGTCCAACCAGGTGAACCATGGGGAACTCCATATTCCTCCATGCTACCACAATGACATTAGCACTGTGTGGTGCTGGTACATTAGCAGTGTATGGTGCTGGTACATTAGTACTGTATGGTGCTGGTACATTAGCCCTGTATGGCGCTGGTACATTAGCACTGTATGGTGCTGGTACATTAGCAGTGTATGGCGCTGGTACATTAGTACTGTATGGTGCTGGTACATTAGCACTGTATGGTGCTGGTACATTAGCACTGTATGGCGCTGGTACATTAGCCCTGTATGGCGCTGGTACATTAGCCCTGTATGGCGCTGGTACATTAGCCCTGTACGGTGCTGGTACATTAGTACTGTATGGTGCTGGTACATTAGCACTGTATGGTGCTGGTACATTAGTACTGTATGGTGCTGGTACATTAGCCCTGTATGGTGCTGGTACATTAGCACTGTATGGTGCTGGTACATTAGCACTGTATGGTGCTGGTACATTAGTACTGTATGGTGCTGGTACATTAGCAGTGTATGGTGCTGGTACATTAGTACTGTATGGTGCTGGTACATTAGTACTGTATGGTGCTGGTACATTAGCCCTGTATGGCGCTGGTACATTAGCACTGTATGGCGCTGGTACATTAGCAGTGTATGGCGCTGGTACATTAGCAGTGTATGGCGCTGGTACATTAGCAGTGTATGGCGCTGGTACATTAGCACTGTATGGCGCTGGTACATTAGCACTGTATGGTGCTGGTACATTAGCCCTGTATGGTGCTGGTACATTAGCCCTGTATGGTGCTGGTACATTAGTACTGTATGGTGCTGGTACATTAGCAGTGTATGGTGCTGGTACATTAGCACTGTATGGTGCTGGTACATTAGCAGTGTATGGTGCTGGTACATTAGTACTGTATGGTGCTGGTACATTAGTACTGTATGGTGCTGGTACATTAGCCCTGTATGGCGCTGGTACATTAGCACTGTATGGTGCTGGTACATTAGCAGTGTATGGTGCTGGTACATTAGCAGTGTATGGTGCTGGTACATTAGTACTGTATGGTGCTGGTACATTAGTACTGTATGGTGCTGGTACATTAGCCCTGTATGGTGCTGGTACATTAGCACTGTATGGTGCTGGTACATTAGTACTGTATGGTGCTGGTACATTAGTACTGTATGGTGCTGGTACATTAGCAGTGTATGGTGCTGGTACATTAGTACTGTATGGTGCTGGTACATTAGTACTGTATGGTGCTGGTACATTAGCCCTGTATGGTGCTGGTACATTAGCAGTGTATGGTGCTGGTACATTAGTACTGTATGGTGCTGGTACATTAGCAGTGTATGGTGCTGGTACATTAGCACTGTATGGTGCTGGTACATTAGCCCTGTATGGTGCTGGTACATTAGCAGTGTATGGTGCTGGTACATTAGCCCTGTATGGTGCTGGTACATTAGCACTGTATGGCGCTGGTACATTAGCCCTGTACGGTGCTGGTACATTAGTACTGTATGGTGCTGGTACATTAGTACTGTATGGCGCTGGTACATTAGCCCTGTACGGTGCTGGTACATTAGTACTGTATGGAGCTGGTACATTAGCACTGTATGGTGCTGGTACATTAGCACTGTATGGTGCTGGTACATTAGCACTGTATGGCGCTGGTACATTAGCCCTGTATGGTGCTGGTACATTAGCACTGTATGGCGCTGGTACATTAGTACTGTACGGTGCTGGTACATTAGCCCTGTATGGTGCTGGTACATTAGTACTGTACGGTGCTGGTACATTAGTACTGTATGGCGCTGGTACATTAGCACTGTATGGCGCTGGTACATTAGCCCTGTATGGTGCTGGTACATTAGTACTGTACGGTGCTGGTACATTAGTACTGTACGGTGCTGGTACATTAGCACTGTATGGCGCTGGTACATTAGCCCTGTATGGTGCTGGTACATTAGTACTGTACGGTGCTGGTACATTAGTACTGTATGGCGCTGGTACATTAGCACTGTATGGTGCTGGTACATTAGTACTGTGTGGTGCTGGTACATTAGCACTGTATGGCGCTGGTACATTAGCACTGTATGGCGCTGGTACATTAGTACTGTATGGTGCTGGTACATTAGCAGTGTATGGTGCTGGTACATTAGCACTGTATGGCGCTGGTACATTAGCCCTGTATGGTGCTGGTACATTAGTACTGTATGGTGCTGGTACATTAGCCCTGTATGGTGCTGGTACATTAGCCTTGTATGGTGCTGGTACATTAGCCCTGTATGGTGCTGGTACATTAGCCCTGTATGGCGCTGGTACATTAGCAGTGTATGGTGCTGGTACATTAGTACTGTATGGCGCTGGTACATTAGTACTGTATGGCGCTGGTACATTAGTACTGTATGGCGCTGGTACATTAGCACTGTATGGCGCTGGTACATTAGCACTGTATGGCGCTGGTACATTAGCCCTGTATGGTGCTGGTACATTAGCCCTGTATGGTGCTGGTACATTAGCACTGTATGGCGCTGGTACATTAGCACTGTATGGCGCTGGTACATTAGCACTGTATGGCGCTGGTACATTAGCACTGTATGGCGCTGGTACATTAGCACTGTATGGCGCTGGTACTTTAGCAGTGTATGGCGCTGGTACATTAGCAGTGTATGGCGCTGGTACTTTAGCACTGTATGGCGCTGGTACATTAGCAGTGTATGGCGCTGGTACTTTAGCACTGTATGGGGCTGGTACTTTAGCCCTGTATGGTGCTGGTACATTAGCCCTGTATGGTGCTGGTACATTAGCCCTGTATGGTGCTGGTACATTAGCACTGTATGGTGCTGGTACATTAGTACTGTATGGTGCTAATACATTAGCCCTGTATGGTGCTAATACATTAGCCCTGTACGGTGCTGGTACATTAGCACTGTATGGTGCTGGTACATTAGTATTGTATGCTGCTGGTACATTAGCCCTGTATGGTGCTGGTACATTAGTACTGTATGGTGCTGGTACATTAGCCCTGTATGGTGCTGGTACATTAGCACTGTTTGGCGCTGGTACATTAGCAGTGTATGGTGCTGGTACATTAGTACTGTATGGTGCTGGTACATTAGCAGTGTATGGCGCTGGTAAATTAGCACTGTATGGTGCTGGTACATTAGTACTGTATGGTGCTGGTACATTAGCAGTGTATGGCGCTGGTACATTAGCAGTGTATGGTGCTGGTACATTAGCCCTGTATGGTGCTGGTACATTAGCCCTGTATGGTGCTGGTACATTAGCCCTGTACGGTGCTGGTACATTAGCACTGTATGGTGCTGGTACATTAGCACTGTATGGTGCTGGTACATTAGCACTGTATGGTGCTGGTACATTAGCCCTGTATGGCGCTGGTACATTAGCCCTGTATGGCGCTGGTACATTAGCACTGTATGGCGCTGGTACATTAGCACTGTATGGCGCTGGTACATTAGTACTGTATGGCGCTGGTATATTAGCCCTGTATGGCGCTGGTACATTAGCCCTGTATGGTGCTGGTACATTAGCCCTGTATGGCGCTGGTACATTAGCACTGTATGGTGCTGGTACATTAGCACTGTATGGCGCTGGTACATTAGCCCTGTATGGTGCTGGTACATTAGCACTGTATGGTGCTGGTACATTAGTACTGTATGGTGCTAATACATTAGCCCTGTATGGTGCTAATACATTAGCCCTGTATGGTGCTGGTACATTAGCAGTGTATGGTGCTGGTACATTAGCACTGTTTGGCGCTGGTACATTAGCAGTGTATGGTGCTGGTACATTAGTACTGTATGGTGCTGGTACATTAGCAGTGTATGGCGCTGGTACATTAGCACTGTATGGTGCTGGTACATTAGCCCTGTATGGTGCTGGTACATTAGCCCTGTATGGTGCTGGTACATTAGCACTGTATGGTGCTGGTACATTAGCACTGTATGGTGCTGGTACATTAGCACTGTATGGTGCTGGTACATTAGTACTGTATGGTGCAGGTACATTAGCACTGTATGGTGCTGGTACATTAGCACTGTATGGTGCTGGTACATTAGTACTGTATGGTGCTGGTACATTAGCCCTGTATGGTGCTGGTACATTAGTACTGTATGGTGCTGGTACATTAGCACTGTATGGCGCTGGTACATTAGCAGTGTATGGTGCTGGTACATTAGTACTGTATGGTGCTGGTACATTAGCCCTGTATGGTGCTGGTACATTAGCCCTGTATGGTGCTGGTACATTAGCCCTGTATGGTGCTGGTACATTAGCCCTGTATGGCGCTGGTACATTAGCCCTGTATGGCGCTGGTACATTAGCCCTGTATGGTGCTGGTACATTAGCACTGTATGGCGCTGGTACATTAGCCCTGTATGGCGCTGGTACATTAGCACTGTATGGCGCTGGTACATTAGCACTGTATGGCGCTGGTACATTAGTACTGTATGGCGCTGGTACATTAGCCCTGTATGGCGCTGGTACATTAGCCCTGTATGGTGCTGGTACATTAGCCCTGTATGGCGCTGGTACATTAGCCCTGTATGGCGCTGGTACATTAGCCCTGTATGGTGCTGGTACATTAGCCCTGTATGGTGCTGGTACATTAGCCCTGTATGGTGCTGGTACATTAGCCTTGTATGGTGCTGGTACATTAGTACTGTATGGTGCTGGTACATTAGCCCTGTATGGTGCTGGTACATTAGCCTTGTATGGTGCTGGTACATTAGTACTGTATGGTGCTGGTACATTAGCACTGTATGGTGCTGGTACATTAGCCCTGTATGGTGCTGGTACATTAGCACTGTATGGCGCTGGTACATTAGCACTGTATGGCGCTGGTACATTAGCCCTGTATGGCGCTGGTACATTAGCACTGTATGGCGCTGGTACATTAGCACTGTATGGCGCTGGTACATTCGCAGTGTATGGTGCTGGTACATTAGCACTGTATGGTGCTGGTACATTAGTACTGTATGGCGCTGGTACATTAGCAGTGTATGGTGCTGGTACATTAGCCCTGTATGGTGCTGGTACATTAGCAGTGTATGGCGCTGGTACATTAGTACTGTATGGCGCTGGTACATTAGCCCTGTATGGTGCTGGTACATTAGCCCTGTATGGTGCTGGTACATTAGCCCTGTATGGTGCTGGTACATTAGCCCTGTATGGTGCTGGTACATTAGCAGTGTATGGCGCTGGTACATTAGCAGTGTATGGTGCTGGTACATTAGCCCTGTATGGTGCTGGTACATTAGCCCTGTATGGTGCTGGTACATTAGCACTGTATGGCGCTGGTACATTAGCAGTGTATGGCGCTGGTACATTAGCAGTGTATGGCGCTGGTACATTAGTACTGTATGGCGCTGGTACATTAGCACTGTATGGTGCTGGTACATTAGTACTGTATGGTGCTGGTACATTAGTACTGTATGGTGCTGGTACATTAGCCCTGTATGGTGCTGGTACATTAGCACTGTATGGCGCTGGTACATTAGCAGTGTATGGCGCTGGTACATTAGCACTGTATGGCGCTGGTACATTAGCACTGTATGGCGCTGGTACTTTAGCAGTGTATGGCGCTGGTACTTTAGCACTGTATGGCGCTGGTACCTTAGCCCTGTATGGTGCTGGTACATTAGTACTGTATGGTGCTGGTACATTAGTACTGTATGGTGCTGGTACATTAGCACTGTATGGCGCTGGTACATTAGCACTGTATGGTGCTGGTACATTAGCACTGTATGGTGCTGGTACATTAGCCCTGTATGGTGCTGGTACATTAGCACTGTATGGTGCTGGTACATTAGCCCTGTATGGTGCTGGTACATTAGCCCTGTATGGTGCTGGTACATTAGCACTGTATGGTGCTGGTACATTAGTACTGTATGGTGCTAATACATTAGCCCTGTATGGTGCTAATACATTAGCCCTGTATGGTGCTGGTACATTAGCAGTGTATGGTGCTGGTACATTAGCACTGTTTGGCGCTGGTACATTAGCAGTGTATGGTGCTGGTACATTAGTACTGTATGGTGCTGGTACATTAGCAGTGTATGGCGCTGGTACATTAGCACTGTATGGTGCTGGTACATTAGCCCTGTATGGTGCTGGTACATTAGCCCTGTATGGTGCTGGTACATTAGCACTGTATGGTGCTGGTACATTAGCACTGTATGGTGCTGGTACATTAGCACTGTATGGTGCTGGTACATTAGTACTGTATGGTGCAGGTACATTAGCACTGTATGGTGCTGGTACATTAGCACTGTATGGTGCTGGTACATTAGTACTGTATGGTGCTGGTACATTAGCCCTGTATGGTGCTGGTACATTAGTACTGTATGGTGCTGGTACATTAGCACTGTATGGCGCTGGTACATTAGCAGTGTATGGTGCTGGTACATTAGTACTGTATGGTGCTGGTACATTAGCCCTGTATGGTGCTGGTACATTAGCACTGTGTGGTGCTGGTACATTAGCAGTGTGTGGCGCTGGTACATTAGCCCTGTATGGTGCTGGTACATTAGTACTGTATGGCGCTGGTACATTAGCACTGTATGGTGCTGGTACATTAGCAGAGTATGGTGCTGGTACATTAGTACTGTATGGTGCTGGTACATTAGTACTGTATGGTGCTGGTACATTAGTACTGTGTGGTGCTGGTACATTAGCACTGTGTGGCGCTGGTACATTAGCACTGTATGGCGCTGGTACATTAGTACTGTATGGTGCTGGTACATTAGCAGTGTATGGTGCTGGTACATTAGCACTGTATGGTGCTGGTACATTAGCACTGTATGGCGCTGGTACATTAGCCCTGTATGGCGCTGGTACTTTAGCACTCTATGGTGCTGGTACATTAGTACTGTATGGTGCTGGTACATTAGCCCTGTATGGTGCTGGTACATTAGCAGTGTATGGCGCTGGTACATTAGTACTGTATGGTGCTGGTACATTAGCAGTGTATGGCGCTGGTACATTAGCAGTGTATGGTGCTGGTACATTAGCACTGTATGGTGCTGGTACATTAGCCCTGTATGGTGCTGGTACATTAGCACTGTATGGTGCTGGTACATTAGTATTGTATGGTGCTGGTACATTAGCACTGTATGGTGCTGGTACATTAGCAGTGTATGGTGCTGGTACATTAGCACTGTATGGCGCTGGTACATTAGCCCTGTATGGTGCTGGTACATTAGTACTGTATGGCGCTGGTACATTAGTACTGTATGGTGCTGGTACATTAGTACTGTATGGCGCTGGTACATTAGCACCGTATGGTGCTGGTACATTAGCCCTGTATGGTGCTGGTACATTAGCACTGTATGGCGCTGGTACATTAGCACCGTATGGTGCTGGTACATTAGCCCTGTATGGTGCTGGTACATTAGCACTGTATGGTGCTGGTACATTAGCCCTGTATGGTGCTGGTACATTAGTACTGTATGGTGCTGGTACATTATCCCTGTATGGTGCTGGTACATTAGTACTGTATGGTGCTGGTACATTAGCCCTGTATGGCGCTGGTACATTAGCACTGTATGGTGCTGGTACATTAGCCCTGTATGGTGCTGGTACATTAGTACTGTATGGTGCTGGTACATTAGCAGTGTATGGTGCTGGTACATTAGTACTGTATGGCGCTGGTACATTAGCACTGTATGGCGCTGGTACATTAGCCCTGTATGGCGCTGGTACATTAGCACTGTATGGCGCTGGTACATTAGTACTGTATGGTGCTGGTACATTAGTACTGTATGGTGCTGGTACATTAGCAGTGTATGGTGCTGGTACATTAGTACTGTATGGTGCTGGTACATTAGTACTGTATGGTGCTGGTACATTAGTACTGTATGGTGCTGGTACATTAGCCCTGTATGGCGCTGGTACATTAGCACTGTATGGCGCTGGTACATTAGCAGTGTATGGCGCTGGTACATTAGTACTGTATGGTGCTGGTACATTAGCCCTGTATGGCGCTGGTACATTAGCACTGTATGGCGCTGGTACATTAGCAGTGTATGGCGCTGGTACATTAGCCCTGTATGGCGCTGGTACATTAGTACTGTATGGTGCTGGTACATTAGCCCTGTATGGTGCTGGTACATTAGCAGTGTATGGCGCTGGTACATTAGCAGTGTATGGCGCTGGTACATTAGCACTGTATGGCGCTGGTACATTAGCAGTGTATGGTGCTGGTACATTAGCACTGTATGGTGCTGGTACATTAGCAGTGTATGGTGCTGGTACATTAGCAGTGTATGGTGCTGGTACATTAGCAGTGTATGGGGCTATTATATGAGCACTATATGGCGCTATAATATAAGTGCTGTATGATACTATTATATACACCCTGTATGTCTCTATTACTTATACCCTCTCTGGCAGGATCATGCGGTTTCCTTATAGCAGTATTATTTAGTAGCAGTGTACAGAAACATTCTTCCAAAATACCTGGACGGGCGTTTCCACTGGGTCCACACAGGTGCACACATTGTAACACTGTCACATATATGTAATACTGCCAAAGAGTGCTGAAATAATACCGCCATATAGTGCTTAATAGCTATAACTATAACAGCTTTATTAGGGATATCCCCTGTGCAGAGATAGGGAATCAGATCTCACCACTGCTACTACTCGCGAGCACTGAGGCTTAAATTGTGGTTTATTAAGGAAATTGCCTACAATGCAATTCCATAAAGTTCATAAAGTAAATGTGGAGTTCCCCTTTAAGGGTGGGCAGACACGTGGCTGCGGTCAGGATGGGGTGTAGTGTGGTGCAGGTGCTGTGTCTATAGGGAGGCTGAACGTGTAGGTCAGGCGGATGTTATTACGGTCTCTTAAAGGGACAGCAGCGAATTAACGTACCCAATAATGCAATTCTGATGTCCCTGGCAATGTAAGGGTTACATACAACCTCAAAACTCATCTTCAAAGAACATGCCGCAGGCACCAGAGGGGTTAACTGATCCCGGCCGCCCGGCAGTCACTTACCAGAGCCAGAGGTCCCCCCGCAGCGAGCCGGCAGCCAGGGCTGAACCTGAGACAAGCGTCTTTCACTTGATGTCCCTGACGCACGTCATGCCGATAGACTCGGACGCGTAGTCGTAGTGATTGCTGGAGGACATGGAGCGGCCCCAGGAGGAGCACTGCAGGTTGGACCCGCGCTTCTTGAAGGAGGAGGTGAACCTGTAGAACTTCTTGTGCCGGTTCTTCAGATATTCCCGGTAGTTTTTGGTCAGCAGGGTGTAGAGGAAGGGGTTAATGCAGCTGTTGCTGTAGGTCAGGCAGGTGACCAGGTAGTTAATGCACTTTTGGGTCTGAGACGAGAGCGGCGGTGACATATCGTAAAGTCGTATTAGCTGCCAGATCCAGAAAGGCAAGAAACAAGCCCAGAAGACCAGGACGATGCTGAAGATCATGATTAGCACCTTCTGTTTGGGGGACCTCTTGTTCTCCTTCTTGTTGATAGGGTTCCTCTGGGATTCCAGGTAAGTTCTGGCCAACCTGGTGTAGAGGTACCCGATGATCATCCCTGGTGCCATGATGCTAGTACTGAAGAGTACCGTCAAGTAAGTCCTGTAGGCATCTTCACTCCACGTTGGGGCGCACATCCTCTTCACCCCTTTGCCCTCAACTTCTCTTAGGGTCATCATGATCATCATGGGCAAGGTGAGAAGAAGAGACAGCGCCCACACGGCGAAGGCCATGGACTTTCGATAACCCTTGGACCTTCTCACCGTGTCCAGAGGTTTGGTGACGGCCATATACCTCTCGGTGCACATGACGGTGAGGGTGAAGATGCTGGCGTGCATGGTGAAGAGGTCCAAACTGAGCAAAATCCGACAACCAATGTCCCCAAAGTACCAGTCCTTGACGAAGGAGGTACAGACGATGAAGGGGATGCTGGACAGGTAGAGGAGGTCCGCCAGGGCCAGGTTGATGATGGAGATGTACATAGATGCAGCGTACCTCATGGAGTGACACATGACCACCAAGGTGTACACGTTCCCCGCCATTCCAGCCACGTACATCAGAGACAGGATGGTGCCAAAGGTTGCCGTGATGATCAATTCTTCCATGCTGTAACCCCGAAGGTCCAGGTTGGAAAAGTTCCCCGGGCCGGAGGAGTTGGGCTCCATCTCAGTGTCAGTGCAGCCGGCCCGGGGAAGGGACCGTCTTGTGGAGAAGACTGAGGTTTCTCAATAGCTTGAAACTGCAAAGGAGAGAGAGAGCGGGAGGGAGGAGGAGGAGGAGGGAGGTGGTGACGACACTGCTGCTCTCCCTCACTATCTTCTCCATCCTTCTCTATCTCCTTACTTTACCGATCCCTCATTCCATCCCTTCTATTGTGTCTGGATCCGTCACATTGTCCTTGTGTACGGCTTTCCACCTGCTGCTTTCTCCTCTTCTCCTATTGCACTTGTCTCGTCGTTCCCCTCCTCTGTTTTTCTCTAACCCTCTAACTTTTTTTCCACTGCTCCACATTTTGCCCATCTTAAAGGGAACCTGTCACCAGGTTTTACCCCACTAAATACCAGCCCCCCCTCAGGTAGCGTATGAAATGTCCTTTCTAGAATTCCCTCTTTTATCTGAAATCTCATCCATTTACCTATATAAAAAAAACACCCCAAAGTGAGGCAAAGATGACTCTTCTCATCTCATGCACATGAGATGAGTCAAGTTTAGAGGTTGCAGGAGTAGTGTCAATTCAGAGCCCCTTTCTGTTCTATAGCACCTAGAGACATGCTTCTTGCATCGTATTAAAGATAAGAATCTCATCTTTCAAATCGTATTGCTCTGTGATCTACAGAACTGGGAACACTGGCAGAAATAGATAGTTGGGAACTGGAGCCTGTATCTCTGGTTCTGTAGCTCACAGAACCACAGCCCTGATATGATCCAGAAGATGAGATCCTTATCTTTATTATAGCACAAAGGGGAACATTTACTTACCCGTCCCGTCACGATCCCCGAGGTGCGTTGTCCGACAAGGATTCGGAGCTGCCGCAATTCACTAAGGTCGTGCGCCCGATATCCTGCATGTGTCGCTTCCCCCGCTGAGGTCACCTTCTTCTTCCTGATGCATGTAAGTGCATGGCTTGCGACACAATTTTGAATGTTAAATCCCGCACTCATCTGAGTCAGTCGGGTTATCCAGTGGCCACGCCCCAGATTTGTGTCACATGAAAGTCGGCACGATTGTGCCAAGATCCGATCACGTGCGCCAAAAACCTCAGATAAATGCGGCGCAAAATGGAGAAAGTTGGGAAACCCATCGAAAATGCGGTCCGTGGACCATTAGTAAATGTGCCCCAAAATATTTTTTTTCTAGGTGCCATAGAACATAAGTTAGGGGTCTCTGAAGTGACGGCCTCCTCTGCATTCACTAAACGTAACTCATCTCATGTAAAATGAGGTAAAAAGAGTCATATTTGCCGGACTTTGGGGGGAGATTTGGGGGAGGTATTGCCCCAGGAATGATGTGTATACCTGCTCCACAGCCTCTTGCCTAAGCTCTGGTGGATTGCTCTAGTAGTATTCAACCTGAAACATGCTATAACTTTACGAGAGAGGGCCTGGAATAGCTCAATGTATAGCGCACAGTGCACAGCAGTGTATACCTCTGTGTATGTTACTAGCAGCAGCAGGGGGCATGCTCTCACACTGCTGTGCTCTGTGCGCTATACATTGAGCTATTCCAGGCCCTCTCTCCTAAAGTTATAGCATGTTTCAGCTTGAATACTAGATCAATCCACCGGAGCATAGGCAAGAGGCTATGGAGCAGGACAGTGCAGAGAGCTAAGAGCACAGCAGTGTGAGGACACTCAACATTGCACTTGGCACAGATACAATCCTGGAATATAAATCACTATTTCACAGTCCTGCTGCTACTAACAATACACAGAAAGGGCTGATTACACACTGGCTGCAGTCTGATTTCTGAGATGTTATGTTGAATTTTTTCCCATTAACTCTTTGTTGTATTCTGTATCGGGGCAAAAAGGACTCAGGATAGTACAAAGGACTTATGGAAAGAGTGTTTATGACATATATACATGTATATACATATTCATCTCATCCACGTTATATTAGGTAGTAGCATCTATCACTGAATGTTGTCACTGCAGGTTCTACAGAACGTCAAGTGTCAAATCTGGAAAACTTGAGGTGGTGTCAAGCAGCTGCTGCACAGCCCTATATTTCTGGATAGACCTCCAGTCTTCTACACAGTGGACTGACGAGGTCTGTTAGATGTCTCATCTACATCCAGTGTAGCATCTACCCCCCTATGGCCCAGTCCTTATACCGTTTCTTCAAAGTCTTCTTCTTGCCCCTCACCTCTAGGTCTCATACGGTCTTCTTTCATCTCTCGGCATGGTACACCCTCTCTATGATCAGTGATTCCCTTTACACTTCTCCCCGTTCTCACACTCCATACAAATTCTTCTCACCCGTTTCTCACCGCCTTCACCAGCCCCCAGGCTTCTATTTTCATGACGTCTTTCTGTGGAACCTTTTAGTTTTCCCAAGAAATCTTCATCTACTCTCAACAAGCTACATGATTAGCCTACCCATTGTACTACTCCCTAAGTTGGGTCTAAAGGGTTGTCCTTCTTCTGGTTAGACATGGAGGAGATCATGGGTTGGCCACACATTTTGAATGGTTGTGTGGCCGACACATGTTCTCCTGAACCCCCCCAATTGACATGCACCTACAGATGCACATGCATTTTGAGAGAGGTCTTGATAGACTAAAATCCATCATTCTTGACCCTACTTTGCAGGACATGGTTGTTGGGGAAAAGTAGGGATGGTCTCATAAACATCAGAACATAAGCCAGTTTGGGTTTGGCCAATCTTCATCTTATGGGTTTTGCCATCTAGATATGGACTTGAGGAGGCAACCATATTCTACCCCTTCCATTGAAGAGATGGCCACCACACTGTGGTCCAGGTTATCCCTCTCTTCCCATGACTCCTGAACATTGATATTATCAGTTATACATCCACCATTGTCTTAATGTTCAATAGTTAAAAATATGTCTTACTGGGGAAATCTTGACAGTGATAACCCTTGGGACTGGGCTTCTCACGGTGGCCATATATTCTACAACATGCAACCAAGTACTTTGGATTAAGCCTTAGATTCTGATGAGGACCTTTAATGGTGGCCATATGTTCTACCACATGTAACCAAGTACATTGGATGAAGCCTTAGATTCTGATGGAACCTTAAATGGTGGTTATATGTTCTACCACATGCAACCAAGTACATTGGATCAAGCCTTAGATTCTGATGGGACCTTAAATGGTGACAATATGTTCTACCACATGCAACCAAGTACATTGGATCAAGCCTTAGATTCTGATGGAACCTTTAATGGTGGTTATATGGTCTACCACAGCAACCAAGTCCATTAGATCAAGCCTTAGATTCTGATGGGACCTTTAATGGTGACCATATGTTCTACCACATGCAATCAAGTACATTGGATCAAGCCTTAGATTCTGATGGGACCTTTAATGGTGACCATATGTTCTAAAACCATGCAGCGTTGGATCAAGCTTTAGATTCTGATGGTTCTTGACCATCAGTAATCATCATTATAATGTAATTTTAGCAGGCTCGTCAACCTTACAGTTTTACCCAAAACATGCTGATCGCACTGGGGTGGGGGACATCGAGTGCTATTGAGACTCAAATTTTTAGGCAGAAATTTTATGAAGACCATCAGCGGTTGGCCATCATAATAATCCTACTACTTACAGTAGGTTCTGTGACCTTCTACTTTTTCCCCAAACCATGCTACCCCTTTGTTTTTGGTGCTTTGTTTACTGACTTGGATTCCTCCTTATTATCTTCTTCTTCGATCACTTCACTTTTCTTCCTTTTCATCGCGACCTTTAATACCATCCAACCAATGCAGATGATTTGCTGGCCATAAAATAAAGTCTCCTTCTCAACGTCTCATGACCTTATTATCTTCAGACATACTGTAGGCTCCTACACTTGCTCTATTTCTGTCATGATTACAAAAAGGTCTCCTAGAAAATGTTTCCTCCGAGTTACCATTAATGACATCAATTCTTCTCATGGGGCAAATTAGCCGGGCTTCAGCTCCAGGCACATGCGGCGTGTAATGACCATAGCATGTGAAGAACCGTTGAATATAAATGGTGAGGTCTAAGGTCAGTATTCAATAGCAGGTATTCCGAGGCGCTTAGGAAAGGGTTAATCCTTTATGAAAGATCGATATGATGACAGCTAGTTGTAAAATTGTTAGGAAATCAGCCGACGTCAAGGAACAAATCTTCTTTTATCGTATTGTATTGGGATTTATTTTGGCTTTTGATCTTCTGATAGAATTTCCTTCATCCGAGATCATGGAGAACATCATGGAAGTCATCGTCTTCCAAGTTCACTGATGCCAGAAATTGATTTATGGTAAGATATTTGTTGGAGTAATCGTCTTTCCTTAAGACCATAAAGAAAGCAAAGTAACTTGACCTGTTTGGTCAAGAAGATCCATCAAGACAATCAATGGAAGACAACTTTCTTCTTAACGGTATGTTCGTAAATGTTTGACCACGCTTGGAGCTGGGCAGAGGACACAAAATTTGGCAGACAACCTCATGAATGACCATTGTCAGGGTGATATCACTCTGAACCTAAAGCTATTGAAGTCAAGGGTGATGTCCCATGTTTTTGTTTTTGACCCGTCTCCTAACTGAAATTGTTAGTTCTCCTTGACCTGCTGATCTCTTGTGTTGACCATAGCCAGTCCCTGACCTTGTATCTAAGCTTCCCACCCCGACCTGCAACCATATTATTGACTCCTCCTGCCATAATCGCATATTCTACCCGACTTCTTATCTCCTGACCCCTGGTGTTCACAACAGTGTCCATAGGTCCTAGGCCTGCCATCAACTAAATGAGAATCACTGCTAGAAGTAGCATCTTCCAATCCCTTTATTGTATGTGTATTTGTAAATGTTTGACCACACTTGGAGCTGGCCAAAAGCAGAAGACTTTGGAAGACCACCTCATGAATGACCATTGCTGTGGTGATACCACTGTCAACCCAAAGCTCTTGAGGTCTACTAAACATGGGGGATGTCCTTTGTTTTTCATGTTTTTGACTTGAAATTGTTGGTTCTTCGTGACCTTCTGATCTATTGTGTTGACCCTAACATGTCTCTGACCTTGTATCTGTGCTGCCCACCGTGACCTACAACAAAATTTTTGGCTCAATTTGCCCTAACCAAAAACTGTACCCGAATTCTCTTTCTCCTGACCCCTGGCTCTCCACACCAGTGTCTCATGTTCCTAGAACTTCTGATCCCTTTATTGTATGTATATTTGTAAATATTTGACCACACTTGGAGCTGGATAAAAGTAGAAGACTTTAGTAGACCACCTCATGAATGACCATAGATGTGGTGATACGACTATCAACCCAAAGCTCTTGAGGTCCACTAAACATGGGGGATGTCCTTTTTGTTCCATGTTTTTGACAGATGTGGCACTCTGGGTGGGTTTTGGCTGTAGTTTGGGCAATCAGCTTCTAATTGGTTGACCATCACTGGTCTACGGGGGGGTTTAATGGTGAATACTAAGGAGGTCACATATTCTAAACCCTTGTTTTAAAAGCCAAAGCATTAGGTTATACTGTATTCAAAAAGTTGCATGTAGAAGAAAGCAGTAGGTCTTGAGTTGGGGGTAGGACCAGATGGTCCAGGGCCTCCATTAGGGGGTCTCCAATGTACTATGTATAATGCCGATGATCTGTAGATAAAGAGACTTGTGACCCTTCGTTCCGCCCCCTGGGTAGGATCACCTTGACCTTGTACAATGACACTGCCCTGCCAATTATCACTCAAGTGCAGGTGAAGGTCCGTCCCGGATAGAAAATGAATATTGATCGATGACTATGATAAGTATTGATGAGCGCGGTAAATGAAATGCTCCATAGGGTCACCTAACACAAGCAATCTCTCCTCCCGTTGCTTCTCACAGCTGAGGGTTTGCACCTATAGTAACCGATCCACACAAAGTCTCAGTGTGAGATCTACATAAGCTGCCAGCTTCTAAATGGAGATAGAAATGTACTGACAGCAAGCAGAGATCTTGAAAACAACTAGAAACTGAGACGCAAAGGATAAAAGATTGGCGTACAAGGCGAGACACATATAATGGTCACTATTGAGTCTGATATTATACCGCCACTGGCAGATGGCACCACGCAGGGCATGGACACTCTTATGCTGATTAAGGCGCTATAAGACTGACCACATAAAAGTCATCTATTGGGACGGCAGTGATATTATTAGAGCTGGATATCATCTCACGCTGTTCTTATGCTGAAGAGACGAGAGGAAAACGCTGTGAATATTATTAGACTGAACTAGTAAAGAGCTTAATAATCCTGAGGAAATGTCACACAGAACAGGTATTAACATCACTGCCGCAATAATCACTGCCCAGCCCTAGACCGAGGGAGCAATAATACTATATTACATATATACTCGCCTCCGTCATGTATCAGGAGGGAGGACACACTACATAACCAAAGGAATATTACTACTATAATACTGCTCCTATGTACAACAATATAACTACTATAATACTGCCCCTATGTACAAGAATATAACTACTATAATACTGCCCCCTATGTACAAGAATATAACTACTATAATACTGCTCCCTATGTACAGGAATATAACTACTATAATACTGCCCCCTATGTACAAGAATATAACTACTATAATACTGCCCCCTATGTACAGGAATATAACTACTATAATACTGCCCCCTATGTACAAGAATATAACTACTATAATACTGCCTCATATGTACAAGAATATAACTACTATAATACTGCCCCCTATACACAGGAATATAACTACTATAATACTGCCTCCTATGTACAAGAATATAACTACTATAATACTGCCCCCTATGTACAAGAATATAACTACTATAATACTGCCTCCTATGTACAAGAATATAACTACTATAATACTGCCCCTATGTACAAGAATATAACTACTATAATACTGCCCCCTATGTACAAGAATATAACTACTATAATACTGCTCCCTATGTACAGGAATATAACTACTATAATACTGCCCCCTATGTACAAGAATATAACTACTATAATACTGCCCCCTATGTACAGGAATATAACTACTATAATACTGCCCCCTATGTACAAGAATATAACTACTATAATACTGCCTCATATGTACAAGAATATAACTACTATAATACTGCCCCCTATACACAGGAATATAACTACTATAATACTGCCTCCTATGTACAAGAATATAACTACTATAATACTGCCCCCTATGTACAAGAATATAACTACTATAATACTGCTCCCTATGTACAGGAATATAACTACTATAATACTGCCCCTATGTACAAGAATATAACTACTATAATACTGCCCCCTATGTACAGGAATATAACTACTATAATACTGCCCCCTATGTACAAGAATATAACTACTATAATACTGCCTCATATGTACAAGAATATAACTACTATAATACTGCCCCCTATACACAGGAATATAACTACTATAATACTGCCTCCTATGTACAAGAATATAACTACTATAATACTGCCCCCTATGTACAAGAATATAACTACTATAATACTGCCTCCTATGTACAAGAATATAACTACTATAATACTGCCCCTATGTACAAGAATATAACTACTATAATACTGCCCCCTATGTACAAGAATATAACTACTATAATACTGCTCCCTATGTACAGGAATATAACTACTATAATACTGCCCCCTATGTACAAGAATATAACTACTATAATACTGCCCCCTATGTACAGGAATATAACTACTATAATACTGCCCCCTATGTACAAGAATATAACTACTATAATACTGCCTCATATGTACAAGAATATAACTACTATAATACTGCCCCCTATACACAGGAATATAACTACTATAATACTGCCTCCTATGTACAAGAATATAACTACTATAATACTGCCCCCTATGTACAAGAATATAACTACTATAATACTGCCTCCTATGTACAAGAATATAACTACTATAATACTGCCCCCTATGTACAAGAATATAACTACTATAATACTGCCCCTATGTACAAGAATATAACTACTATAATACTGCCCCCTATGTACAAGAATATAACTACTATAATACTGCCCCCTATACACAGGAATATAACTACTATAATACTGCCCCCTATGTACAAGAATATAACTACTATATTACTGCCCCCTATGTACAAGAATATAACTACTATAATACTGCCCCCTATGTACAGGAATATAACTACTATAATACTGCCCCCTATGTACAGGAATATATCTACTATAATACTGCCCCCTATGTACAAGAATATAACTACTATAATACTGCCCCCTGTGTACAAGAATATAACTGCTATAATACTGCCCCCTATGTACAGGAATATAACTACTATAATACTGCGCCCTATGTACAAGAATATAACTACTATAATACTGCCCTCTATGTACAAGAATATAACTACTATAATACTGCCCTCTATGTACAAGAATATAACTACTATAATACTGCCCCCTATGTACAAGAATATAACTACTATAATACTGCCTCCTATGTACAAGAATATAACTACTATAATACTGCCCCTATGTACAAGAATATAACTACTATAATACTGCCCCCTATGTACAAGAATATAACTACTATAATACTGCCCCCTATGTACAGGAATATAACTACTATAATACTGCCTCCTATATACAGGAATATAACTATTATAATACTGCCCCCTATGTACAAGAATATAACTACTATAATACTGCCCTCTATGTACAAGAATATAACTATTATAATACTGCCCTCTATGTACAAGAATATAACTACTATAATACTGCCCCCTATGTACAAGAATATAACTGCTATAATACTGCCACCTATGTACAGGAATATAACTACTATAATACTGCTCCCTATGTACAAGAATATAACTACTATAATACTGCCTCCTATGTACAAGAATATAACTACTATAATACTGCCCCTATGTACAAGAATATAAATACTATAATACTGCCCCCTATGTACAAGAATATAACTATTATAATACTGCCCCCTATGTACAAGAATATAACTACAGTAAGTGATACATAGTATTGTGTATGGAGGTATATTTTTTCTGTTTTGAGGGATAAGATAAGTTAATGGCAGAGGATAAGTGACAGCATTTATCTCGTGTCTCCATATAGTGATGTGTCGGTTATTGATCTGGCAGATACTTTATTATGATTCCTCTGCTCTTTGACCAAATTACCAGGGAAATTGCTGGGTAGGATGCATCTTACTATCTTCTTACATGTTGTCAGTATATATGTACTTGTATATGTGCCCCATATTCGTTAGAGTGCTGGAAATTCTGATGTCCGTATTTAAATAAAGCTTTATTATTATTATTGCTATTATTTAGCATAGAGAGTTGATATATTGTGGCAGATTTACTTACCCGGCCCATTCGCGATCCAGCGGCGCGTTCTCTGCGGTGGATTCGGCTCCGGCCGGGATTTATTAAGGTAGTTCCTCCGCCGCCCACCAGGTGGCGCTGCTGCGCTGAAGTTCCCCGGAATGCACTCAAGTTCCTATTCCTAGTGAAGGTAAGTGCAAGCTCCGCGACATTTTTTTCTTTTTTAAATGCGGCCGTTTTTCCGAATCAATCGGGTTTTCGTTCGGCCACGCCCCCTGATTTCCGTCGTGTGCATGCCAGCGCCAATGCGCCAAAATCCGATCGCGTGCGCCAAAATCCCGGGGCAATTCAGGGGAAATCGGAGCAAAACGGAAATATTCGGGTAACACATCGGGAAAACGCAAATCGGGCCCTTAGTAAATGACCCCCATTGTATATTGTATAACACAAGTAATCACATGATATGCACCATACAGCGGGATTGAGCCAATCACATAAAGAAGCATACAAAGAGTTGTAGCGCCACCCTACTGCAGAGTCTATGTTTGGTATTACAGTTTTACCCCAGGGATATGTGTGGGACTGAGCTGCATCCCCAGTTACAGCGCAGGAAAGATGGCGACGCTGCTTCTAGAAAACAAACCCCCCTATTTTTATTTAAAAGATACTATCGGGTTCTCAAGACGTCAGATCAAGTTCTTTTCTGTATTACAAAATTAGAAACTGAAGGCTCGACTATTTCAGATTCTCCTTGGCCCCCGGCCATGATGAGAGGGGGGTTGTGTAGGGGCCAAAATTATCCTTCACTTGTATTTGTTCCTATGAACACGATGTACAATGTGTCTCGCAGCTGTTTCAGGACTTTACTCAATCACTTTCACATCACTGCCAACTTAAAGGGGCTGTACACATCTCTGCTTTCTGACATGAAGAGTGCCACACTCATGCAGAGGACGCATGCGGTATTGTAGCACAGCCCTAATCTTGTTACAAGGTACAAGCAAATTTCAGAAGAGAACAGCCATATTTTTTAAATCTTGAGGGGGCGGAGCATAACTAGAGCTGCTCTTCCTACTGTAATGAAGGACAGGAAGTTGTAGTTGTAGTCAGACACTTAGGAATCACGGAGCAGATACTTTTATTCATTTAAAGGATTATACAACTTCTTACGTTTTTTGAAGGAGCAAAGATTATTTAAAGGGAGTGATTAGAGAAATGATCCTTATGAAATTGTTATATATCCAATAGTACAAAACCTGAGGGTGACATAAAAGGGTTAAGTCCAAGGATATCTCCAAGGTCACACCCCGTGGGTCTACGACTGGTATCTCTGGATTTACAAGAAGTTGTACATTTTCTGTTAATATCCTTGTATCAATAGTAACGGGATAACCTGAAGACATCAACGGGAGCCTTTAAGGAGCCCCGAGGGGGTGGGTCGGAAGCCTTTCTAGTGATTGTCCATGGAGTAAAGACGTAACATAATATAACTATACATACATGCAGTGCTCTTCTTTGATGTAGGAGGGTGGATGACCCCTAGGATGACTGTTGACAGATATAAAGATAGGTGTGGCCTACATAAGCCCCACCCTAGAGGAGCAGTTGTCTCCTGTTATCGGTGGTTCACTGGAGAACATTGAGAGGGAATAAATGGGACAAATTATCAGTATTATCTTTGGATGTAAAACAAAATCTGGGATTTTTGAGACTTTGTGTGAAACGTT